>NC_134837.1:268764061-269104127 GCF_004210375.1 Tachypleus tridentatus
GCATCTCGCTGTAGGACGGCTGCGCGAGGTCTGATCGGAAATCCTCTGCAGCCCTGGTATGTGGTTGAGGCAGTAGACGCCGCGTGGTGGTCCCATCCTGAACGGTGACGTAACCGATGTTGCGATCTTGTGCAGTATGCGGTCACGGTGAGATCTGCCAGATCGCGGACGGTCACGCAGTTGATCCATGTTGTTGGTGACGACCCCATAGCCTTGTGATGGTGCTTCGCGGACATTCACAACTCTGGCAACGCCTGATCGAGATCTTCGCTTCCAAGCTGCACCTCCATGGCGCTTGTGCTTCAGTTAGTCTTATGCGAACTGCATTATGCGGTCGAGTGGCTTAACACTGAGCTTATGGAAACCGAGAACCTGTCACTTTTATAGGATTTTGCACAGCGTTGCACTTGCAGATCTCTCTAAACAAATTTATTGACACGACGCTGCTTTACGGTAAAATATTGATGTTTTCCTCCGTTTTTAAAGTGCACAACTTTTCATTCATTTGGTCTGACAATCAGTGCCTTAACACGTGTAACATCACATACTCTGAGCTTGTAAACGTTATTACATAAATTTCCTTTAAAATAACAAAATATCCCTTTATGCTTTCTTGTTTTGAAGAGTATATTTTATTTTAACACAGATCTACCGATTGAAATGTTAAAAAATATCCTCGGTTTTCAGTATTTTAGGGAGCATCAAACACAATACAGTCTTCTTACAGATCATGCAAAGGATTTTGAAAATTGAAGACTACTGGAAACTTGTTACAACGAATTGATAAAATACAACAGGTTTAATGTTAAACTTTTTAAAATATGTACACATAGCGAACGTCAATTATGTGAATTCATAAAACAACGTACGTTAAACTTTAACTATATGTACACGTAGTCAACGTCAATTATAACTTCATAAAATACCAGTTTTAATGTCAAACTTTGACAATATTTACATCGAACGAACATCAACTATGAATTGATAAAATACTCAACGATTAATGTTAAACATTAACAATATGTACATAGTAGTAAACGTAAATTATGAATCTATAAGATACCACACGTTTAACAGTAAACTTTCACAATGTGTACACATAGTGAACATCAATTATGAGTTGAAAAGATAACAGGTTTAATGTTAAACTTTAACAATATGTACACGTAACTGCAGTCAAGGTCACAGCTAAATAGTTAACATCTGTTTACTTTCAGAACAATGATGTTCGCTATATTTTCTGTAAGAAGTGTGAACTAAATCTTCCAAAGAACACCATCCCTACAGCAGTTCACAGAGGTAACTCGACCATGCTATGGGGTTCCTTCAGCTCTTCTGGTGTAGGCAGCCTTCACCGCATCAACAGAATCATGAAAAAGAAGAGTAATGCTTGATATATTAGACACTTATATCAAGAATGATGCTCGAACTTGCAGCTCAGGCATCATTGGATCTTCCAGCACGACAATGACCCTAAGCACAACATCGAAATATGTGCAATCCTGGCTGCAAAGGAACCATATACACGTTCTGGAGTGGCCATCGCAGTCACCCGATCTCAATCCAATTGAAAATGTTTGGCATGAGTTGAAGACGAGTTCATCAGCCATCCAAAAAACTTGCATGATTTGGAGGCCTTCTGTAAAGAAGAATGGAAGAAACTACCAGTCGAGTACTGTCAAACAATCATGGAGGGCTATGAGGAGAGATTGCACCAAGTAATTCACCTGAAAGGCCACAACTGACCATTAAAGTGGACACACGAACACTTCTGCCCCTCCTATGTTTGGTTATTTGTTTATAAACAGTTTATTTGTCATTCAATCTACATACAAATTTATGTAAATATGTGTTAGTTAATATTTATAAAATACCATAATTTCATTATCCTAACTCTGATACTTTTTAAGTTATGAGGAAAAAACTACTCACGATGCAAGGGGTACAAACACTTTGTCGTAAATGTACATAATGAATTATTGTAACATATGAAAATTTATGTAAAAAATTTAAATATGTTAAATTTGATAAATTCTATTTGTTTATAGAATATTAAATAAACTTGTGAAGGTCCTGATGTGCCAAACATGTTTATAATACATTTGCTATTTGAAAAGTAAATTTCCTTAAAAAAAGAAAGATGCATTATATGTTAGTATTTACAATATACAAATTATTTCTTCATAGTATACCACTGTTTCTAAATATAATTCACCATTTTGTACTAGTGTGTTAAACCTCAAACTGCAGGAATACTTTTCTAATATTAAAGAACTAAGATATTAATTGAATTGTTTAAACTTAATCTGTTGAATAACATATGTGAAAAATATTTCTGAAGTCATCAGATAATAATGATGTATAATAACCTGAATATTTATTTTTTTCCCTTTCTACAACTGATAGTTTGTTTGCCAATCAAACTTCAATAGACAAAATTGCTACAACTACCAAAACTAACAATTTTCGAGATTCCAGTTTGCTAGTGAACTAAAACACACAGTGATCAATACAGTTATGCTTCTTCCAGTTCGATAAGAACTCCACCACATCTTTCGGATGGAGGAATACCACTGGCTTTCCGTGAGCACCAGTTCGAGGAGGTTCCTCACTAAGCATCCGAATCTTGTGGCTTTAAGGTCAGCCATGGCAGCTTTGATGTTGTCAACTTCTAAACAAATATGATGCATTCCACCTGATTTATTCTTGTCTAGAAAGCCTTTAATGGGACTCTTTTCTCCGAAGGGAAGAAGCAGTTCTAATTTGTGTTTTCCAGCTCCACAAACACTGTGTAAACTCCATGCTCAGGCTGTGCAACAGGCTCGCTTGTCTGAAACAAAAAGTGATTTAGTTAAACTGACTGACACTTTTATGTTTCAGTAAGTAACCATATTATCTTATACAAGTGTTGTATGTTGGTTGTGTTCATCTGTACACCATAATCATACATTATACATGCATGATGGCTGTGTTCACTGTATGCCATACATGTCGTTACATTATACTGAAGTGTTGCATACGTCGGTTGTGTTCACTGTGCGCCATAATCGTACATATATATCTGAAGTGTTGCATGCCGGTTGTGTTCACACTGTCACGCTCATAATCAAACATTATACCTGAAGTGTTGCACGTTGGTTGTGTTCACTGCACGCGCCATAATCGCATTACATTATACCTGAAGTGTTACGTATCGGTTGTGTTCACTGCATGCCATAATCGTACATTATACCAGAGGTGGATGTCGGTGTGTTCCTACCATAATCGATATTATACTGAAGTGTTGCGTGTAGGTTGTGTTCACTGTATGCCATAATCGTATATTATATACTGAAGTGCTGCGAACGCTGTTGTATTCACTGTACGCCATAATCGCACATTATAATTGAAGTGTTGTATGTTGGTTGTAAATTACCAAAATAACAGTACATTATACTGAAGTGTTGCATGTTCAGGTATTTTCATTCCATACTCAAGAAATTATATATTGGTGAGAAACCAGCTAGAGATGAAATGATTTGTGAACGGCATCATTATTGCAAATATGTAAAGATAGTTTGATTGCTAGCAACCCTCAGTATCACATTCTGAAAAAAGGTCGGATTGCTACTGCCTCAGTATCACATCATGAAAAACGGTTTGACTACAAACCTCAGTATCACATCCTGAAAACGGTTTGATTGCTACTGCTTACGTAGTATCACATCCTGAAAACAGTTTGATCACTACAACCTTAGTATCACACCCTGAAAAACGGTTTGATCACTACAACCCTAGTATCATAACCCTGAAAAAACGGTTTGATTGCTAAACCTCAGTATCACATCCTCAAGGTTTGATCACTCACCTTAGTATCACATCCTGAAAAATGGTTTGATCACTACAACCTTAGTATCACATCCTGGCTGAACATTTTGGCTTGTTAGCTACTAAACTACACATTTGGCTGTCTGTACTCATATTCAAACTGAAGAGGATACTATCTAGAATGGTGTTTCAAATTACATGATTACATAGTCTTAATAGTTTGAGTTTACAAATAAAGACAATCAAAAGTGCTAAACATTTCATTCTTGTCTTATTTATATAATTTCTTGTCTCATTGTTTATAATTTCATACATAAAAACTGTACTGAAAAAAGTGCTATACTGATAGTTGTCATATTAGTGTGGTTGTTTTAATCAAAAGCATATTTAATATAAACACAGGGATCACCAGGTTTCAGATAAAGGGAATAATAAAATTATTTGAAATATACAAATAATTACAAGATTATTAAAAGAGATGAAAGGCTGAAGAAGTAAGGATTATGGTATTAATAACAACTGTACAACAAATGACTCAATTCACACTACATCATGCATCTAACATAATTCTGACCTCTGATGATTGTTGGATTTTACCTTTACAACACACGTTGTTTATGATCAAATCACACAATGTAACATATATGTTTGTTACTAATTATTATCACTGAAGTAATCAAACATCACTTCCCACAAGTGTCTCAAACTTTTCTTTAAATGATGTCAACCTCAGTTTCAACAAATGACAAACATACCATGTCTCAACATCAGTTTCAACAAATGACAAAATACCATGTCTCAACATCAGTTTCAACAAATGACAAACGTACCATGTCTCAACCTCAGTTTCAACAAATGATAAATGTAGCATGTCTCAATTTCAGTAACAAGAAATGAGAAATGTAGCACATCTACAGTAAATTTAAACAGCATGACCACAGTTTCCACAGCCTTTGGGATTGGACTAGAACAAGACCTCATTTGCAGACCAGTTTTTTTTTGTGTAAAATAGTATTTGAAAGGAAAGCCTGAGTATGGAGTAAACTGAATTACAAATGTTGAGTTTGTTATTGGCAATTTATCATAAGACAGAGAGGAATCCGTATGCGTCTTCACATAAATGTATCCTACAACAGTTATGCGTAGATGTTGACACAAGACACATAAAAATGCACACAAGAGTTTACTTTTTTATCACGATTTGATAAACTGGTCTTGTGTATACTTTATCCTTAGAAAACTAGCTACATCTTGCTCCAAACAGATCTAGTTGAAGGAAGTAGTTTGGAGACCTGAGCTAAATGAGAAATGTCAAGTCAAAAAATAACAAAAATTTCACGTGCAAGTAACTCAGCTTTGTATGGAGTTCATTCAGAGAACTGGATTCAACCAGTTTTCAGAACAGAAAATGTAAACCTTGATAACTCACCTTGACTCCCAAGACATCTCTATATAGAGCAGTTGTTTTCTCTAAGTCAGCTGTTGCAAGAGCCACATGATTCAACTTTAAGATATTCCATGACTTCTGCAAAGGTACTGAGACAGATGGAACACCTACATACTGCAGGTAGTGAAGATAACTTGGAAAATGTCCTTAAAAAACCATGATTTGCACTGTTATTGTTCACAGAGAATGGCATACTAGAAAACTAAATAAAATGAAACAAAATATGTTTTACTGTCATCAAATGGTATGTAAACAAAAAAAAGGGTAAAACTCTAATTCAGCATTTTCATTCTATCCAAGTTCTATATCAAAGCTTAGATACACACACTGTCACATAGCAGCAAAATTGGTATATCATGTAGTATCAAAATGCATACATGTAGTATCAAATGATGACAGTTTGTTAGGTGTAATGAGGTACAATTTATTTGAACTCTGGACTGGCATGTACTTTAAAGGCAGATGTGAAATTTTTTATTTAGAATTTGTAGGTTGGAGGCTACCTCTAATTAAAGTAGAGAGACAATAGATAAAGATATACATGTAGACTGTGGAAAATGGTAGTAGGATTTCAGGAGGAGCTTACACTTTCATATACAAGGGATACACCAGTATCAGTTAACAATGACTTTCAGGAACTACAGGAGGAGCTTACACTTTCATATACAAGGGATACACCAGTATCAGTTAACAATGACTTTCAGGAACTACAGGAGAAGCTTACACTTTCATATACAAGGGATACACCAGTATCAGTTAACAATGACTTTCAGGAACTACAGGAGGAGCTTACACTTTCATATACAAGGGATACACCAGTATCAGTTAACAATGACTTTCAGGAACTACAGGAGGAGCTTACACTTTCATACAAGGGATACACCAGTATCAGTTAACAATGACTTTCAGGAACTACAGGAGGAGCTTACACTTTCATATACAAGGGATACACCAGTATCAGTTAACAATGACTTTCAGGAACTACAGGAGGAGCTTACACTTTCATATACAAGGGATACACCAGTATCAGTTAACAATGACTTTCAGGAACTACAGGAGGAGCTTACACTTTCATATACAAGGATACACCAGTATCAGTTAACAATGACTTTCAGGAACTACAGGAGGAGCTTACACTTTCATATACAAGGGATACACCAGTATCAGTTAACAATGACTTTCAGGAACTACAGGAGGAGCTTACACTTTCATATACAAGGGATACACCAGTATCAGTTAACAATGACTTTCAGGAACTACAGGAGGAGCTTACACTTTCATATACAAGGGATACACCAGTATCAGTTAACAATGACTTTCAGGAACTACAGGAGGAGCTTACACTTTCATATACAAGGGATACACCAGTATCAGTTAACAATGACTTTCAGGAACTACAGGAGGAGCTTACACTTTCATATACAAGGGATACACCAGTATCAGTTAACAATGACTTTACAGGAACTATATACAGGGATACACCAGTATCAGTTAGACTTTCAGGAACTGGGAGGAGCTTACACTTTCATATACAAGGGATACACCAGTATCAGTTAACAATGACTTTTAACAATGACTTTCAGGAACTACAGGAGGAGCTTACACTTTCATATACAAGGGATACACCAGTATCAGTTAACAATGACTTTCAGGAACTACAGGAGGAGCTTACACTTTCATATACAAGGGATACACCAGTATCAGTTAACAATGACTTTCAGGAACTACAGGAGGAGCTTACACTTTCATATACAAGGGATACACCAGTATCAGTTAACAATGACTTTCAGGAACTACAGGAGGAGCTTACACTTTCATATACAAGGGATACACCAGTATCAGTTAACAATGACTTTCAGGAACTACAGGAGGAGCTTACACTTTCATATACAAGGGATACACCAGTATCAGTTAACAATGACTTTCAGGAACTACAGGAGGAGCTTACACTTTCATATACAAGGGATACACCAGTATCAGTTAACAATGACTTTCAGGAACTACAGGAGGAGCTTACACTTTCATATACAAGGGATACACCAGTATCAGTTAACAATGACTTTCAGGAACTACAGGAGGAGCTTACACTTTCATATACAAGGGATACACCAGTATCAGTTAACAATGACTTTCAGGAACTACAGGAGGAGCTTACACTTTCATATACAAGGGATACACCAGTATCAGTTAACAATGACTTTCAGGAACTACAGGAGGAGCTTACACTTTCATATACAAGGGATACACCAGTATCAGTTAACAATGACTTTCAGGAACTACAGGAGGAGCTTACACTTTCATATACAAGGGATACACCAGTATCAGTTAACAATGACTTTCAGGAACTACAGGAGGAGCTTACACTTTCATATACAAGGGATACACCAGTATCAGTTAACAATGACTTTCAGGAACTACAGGAGGAGCTTACACTTTCATATACAAGGGATACACCAGTATCAGTTAACAATGACTTTCAGGAACTACAGGAGGAGCTTACACTTTCATATACAAGGGATACACCAGTATCAGTTAACAATGACTTTCAGGAACTACAGGAGGAGCTTACACTTTCATATACAAGGGATACACCAGTATCAGTTAACAATGACTTTCAGGAACTACAGGAGGAGCTTACACTTTCATATACAAGGGATACACCAGTATCAGTTAACAATGACTTTCAGGAACTACAGGAGGAGCTTACACTTTCATATACAAGGGATACACCAGTATCAGTTAACAATGACTTTCAGGAACTACAGGAGGAGCTTACACTTTCATACAAGGGATACACAGTATCAGTTAACAATGACTTTCAGGAACTACAGGAGGAGCTTACACTTTTAACATATACTTTCAGGGGATACACCAGTATCAGTTAACAATGACTTTCAGGAACTACAGGAGGAGCTTACACTTTCATATACAAGGGATACACCAGTATCAGTTAACAATGACTTTCAGGAACTACAGGAGGAGCTTACACTTTCATATACAAGGGATACACCAGTATCAGTTAACAATGACTTTCAGGAACTACAGGAGGAGCTTACACTTTCATATACAAGGGATACACCAGTATCAGTTAACAATGACTTTCAGGAACTACAGGAGGAGCTTACACTTTCATATACAAGGGATACACCAGTATCAGTTAACAATGACTTTCAGGAACTACAGGAGGAGCTTACACTTTCATATACAAGGGATACACCAGTATCAGTTAACAATGACTTTCAGGAACTACAGGAGGAGCTTACACTTTCATATACAAGGGATACACCAGTATCAGTTAACAATGACTTTCAGGAACTACAGGAGGAGCTTACACTTTCATATACAAGGGATACACCAGTATCAGTTAACAATGACTTTCAGGAACTACAGGAGGAGCTTACACTTTCATATACAAGGGATACACCAGTATCAGTTAACAATGACTTTCAGGAACTACAGGAGGAGCTTACACTTTCATATACAAGGGATACACCAGTATCAGTTAACAATGACTTTCAGGAACTACAGGAGGAGCTTACACTTTCATATACAAGGGATACACCAGTATCAGTTAACAATGACTTTCAGGAACTACAGGAGGAGCTTACACTTTCATATACAAGGGATACACCAGTATCAGTTAACAATGACTTTCAGGAACTACAGGAGGAGCTTACACTTTCATATACAAGGGATACACCAGTATCAGTTAACAATGACTTTCAGGAACTACAGGAGGAGCTTACACTTTCATATACAAGGGATACACCAGTATCAGTTAACAATGACTTTCAGGAACTACAGGAGGAGCTTACACTTTCATATACAAGGGATACACCAGTATCAGTTAACAATGACTTTCAGGAACTACAGGAGGAGCTTACACTTTCATATACAAGGGATACACCAGTATCAGTTAACAATGACTTTCAGGAACTACAGGAGGAGCTTACACTTTCATATACAAGGGATACACCAGTATCAGTTAACAATGACTTTCAGGAACTACAGGAGGAGCTTACACTTTCATATACAAGGGATACACCAGTATCAGTTAACAATGACTTTCAGGAACTACAGGAGGGATACACCAGTATCAGTTAACAATGACTTACACTATCATATACAAGGAGGAGCTTCATATACAAGGGATACACCAGTATCAGTTAACAATGACTTTCAGGAACTACAGGAGGAGCTTACACTTTCATATACAAGGGATACACCAGTATCAGTTAACAATGACTTTCAGGAACTACAGGAGGAGCTTACACTTTCATATACAAGGGATACACCAGTATCAGTTAACAATGACTTTCAGGAACTACAGGAGGAGCTTACACTTTCATATACAAGGGATACACCAGTATCAGTTAACAATGACTTTCAGGAACTACAGGAGGAGCTTACACTTTCATATACAAGGGATACACCAGTATCAGTTAACAATGACTTTCAGGAACTACAGGAGGAGCTTACACTTTCATATACAAGGGATACACCAGTATCAGTTAACAATGACTTTCAGGAACTACAGGAGGAGCTTACACTTTCATATACAAGGGATACACCAGTATCAGTTAACAATGACTTTCAGGAACTACAGGAGGAGCTTACACTTTCATATACAAGGGATACACCAGTATCAGTTAACAATGACTTTCAGGAACTACAGGAGGAGCTTACACTTTCATATACAAGGGATACACCAGTATCAGTTAACAATGACTTTCAGGAACTACAGGAGGAGCTTACACTTTCATATACAAGGGATACACCAGTATCAGTTAACAATGACTTTCAGGAACTACAGGAGGAGCTTACACTTTCATATACAAGGGATACACCAGTATCAGTTAACAATGACTTTCAGGAACTACAGGAGGAGCTTACACTTTCATATACAAGGGATACACCAGTATCAGTTAACAATGACTTTCAGGAACTACAGGAGGAGCTTACACTTTCATATACAAGGGATACACCAGTATCAGTTAACAATGACTTTCAGGAACTACAGGAGGAGCTTACACTTTCATATACAAGGATACACCAGTATCAGTTAACAATGACTTTCAGGAACTATCAGGAGCTAACAATGATATTCAGGGAACTACAGGATCAGTTAACAATGACTTTCAGGAACTAGGAGCTTACAGGGATACACCAGTATCAGTTAACAATGACTTTCAGGAACTACAGGAGGAGCTTACACTTTCATATACAAGGGATACACCAGTATCAGTTAACAATGACTTTCAGGAACTACAGGAGGAGCTTACACTTTCATATACAAGGGATACACCAGTATCAGTTAACAATGACTTTCAGGAACTACAGGAGGAGCTTACACTTTCATATACAAGGGATACACCAGTATCAGTTAACAATGACTTTCAGGAACTACAGGAGGAGCTTACACTTTCATATACAAGGGATACACCAGTATCAGTTAACAATGACTTTCAGGAACTACAGGAGGAGCTTACACTTTCATATACAAGGGATACACCAGTATCAGTTAACAATGACTTTCAGGAACTACAGGAGGAGCTTACACTTTCATATACAAGGGATACACCAGTATCAGTTAACAATGACTTTCAGGAACTACAGGAGGAGCTTACACTTTCATATACAAGGGATACACCAGTATCAGTTAACAATGACTTTCAGGAACTACAGGAGGAGCTTACACTTTCATATACAAGGGATACACCAGTATCAGTTAACAATGACTTTCAGGAACTAGGAGGAGCTTACACTTTCATATACAAGGAGGAGCTTACACTTTCATATACAAGGGATACACCAGTATCAGTTAACAATGACTTTCAGGAACTACAGGAGGAGCTTACACTTTCATATACAAGGGATACACCAGTATCAGTTAACAATGACTTTCAGGAACTACAGGAGGAGCTTACACTTTCATATACAAGGGATACACCAGTATCAGTTAACAATGACTTTCAGGAACTACAGGAGGAGCTTACACTTTCATATACAAGGGATACACCAGTATCAGTTAACAATGACTTTCAGGAACTACAGGAGGAGCTTACACTTTCATATACAAGGGATACACCAGTATCAGTTAACAATGACTTTCAGGAACTAGGGAGCTTACACTACATATACAAGGGATACACCAGTATCAGTTAACAATGACTCAGGAACTACAAGGAGACACTTTCATATACAAGGGATACACCAGTATCAGTTAACAATGACTTTCAGGAACTACAGGAGGAGCTTACACTTTCATATACAAGGGATACACCAGTATCAGTTAACAATGACTTTCAGGAACTACAGGAGGAGCTTACACTTTCATATACAAGGGATACACCAGTATCAGTTAACAATGACTTTCAGGAACTACAGGAGGAGCTTACACTTTCATATACAAGGGATACACCAGTATCAGTTAACAATGACTTTCAGGAACTACAGGAGGAGCTTACACTTTCATATACAAGGGATACACCAGTATCAGTTAACAATGACTTTCAGGAACTACAGGAGGAGCTTACACTTTCATATACAAGGGATACACCAGTATCAGTTAACAATGACTTTCAGGAACTACAGGAGGAGCTTACACTTTCATATACAAGGGATACACCAGTATCAGTTAACAATGACTTTCAGGAACTACAGGAGGAGCTTACACTTTCATATACAAGGGATACACCAGTATCAGTTAACAATGACTTTCAGGAACTACAGGAGGAGCTTACACTTTCATATACAAGGGATACACCAGTATCAGTTAACAATGACTTTCAGGAACTACAGGAGGAGCTTACACTTTCATATACAAGGGATACACCAGTATCAGTTAACAATGACTTTCAGGAACTACAGGAGGAGCTTACACTTTCATATACAAGGGATACACCAGTATCAGTTAACAATGACTTTCAGGAACTACAGGAGGAGCTTACACTTTCATATACAAGGGATACACCAGTATCAGTTAACAATGACTTTCAGGAACTACAGGAGGAGCTTACACTTTCATATACAAGGGATACACCAGTATCAGTTAACAATGACTTTCAGGAACTACAGGAGGAGCTTACACTTTCATATACAAGGGATACACCAGTATCAGTTAACAATGACTTTCAGGAACTACAGGAGGAGCTTACACTTTCATATACAAGGGATACACCAGTATCAGTTAACAATGACTTTCAGGAACTACAGGAGGAGCTTACACTTTCATATACAAGGGATACACCAGTATCAGTTAACAATGACTTTCAGGAACTACAGGAGGAGCTTACACTTTCATATACAAGGGATACACCAGTATCAGTTAACAATGACTTTCAGGAACTACAGGAGGAGCTTACACTTTCATATACAAGGGATACACCAGTATCAGTTAACAATGACTTTCAGGAACTACAGGAGGAGCTTACACTTTCATATACAAGGGATACACCAGTATCAGTTAACAATGACTTTCAGGAACTACAGGAGGAGCTTACACTTTCATATACAAGGGATACACCAGTATCAGTTAACAATGACTTTCAGGAACTACAGGAGGAGCTTACACTTTCATATACAAGGGATACACCAGTATCAGTTAACAATGACTTTCAGGAACTACAGGAGGAGCTTACACTTTCATATACAAGGGATACACCAGTATCAGTTAACAATGACTTTCAGGAACTACAGGAGGAGCTTACACTTTCATATACAAGGGATACACCAGTATCAGTTAACAATGACTTTCAGGAACTACAGGAGGAGCTTACACTTTCATATACAAGGGATACACCAGTATCAGTTAACAATGACTTTCAGGAACTACAGGAGGAGCTTACACTTTCATATACAAGGGATACACCAGTATCAGGGATACACCAGTATCAGTTAACAATGACTTTCAGGAACTACAGGAGGAGCTTACACTTTCATATACAAGGGATACACCAGTATCAGTTAACAATGACTTTCAGGAACTACAGGAGGAGCTTACACTTTCATATACAAGGGATACACCAGTATCAGTTAACAATGACTTTCAGGAACTACAGGAGGAGCTTACACTTTCATATACAAGGGATACACCAGTATCAGTTAACAATGACTTTCAGGAACTACAGGAGGAGCTTACACTTTCATATACAAGGGATACACCAGTATCAGTTAACAATGACTTTCAGGAACTACAGGAGGAGCTTACACTTTCATATACAAGGGATACACCAGTATCAGTTAACAATGACTTTCAGGAACTACAGGAGGAGCTTACACTTTCATATACAAGGGATACACCAGTATCAGTTAACAATGACTTTCAGGAACTACAGGAGGAGCTTACACTTTCATATACAAGGGATACACACAGTATCAGTTAACAATGACTTTCAGGAACTACAGGAGGAGCTTACACTTTCATATACAAGGGATACACCAGTATCAGTTAACAATGACTTTCAGGAACTACAGGAGGAGCTTACACTTTCATATACAAGGGATACACCAGTATCAGTTAACAATGACTTTCAGGAACTACAGGAGGAGCTTACACTTTCATATACAAGGGATACACCAGTATCAGTTAACAATGACTTTCAGGAACTACAGGAGGAGCTTACACTTTCATATACAAGGGATACACCAGTATCAGTTAACAATGACTTTCAGGAACTACAGGAGGAGCTTACACTTTCATATACAAGGGATACACCAGTATCAGTTAACAATGACTTTCAGGAACTACAGGAGGAGCTTACACTTTCATATACAAGGGATACACCAGTATCAGTTAACAATGACTTTCAGGAACTACAGGAGGAGCTTACACTTTCATATACAAGGGATACACCAGTATCAGTTAACAATGACTTTCAGGAACTACAGGAGGAGCTTACACTTTCATATACAAGGGATACACCAGTATCAGTTAACAATGACTTTCAGGAACTACAGGAGGAGCTTACACTTTCATATACAAGGGATACACCAGTATCAGTTAACAATGACTTTCAGGAACTACAGGAGGAGCTTACACTTTCATATACAAGGGATACACCAGTATCAGTTAACAATGACTTTCAGGAACTACAGGAGGAGCTTACACTTTCATATACAAGGGATACACAAGGGATACAGTATCAGTTAACAATGACTTTCAGGAACTACAGGAGGAGCTTACACTTTCATATACAAGGGATACACCAGTATCAGTTAACAATGACTTTCAGGAACTACAGGAGGAGCTTACACTTTCATATACAAGGGATACACCAGTATCAGTTAACAATGACTTTCAGGAACTACAGGAGGAGCTTACACTTTCATATACAAGGGATACACCAGTATCAGTTAACAATGACTTTCAGGAACTACAATGACTTTCAGGAACTACAGGAGGAGCTTACACTTTCATATACAAGGGATACACCAGTATCAGTTAACAATGACTTTCAGGAACTACAGGAGGAGCAGGAGGAGCTTACACTTTCATATACAAGGGATACACCAGTATCAGTTAACAATGACTTTCAGGAACTACAGGAGGAGCTTACACTTTCATATACAAGGGATACACCAGTATCAGTTAACAATGACTTTCAGGAACTACAGGAGGAGCTTACACTTTCATATACAAGGGATACACCAGTATCAGTTAACAATGACTTTCAGGAACTACAGGAGGAGCTTACACTTTCATATACAAGGGATACACCAGTATCAGTTAACAATGACTTTCAGGAACTACAGGAGGAGCTTACACTTTCATATACAAGGGATACACCAGTATCAGTTAACAATGACTTTCAGGAACTACAGGAGGAGCTTACACTTTCATATACAAGGGATACACCAGTATCAGTTAACAATGACTTTCAGGAACTACAGGAGGAGCTTACACTTTCATATACAAGGGATACACCAGTATCAGTTAACAATGACTTTCAGGAACTACAGGAGGAGCTTACACTTTCATATACAAGGGATACACCAGTATCAGTTAACAATGACTTTCAGGAACTACAGGAGGAGCTTACACTTTCATATACAAGGGATACACCAGTATCAGTTAACAATGACTTTCAGGAACTACAGGAGGAGCTTACACTTTCATATACAAGGGATACACCAGTATCAGTTAACAATGACTTTCAGGAACTACAGGAGGAGCTTACACTTTCATATACAAGGGATACACCAGTATCAGTTAACAATGACTTTCAGGAACTACAGGAGGAGCTTACACTTTCATATACAAGGGATACACCAGTATCAGTTAACAATGACTTTCAGGAACTACAGGAGGAGCTTACACTTTCATATACAAGGGATACACCAGTATCAGTTAACAATGACTTTCAGGAACTACAGGAGGAGCTTACACTTTCATATACAAGGGATACACCAGTATCAGTTAACAATGACTTTCAGGAACTACAGGAGGAGCTTACACTTTCATATACAAGGGATACACCAGTATCAGTTAACAATGACTTTCAGGAACTACAGGAGGAGCTTACACTTTCATATACAAGGGATACACCAGTATCAGTTAACAATGACTTTCAGGAACTACAGGAGGAGCTTACACTTTCATATACAAGGGATACACCAGTATCAGTTAACAATGACTTTCAGGAACTACAGGAGGAGCTTACACTTTCATATACAAGGGATACACCAGTATCAGTTAACAATGACTTTCAGGAACTACAGGAGGAGCTTACACTTTCATATACAAGGGATACACCAGTATCAGTTAACAATGACTTTCAGGAACTACAGGAGGAGCTTACACTTTCATATACAAGGGATACACCAGTATCAGTTAACAATGACTTTCAGGAACTACAGGAGGAGCTTACACTTTCATATACAAGGGATACACCAGTATCAGTTAACAATGACTTTCAGGAACTACAGGAGGACACTTTCATATACAAGCTTACAGTTACAATTTTCATACAGGAGGAGCTACAAGGGATACACCAGTATCAGTTAACAATGACTTTCAGGAACTACAGGAGGAGCTTACACTTTCATATACAAGGGATACACCAGTATCAGTTAACAATGACTTTCAGGAACTACAGGAGGAGCTTACACTTTCATATACAAGGGATACACCAGTATCAGTTAACAATGACTTTCAGGAACTACAGGAGGAGCTTACACTTTCATATACAAGGGATACACCAGTATCAGTTAACAATGACTTTCAGGAACTACAGGAGGAGCTTACACTTTCATATACAAGGGATACACCAGTATCAGTTAACAATGACTTTCAGGAACTACAGGAGGAGCTTACACTTTCATATACAAGGGATACACCAGTATCAGTTAACAATGACTTTCAGGAACTACAGGAGGAGCTTACACTTTCATATACAAGGGATACACCAGTATCAGTTAACAATGACTTTCAGGAACTACAGGAGGAGCTTACACTTTCATATACAAGGGATACACCAGTATCAGTTAACAATGACTTTCAGGAACTACAGGAGGAGCTTACACTTTCATATACAAGGGATACACCAGTATCAGTTAACAATGACTTTCAGGAACTACAGGAGGAGCTTACACTTTCATATACAAGGGATACACCAGTATCAGTTAACAATGACTTTCAGGAACTACAGGAGGAGCTTACACTTTCATATACAAGGGATACACCAGTATCAGTTAACAATGACTTTCAGGAACTACAGGAGGAGCTTACACTTTCATATACAAGGGATACACCAGTATCAGTTAACAATGACTTTCAGGAACTACAGGAGGAGCTTACACTTTCATATACAAGGGATACACCAGTATCAGTTAACAATGACTTTCAGGAACTACAGGAGGAGCTTACACTTTCATATACAAGGGATACACCAGTATCAGTTAACAATGACTTTCAGGAACTACAGGAGGAGCTTACACTTTCATATACAAGGGATACACCAGTATCAGTTAACAATGACTTTCAGGAACTACAGGAGGAGCTTACACTTTCATATACAAGGGATACACCAGTATCAGTTAACAATGACTTTCAGGAACTACAGGAGGAGCTTACACTTTCATATACAAGGGATACACCAGTATCAGTTAACAATGACTTTCAGGAACTACAGGAGGAGCTTACACTTTCATATACAAGGGATACACCAGTATCAGTTAACAATGACTTTCAGGAACTACAGGAGGAGCTTACACTTTCATATACAAGGGATACACCAGTATCAGTTAACAATGACTTTCAGGAACTACAGGAGGAGCTTACACTTTCATATACAAGGGATACACCAGTATCAGTTAACAATGACTTTCAGGAACTACAGGAGGAGCTTACACTTTCATATACAAGGGATACACCAGTATCAGTTAACAATGACTTTCAGGAACTACAGGAGGAGCTTACATATACAAGGGATACACCAGTATCAGTTAACAATGACTTTCAGGAACTACAGGAGGAGCTACTTTCATATACAAGGGATACACCAGTATCAGTTAACAATGACTTTCAGGAACTACAGGAGGAGCTTACACTTTCATATACAAGGGATACACCAGTATCAGTTAACAATGACTTTCAGGAACTACAGGAGGAGCTTACACTTTCATATACAAGGGATACACCAGTATCAGTTAACAATGACTTTCAGGAACTACAGGAGGAGCTTACACTTTCATATACAAGGGATACACCAGTATCAGTTAACAATGACTTTCAGGAACTACAGGAGGAGCTTACACTTTCATATACAAGGGATACACCAGTATCAGTTAACAATGACTTTCAGGAACTACAGGAGGAGCTTACACTTTCATATACAAGGGATACACCAGTATCAGTTAACAATGACTTTCAGGAACTACAGGAGGAGCTTACACTTTCATATACAAGGGATACACCAGTATCAGTTAACAATGACTTTCAGGAACTACAGGAGGAGCTTACACTTTCATATACAAGGGATACACCAGTATCAGTTAGTGACTTTCAGGAACTACAGGAGGAGCTTACACTTTCATATACAAGGGATACACCAGTATCAGTTAACAATGACTTTCAGGAACTACAGGAGGAGCTTACACTTTCATATACAAGGGATACACCAGTATCAGTTAACAATGACTTTCAGGAACTACAGGAGGAGCTTACACTTTCATATACAAGGGATACACCAGTATCAGTTAACAATGACTTTCAGGAACTACAGGAGGAGCTTACACTTTCATATACAAGGGATACACCAGTATCAGTTAACAATGACTTTCAGGAACTACAGGAGGAGCTTACACTTTCATATACAAGGGATACACCAGTATCAGTTAACAATGACTTTCAGGAACTACAGGAGGAGCTTACACTTTCATATACAAGGGATACACCAGTATCAGTTAACAATGACTTTCAGGAACTACAGGAGGAGCTTACACTTTCATATACAAGGACACCAGTATCACAATTTCATATACAAGGGATACACCAGTATCAGTTAACAATGACTTTCAGGAACTACAGGAGGAGCTTACACTTTCATATACAAGGGATACACCAGTATCAGTTAACAATGACTTTCAGGAACTACAGGAGGAGCTTACACTTTCATATACAAGGGATACACCAGTATCAGTTAACAATGACTTTCAGGAACTACAGGAGGAGCTTACACTTTCATATACAAGGGATACACCAGTATCAGTTAACAATGACTTTCAGGAACTACAGGAGGAGCTTACACTTTCATATACAAGGGATACACCAGTATCAGTTAACAATGACTTTCAGGAACTACAGGAGGAGCTTACACTTTCATATACAAGGGATACACCAGTATCAGTTAACAATGACTTTCAGGAACTACAGGAGGAGCTTACACTTTCATATACAAGGGATACACCAGTATCAGTTAACAATGACTTTCAGGAACTACAGGAGGAGCTTACACTTTCATATACAAGGGATACACCAGTATCAGTTAACAATGACTTTCAGGAACTACAGGAGGAGCTTACACTTTCATATACAAGGGATACACCAGTATCAGTTAACAATGACTTTCAGGAACTACAGGAGGAGCTTACACTTTCATATACAAGGGATACACCAGTATCAGTTAACAATGACTTTCAGGAACTACAGGAGGAGCTTACACTTTCATATACAAGGGATACACCAGTATCAGTTAACAATGACTTTCAGGAACTACAGGAGGAGCTTACACTTTCATATACAAGGGATACACCAGTATCAGTTAACAATGACTTTCAGGAACTACAGGAGGAGCTTACACTTTCATATACAAGGGATACACCAGTATCAGTTAACAATGACTTTCAGGAACTACAGGAGGAGCTTACACTTTCATATACAAGGGATACACCAGTATCAGTTAACAATGACTTTCAGGAACTACAGGAGGAGCTTACACTTTCATATACAAGGGATACACCAGTATCAGTTAACAATGACTTTCAGGAACTACAGGAGGAGCTTACACTTTCATATACAAGGGATACACCAGTATCAGTTAACAATGACTTTCAGGAACTACAGGAGGAGCTTACACTTTCATATACAAGGGATACACCAGTATCAGTTAACAATGACTTTCAGGAACTACAGGAGGAGCTTACACTTTCATATACAAGGGATACACCAGTATCAGTTAACAATGACTTTCAGGAACTACAGGAGGAGCTTACACTTTCATATACAAGGGATACACCAGTATCAGTTAACAATGACTTTCAGGAACTACAGGAGGAGCTTACACTTTCATATACAAGGGATACACCAGTATCAGTTAACAATGACTTTCAGGAACTACAGGAGGAGCTTACACTTTCATATACAAGGGATACACCAGTATCAGTTAACAATGACTTTCAGGAACTACAGGAGGAGCTTACACTTTCATATACAAGGGATACACCAGTATCAGTTAACAATGACTTTCAGGAACTACAGGAGGAGCTTACACTTTCATATACAAGGGATACACCAGTATCAGTTAACAATGACTTTCAGGAACTACAGGAGGAGCTTACACTTTCATATACAAGGGATACACCAGTATCAGTTAACAATGACTTTCAGGAACTACAGGAGGAGCTTACACTTTCATATACAAGGGATACACCAGTATCAGTTAACAATGACTTTCAGGAACTACAGGAGGAGCTTACACTTTCATATACAAGGGATACACCAGTATCAGTTAACAATGACTTTCAGGAACTACAGGAGGAGCTTACACTTTCATATACAAGGGATACACCAGTATCAGTTAACAATGACTTTCAGGAACTACAGGAGGAGCTTACACTTTCATATACAAGGGATACACCAGTATCAGTTAACAATGACTTTCAGGAACTACAGGAGGAGCTTACACTTTCATATACAAGGGATACACCAGTATCAGTTAACAATGACTTTCAGGAACTACAGGAGGAGCTTACACTTTCATATACAAGGGATACACCAGTATCAGTTAACAATGACTTTCAGGAACTACAGGAGGAGCTTACACTTTCATATACAAGGGATACACCAGTATCAGTTAACAATGACTTTCAGGAACTACAGGAGGAGCTTACACTTTCATATACAAGGGATACACCAGTATCAGTTAACAATGACTTTCAGGAACTACAGGAGGAGCTTACACTTTCATATACAAGGGATACACCAGTATCAGTTAACAATGACTTTCAGGAACTACAGGAGGAGCTTACACTTTCATATACAAGGGATACACCAGTATCAGTTAACAATGACTTTCAGGAACTACAGGAGGAGCTTACACTTTCATATACAAGGGATACACCAGTATCAGTTAACAATGACTTTCAGGAACTACAGGAGGAGCTTACACTTTCATATACAAGGGATACACCAGTATCAGTTAACAATGACTTTCAGGAACTACAGGAGGAGCTTACACTTTCATATACAAGGGATACACCAGTATCAGTTAACAATGACTTTCAGGAACTACAGGAGGAGCTTACACTTTCATATACAAGGGATACACCAGTATCAGTTAACAATGACTTTCAGGAACTACAGGAGGAGCTTACACTTTCATATACAAGGGATACACCAGTATCAGTTAACAATGACTTTCAGGAACTACAGGAGGAGCTTACACTTTCATATACAAGGGATACACCAGTATCAGTTAACAATGACTTTCAGGAACTACAGGAGGAGCTTACACTTTCATATACAAGGGATACACCAGTATCAGTTAACAATGACTTTCAGGAACTACAGGAGGAGCTTACACTTTCATATACAAGGGATACACCAGTATCAGTTAACAATGACTTTCAGGAACTACAGGAGGAGCTTACACTTTCATATACAAGGGATACACCAGTATCAGTTAACAATGACTTTCAGGAACTACAGGAGGAGCTTACACTTTCATATACAAGGGATACACCAGTATCAGTTAACAATGACTTTCAGGAACTACAGGAGGAGCTTACACTTTCATATACAAGGGATACACCAGTATCAGTTAACAATGACTTTCAGGAACTACAGGAGGAGCTTACACTTTCATATACAAGGGATACACCAGTATCAGTTAACAATGACTTTCAGGAACTACAGGAGGAGCTTACACTTTCATATACAAGGGATACACCAGTATCAGTTAACAATGACTTTCAGGAACTACAGGAGGAGCTTACACTTTCATATACAAGGGATACACCAGTATCAGTTAACAATGACTTTCAGGAACTACAGGAGGAGCTTACACTTTCATATACAAGGGATACACCAGTATCAGTTAACAATGACTTTCAGGAACTACAGGAGGAGCTTACACTTTCATATACAAGGGATACACCAGTATCAGTTAACAATGACTTTCAGGAACTACAGGAGGAGCTTACACTTTCATATACAAGGGATACACCAGTATCAGTTAACAATGACTTTCAGGAACTACAGGAGGAGCTTACACTTTCATATACAAGGGATACACCAGTATCAGTTAACAATGACTTTCAGGAACTACAGGAGGAGCTTACACTTTCATATACAAGGGATACACCAGTATCAGTTAACAATGACTTTCAGGAACTACAGGAGGAGCTTACACTTTCATATACAAGGGATACACCAGTATCAGTTAACAATGACTTTCAGGAACTACAGGAGGAGCTTACACTTTCATATACAAGGGATACACCAGTATCAGTTAACAATGACTTTCAGGAACTACAGGAGGAGCTTACACTTTCATATACAAGGGATACACCAGTATCAGTTAACAATGACTTTCAGGAACTACAGGAGGAGCTTACACTTTCATATACAAGGGATACACCAGTATCAGTTAACAATGACTTTCAGGAACTACAGGAGGAGCTTACACTTTCATATACAAGGGATACACCAGTATCAGTTAACAATGACTTTCAGGAACTACAGGAGGAGCTTACACTTTCATATACAAGGGATACACCAGTATCAGTTAACAATGACTTTCAGGAACTACAGGAGGAGCTTACACTTTCATATACAAGGGATACACCAGTATCAGTTAACAATGACTTTCAGGAACTACAGGAGGAGCTTACACTTTCATATACAAGGGATACACCAGTATCAGTTAACAATGACTTTCAGGAACTACAGGAGGAGCTTACACTTTCATATACAAGGGATACACCAGTATCAGTTAACAATGACTTTCAGGAACTACAGGAGGAGCTTACACTTTCATATACAAGGGATACACCAGTATCAGTTAACAATGACTTTCAGGAACTACAGGAGGAGCTTACACTTTCATATACAAGGGATACACCAGTATCAGTTAACAATGACTTTCAGGAACTACAGGAGGAGCTTACACACCAGTTTTAACATACTAGGAACACCAGGGATACACCAGTATCAGTTAACAATGACTTTCAGGAACTACAGGAGGAGCTTAAAACACTTAGTCATATGTTGAGCAACAAGGGATACACCAGTATCAGTTAACAATGACTTTCAGGAACTATTAGGATAAAACTAGTGTATTTAGTTATAGTAACACCATTATGTTGATTAACAAGGGATACACCAGTATCAGTTAACAATTACATTCAGGAACTACAGGAGGAGCTTACACTTTCATATACAAGGGATACACCAGTATCAGTTAACAATGACTTTCAGGAACTACAGGAGGAGCTTACACTTTCATATACAAGGGATACACCAGTATCAGTTAACAATGACTTTCAGGAACTACAGGAGGAGCTTACACTTTCATATACAAGGGATACACCAGTATCAGTTAACAATGACTTTCAGGAACTACAGGAGGAGCTTACACTTTCATATACAAGGGATACACCAGTATCAGTTAACAATGACTTTCAGGAACTACAGGAGGAGCTTACACTTTCATATACAAGGGATACACCAGTATCAGTTAACAATGACTTTCAGGAACTACAGGAGGAGCTTACACTTTCATATACAAGGGATACACCAGTATCAGTTAACAATGACTTTCAGGAACTACAGGAGGAGCTTACACTTTCATATACAAGGGATACACCAGTATCAGTTAACAATGACTTTCAGGAACTACAGGAGGAGCTTACACTTTCATATACAAGGGATACACCAGTATCAGTTAACAATGACTTTCAGGAACTACAGGAGGAGCTTACACTTTCATATACAAGGGATACACCAGTATCAGTTAACAATGACTTTCAGGAACTACAGGAGGAGCTTACACTTTCATATACAAGGGATACACCAGTATCAGTTAACAATGACTTTCAGGAACTACAGGAGGAGCTTACACTTTCATATACAAGGGATACACCAGTATCAGTTAACAATGACTTTCAGGAACTACAGGAGGAGCTTACACTTTCATATACAAGGGATACACCAGTATCAGTTAACAATGACTTTCAGGAACTACAGGAGGAGCTTACACTTTCATATACAAGGGATACACCAGTATCAGTTAACAATGACTTTCAGGAACTACAGGAGGAGCTTACACTTTCATATACAAGGGATACACCAGTATCAGTTAACAATGACTTTCAGGAACTACAGGAGGAGCTTACACTTTCATATACAAGGGATACACCAGTATCAGTTAACAATGACTTTCAGGAACTACAGGAGGAGCTTACACTTTCATATACAAGGGATACACCAGTATCAGTTAACAATGACTTTCAGGAACTACAGGAGGAGCTTACACTTTCATATACAAGGGATACACCAGTATCAGTTAACAATGACTTTCAGGAACTACAGGAGGAGCTTACACTTTCATATACAAGGGATACACCAGTATCAGTTAACAATGACTTTCAGGAACTACAGGAGGAGCTTACACTTTCATATACAAGGGATACACCAGTATCAGTTAACAATGACTTTCAGGAACTACAGGAGGAGCTTACACTTTCATATACAAGGGATACACCAGTATCAGTTAACAATGACTTTCAGGAACTACAGGAGGAGCTTACACTTTCATATACAAGGGATACACCAGTATCAGTTAACAATGACTTTCAGGAACTACAGGAGGAGCTTACACTTTCATATACAAGGGATACACCAGTATCAGTTAACAATGACTTTCAGGAACTACAGGAGGAGCTTACACTTTCATATACAAGGGATACACCAGTATCAGTTAACAATGACTTTCAGGAACTACAGGAGGAGCTTACACTTTCATATACAAGGGATACACCAGTATCAGTTAACAATGACTTTCAGGAACTACAGGAGGAGCTTACACTTTCATATACAAGGGATACACCAGTATCAGTTAACAATGACTTTCAGGAACTACAGGAGGAGCTTACACTTTCATATACAAGGGATACACCAGTATCAGTTAACAATGACTTTCAGGAACTACAGGAGGAGCTTACACTTTCATATACAAGGGATACACCAGTATCAGTTAACAATGACTTTCAGGAACTACAGGAGGAGCTTACACTTTCATATACAAGGGATACACCAGTATCAGTTAACAATGACTTTCAGGAACTACAGGAGGAGCTTACACTTTCATATACAAGGGATACACCAGTATCAGTTAACAATGACTTTCAGGAACTACAGGAGGAGCTTACACTTTCATATACAAGGGATACACCAGTATCAGTTAACAATGACTTTCAGGAACTACAGGAGGAGCTTACACTTTCATATACAAGGGATACACCAGTATCAGTTAACAATGACTTTCAGGAACTACAGGAGGAGCTTACACTTTCATATACAAGGGATACACCAGTATCAGTTAACAATGACTTTCAGGAACTACAGGAGGAGCTTACACTTTCATATACAAGGGATACACCAGTATCAGTTAACAATGACTTTCAGGAACTACAGGAGGAGCTTACACTTTCATATACAAGGGATACACCAGTATCAGTTAACAATGACTTTCAGGAACTACAGGAGGAGCTTACACTTTCATATACAAGGGATACACCAGTATCAGTTAACAATGACTTTCAGGAACTACAGGAGGAGCTTACACTTTCATATACAAGGGATACACCAGTATCAGTTAACAATGACTTTCAGGAACTACAGGAGAGAAAACTTGTATTTAGTTATAGTAACACCATTATGTTGAGCAAGGGATACACCAGTATCAGTTAACAATGACTTTCAGGAACTACAGAGATAAAACTAGTGTATTTAGTTATAGTAACACCATTATGTTGAGCAACAAGGGATACACCAGTATCAGTTAACAATGACTTTCAGGAACTACAGGAGGAGCTAAAACTAGTGTATTTGGTTATAGTAACACCATTATGTTGACAACAGGGATACACCAGTATCAGTTAACAATGACTTTCAGGAACTACAGAGATAAAACTAGTGTATTTAGTTATAGTAACACCATTATGTTGAGTAACAAGGGATACACCAGTATCAGTTAACAATGACTTTCAGGAACTATTAGAGATAAAACTAGTGTATTTAGTTATAGTAACACCATTATGTTGAGCAACAAGGGATACACCAGTATCAGTTAACAATGACTTTCAGGAACTACAGAGATAAAACTAGTGTATTTAGTTATAGTAACACCATTATGTTGAGTAACAAGGGATACACCAGTATCAGTTAACAATGACTTTCAGGAACTATTAGAGATAAAACTAGTGTATTTAGTTATAGTAACACCATTATGTTGAGCAACAAGGGATACACCAGTATCAGTTAACAATGACTTTCAGGAACTATTAGAGATAAAACTGACTGTATTTAACTATAGTAACACCATTATGTTGAGTAACAAGGGATACACCAGTATCAGTTAACAATGACTTTCAGGAACTATTAGAGATAAAACTAGTGTATTTAGTTATAGTAACACCATTATGTTGAGCAACAAGGGATACACCAGTATCAGTTAACAA
This sequence comes from Tachypleus tridentatus, assembly GCF_004210375.1. Lineage (NCBI taxonomy): Eukaryota > Metazoa > Arthropoda > Merostomata > Xiphosura > Limulidae > Tachypleus > Tachypleus tridentatus. Next base: position 268,790,775 of record NC_134837.1, read on the forward strand.
TGACTTTCAGGAACTACAGGAGGAGCTTACACTTTCATATACAAGGGATACACCAGTATCAGTTGACAATGACTTTCAGGAACTACAGGAGGAGCTTACACTTTCATATACAAGGGATACACCAGTATCAGTTAACAATGACTTTCAGGAACTACAGGAGGAGCTTACACTTTCATATACAAGGGATACACCAGTATCAGTTAACAATGACTTTCAGGAACTACAGGAGGAGCTTACACTTTCATATACAAGGGATACACCAGTATCAGTTAACAATGACTTTCAGGAACTACAGGAGGAGCTTACACTTTCATATACAAGGGATACACCAGTATCAGTTAACAATGACTTTCAGGAACTACAGGAGGAGCTTACACTTTCATATACAAGGGATACACCAGTATCAGTTAACAATGACTTTCAGGAACTACAGGAGGAGCTTACACTTTCATATACAAGGGATACACCAGTATCAGTTAACAATGACTTTCAGGAACTACAGGAGGAGCTTACACTTTCATATACAAGGGATACACCAGTATCAGTTAACAATGACTTTCAGGAACTACAGGAGGAGCTTACACTTTCATATACAAGGGATACACCAGTATCAGTTAACAATGACTTTCAGGAACTACAGGAGGAGCTTACACTTTCATATACAAGGGATACACCAGTATCAGTTAACAATGACTTTCAGGAACTACAGGAGGAGCTTACACTTTCATATACAAGGGATACACCAGTATCAGTTAACAATGACTTTCAGGAACTACAGGAGGAGCTTACACTTTCATATACAAGGGATACACCAGTATCAGTTAACAATGACTTTCAGGAACTACAGGAGGAGCTTACACTTTCATATACAAGGGATACACCAGTATCAGTTAACAATGACTTTCAGGAACTACAGGAGGAGCTTACACTTTCATATACAAGGGATACACCAGTATCAGTTAACAATGACTTTCAGGAACTATTAGAGATAAAACTAGTGTATTTAGTTATAGTAACACCATTATGTTGAGCAAGAAGGGATACACCAGTATCAGTTAACAATGACTTTCAGGAACTATTAGAGATAAAACTAGTGTATTTAGTTATAGTAACACCATTATGTTGAGCAACAAGGGATACACCAGTATCAGTTAACAATGACTTTCAGGAACTATTAGAGATAAAACTAGTGTATTTAGTTATAGTAACACCATTATGTTGAGCAACAAGGGATACACCAGTATCAGTTAACAATGACTTTCAGGAACTATTAGAGATAAAACTAGTGTATTTAGTTATAGTAACACCATTATGTTGAGTAACAAGGGATACACCAGTATCAGTTAACAATGACTTTCAGGAACTATTAGAGATAAAACTAGTGTATTTAGTTATAGTAACACCATTATGTTGAGCAACAAGGGATACACCAGTATCAGTTAACAATGACTTTCAGGAACTATTAGAGATAAAACTAGTGTATTTAGTTATAGTAACACCATTATGTTGAGCAACAAGGGATACACCAGTATCAGTTAACAATGACTTTCAGGAACTATTAAAGATAAGACTAGTGTATTTAGTTATAGTAACACCATTATGTTGAGCAACAAGGGATACACCAGTATCAGTTAACAATGACTTTCAGGAACTATTAGAGATAAAACTAGTGTATTTAGTTATAGTAACACCATTATGTTGAGCAACAAGGGATACACCAGTATCAGTTAACAATGACTTTCAGGAACTATTAGAGATAAAACTAGTGTATTTAGTTATAGTAACACCATTATGTTGAGTAACAAGGGATACACCAGTATCAGTTAACAATGACTTTCAGGAACTATTAGAGATAAAACTAGTGTATTTAGTTATAGTAACACCATTATGTTGAGCAACAAGGGATACACCAGTATCAGTTAACAATGACTTTCAGGAACTATTAGTGTAGATAAGACTAGTGTATTTCAGTTATAAAACTAGTGTACACCATTATGTTGAGCAACAAGGGATACACCAGTATCAGTTAACAATGACTTTCAGGAACTATTAGAGATAAAACTAGTGTATTTAGTTATAGTAACACCATTATGTTGAGCAACAAGGGATACACCAGTATCAGTTAACAATGACTTTCAGGAACTATTAGAGATAAAACTAGTGTATTTAGTTATAGTAACACCATTATGTTGAGTAACAAGGGATACACCAGTATCAGTTAACAATGACTTTCAGGAACTATTAGAGATAAAACTAGTGTATTTAGTTATAGTAACACCATTATGTTGAGCAACAAGGGATACACCAGTATCAGTTAACAATGACTTTCAGGAACTATTAGAGATAAAACTAGTGTATTTAGTTATAGTAACACCATTATGTTGAGTAACAAGGGATACACCAGTATCAGTTAACAATGACTTTCAGGAACTATTAGAGATAAAACTAGTGTATTTAGTTATAGTAACACCATTATGTTGAGTAACAAGGGATACACCAGTATCAGTTAACAATGACTTTCAGGAACTATTAGAGATAAAACTAGTGTATTTAGTTATAGTAACACCATTATGTTGAGTAACAAGGGATACACCAGTATCAGTTAACAATGACTTTCAGGAACTATTAGAGATAAAACTAGTGTATTTAGTTATAGTAACACCATTATGTTGAGTAACAAGGGATACACCAGTATCAGTTAACAATGACTTTCAGGAACTATTAGAGATAAAACTAGTGTATTTAGTTATAGTAACACCATTATGTTGAGTAACAAGGGATACACCAGTATCAGTTAACAATGACTTTCAGGAACTATTAGAGATAAAACTAGTGTATTTAGTTATAGTAACACCATTATGTTGAGTAACAAGGGATACACCAGTATCAGTTAACAATGACTTTCAGGAACTATTAGAGATAAAACTAGTGTATTTAGTTATAGTAACACCATTATGTTGAGTAACAAGGGATACACCAGTATCAGTTAACAATGACTTTCAGGAACTATTAGAGATAAAACTAGTGTATTTAGTTATAGTAACACCATTATGTTGAGTAACAAGGGATACACCAGTATCAGTTAACAATGACTTTCAGGAACTATTAGAGATAAAACTAGTGTATTTAGTTATAGTAACACCATTATGTTGAGCAACAAGGGATACACCAGTATCAGTTAACAATGACTTTCAGGAACTATTAGAGATAAAACTAGTGTATTTAGTTATAGTAACACCATTATGTTGAGTAACAAGGGATACACCAGTATCAGTTAACAATGACTTTCAGGAACTATTAGAGATAAAACTAGTGTATTTAGTTATAGTAACACCATTATGTTGAGTAACAAGGGATACACCAGTATCAGTTAACAATGACTTTCAGGAACTATTAGAGATAAAACTAGTGTATTTAGTTATAGTAACACCATTATGTTGAGCAACAAGGGATACACCAGTATCAGTTAACAATGACTTTCAGGAACTATTAGAGATAAAACTAGTGTATTTAGTTATAGTAACACCATTATGTTGAGCAACAAGGGATACACCAGTATCAGTTAACAATGACTTTCAGGAACTATTAGAGATAAAACTAGTGTATTTAGTTATAGTAACACCATTATGTTGAGCAACAAGGGATACACCAGTATCAGTTAACAATGACTTTCAGGAACTATTAGAGATAAAACTAGTGTATTTAGTTATAGTAACACCATTATGTTGAGTAACAAGGGATACACCAGTATCAGTTAACAATGACTTTCAGGAACTATTAGAGATAAAACTAGTGTATTTAGTTATAGTAACACCATTATGTTGAGCAACAAGGGATACACCAGTATCAGTTAACAATGACTTTCAGGAACTATTAGAGATAAAACTAGTGTATTTAGTTATAGTAACACCATTATGTTGAGTAACAAGGGATACACCAGTATCAGTTAACAATGACTTTCAGGAACTATTAGAGATAAAACTAGTGTATTTAGTTATAGTAACACCATTATGTTGAGTAACAAGGGATACACCAGTATCAGTTAACAATGACTTTCAGGAACTATTAGAGATAAAACTAGTGTATTTAGTTATAGTAACACCATTATGTTGAGTAACAAGGGATACACCAGTATCAGTTAACAATGACTTTCAGGAACTATTAGAGATAAAACTAGTGTATTTAGTTATAGTAACACCATTATGTTGAGTAACAAGGGATACACCAGTATCAGTTAACAATGACTTTCAGGAACTATTAGAGATAAAACTAGTGTATTTAGTTATAGTAACACCATTATGTTGAGTAACAAGGGATACACCAGTATCAGTTAACAATGACTTTCAGGAACTATTAGAGATAAAACTAGTGTATTTAGTTATAGTAACACCATTATGTTGAGTAACAAGGGATACACCAGTATCAGTTAACAATGACTTTCAGGAACTATTAGAGATAAAACTAGTGTATTTAGTTATAGTAACACCATTATGTTGAGTAACAAGGGATACACCAGTATCAGTTAACAATGACTTTCAGGAACTATTAGAGATAAAACTAGTGTATTTAGTTATAGTAACACCATTATGTTGAGTAACAAGGGATACACCAGTATCAGTTAACAATGACTTTCAGGAACTATTAGAGATAAAACTAGTGTATTTAGTTATAGTAACACCATTATGTTGAGTAACAAGGGATACACCAGTATCAGTTAACAATGACTTTCAGGAACTATTAGAGATAAAACTAGTGTATTTAGTTATAGTAACACCATTATGTTGAGTAACAAGGGATACACCAGTATCAGTTAACAATGACTTTCAGGAACTATTAGAGATAAAACTAGTGTATTTAGTTATAGTAACACCATTATGTTGAGTAACAAGGGATACACCAGTATCAGTTAACAATGACTTTCAGGAACTATTAGAGATAAAACTAGTGTATTTAGTTATAGTAACACCATTATGTTGAGTAACAAGGGATACACCAGTATCAGTTAACAATGACTTTCAGGAACTATTAGAGATAAAACTAGTGTATTTAGTTATAGTAACACCATTATGTTGAGTAACAAGGGATACACCAGTATCAGTTAACAATGACTTTCAGGAACTATTAGAGATAAAACTAGTGTATTTAGTTATAGTAACACCATTATGTTGAGTAACAAGGGATACACCAGTATCAGTTAACAATGACTTCCGTCTGTAGCTGCCATTCAAAATACTTCACGTTCGACGAATGACATGAGATGTGAAAGTTGTTGACATAGAGCCCATTTGCAACAGTAAGAGGTAGTTGTTCAGTGATGGCATTAATTTTTCTTCTGAAAAATGTGACACTCAGAACATAGTCCTGAGGGACTCCAAGTTCCTGTAGAAAAGAACAGGAAAATGTCAAACCAACAAACTTGGAATCTCCTGTCCATTAAAAAATTTTTAATAAAAATGTGCAAATGGATATATAACCCACATATATGGAGGTCTCGCAAAATTCCATACCTACATGTTGTATGATAAGTCTTCTCAATGTCAAAGAATATTGATACAAGATGTTGTCATTTGAGAATGGCTTCTGTGATTGATCTTTCGAATCAAATCAGGTGGCCCATGGTGGAGCGTTGTCATCAAAACCCACACTGGGTGGGCAAGACGAGGTTGTTTGATTCTAAGAACCAAACAAGATGGCCATTAACCATCCTCTCTAAGGTCTTACAAAGACAGCTTGTCAAAGCAACTGGATAGTAGTTTGAAGGAATCTTGGGATCCTTCCAAGGCTTGGGGAAAGGAAGGACAATAACCAGGTGCTAGGCATCAGGAAAAACATTCTCCTGCCAGATCCAGTTAAAAGCAATCAGAAGAATAGCAAGAAAAGCAGGAGATAGATGGCACAGCATCGCATACTGTATATCATCAGGTTCTACTGATGGACTGCCAAACCAGTGAAGGGCCAGTTTGAGTTCCATGTGTTGAAAGAGATGATTATAGTCATAGAGACAATCAGCTTGAAGGGAAAGAGGTGATTGGTCTTCCCAGGTCTTGATGGCTAAGAAGGTGGAAGAAGAAACAGTGCCATCCCTCCATGTACCTCATCGATCACACAGCCTGTCATTTCTGTATACAGAAAACTGCCGAAAGGTGATTATATCGGCAGGTTTCAGAAATATTTCCTGTAAGGAAAGACAAACAGGATGGTAGGAAGCAATCAGTGCTTTGATGTCATCCAGATTAGAACGTAAACCCCAAGAATTCCATTGTATCAGAGTGGCCATTTTTATTTGTGTGTTGGTGAATTGGGTGGAGAACTCTTCTGTTTATGACATGGTGATGTAAATATCAAAATTAGGACACTGGTTGACATTGTAATTCCATCTTTGCGAATGGAGATACGCCTCACTGCAGAAACTTCTTGGGTGGAGAAACCAGCAAGAATTTCTAATTTGGGGATGTTCTTTAAATCCTTGTCAACAATAACTCCTCATGATGAATTCAGAGTAGAATGAGATCAAACCTCAATAGGTATATCCCCAATTGCCTTTGAATGCAAGGAGTTCACTGTATTGAGATGCAGATATTTCCACCAATATGCCACCAGATCGAAGCTTCTTTACTGACTTTGGAGAGCCAGCAAGTCCCTCTAGTTCCTACTGAATGAAAAATGGAGACATTTGCCCTGAAGGTTTGTCTGAAAGAGAATGTAGGATAAGAAAATAAGGTACAACAGGTGTTACAGATGAAGATTGCTGCCCAGAATCTTCAAACATGGTCGTTTACCTATGGACTGTTTTTTCACTATTTTATGTTTTTATTTGGAGGATCCATAATAAAAAAAGGAATATTTCAGAGCCCACTGACCCCACCCACCATGGAGCCCTATAAGGGGATGCAATATAATGTCAAAGAAGGACACTGCAGCAATGCCAGGGTTTTGTGAGCACTAAACCCAAAGACAAGCATCAGATACAATGCCCACAACACCTGTTGAGAAGATCCAACACTGGTACTTGGTTGACCCTAGCCCAAGTGGGTCAGCCAAATGACCCAAGGGGGGGCCACCCCAAGGCTGCCCGTCTACAAGAATTCAAGGCTCAAGTGGTGTGTTCAGGTTAAACCCCTCAACCACCAGGATTCTCTCCTCCCCTTCACAGGTCACAATGCATGACAAACACGTGGGTGAATGTTTAGATCCCAGACGAGGTAAACTGAAAGAACAGAACCTTCCCTGGGAGGTCCCCTCACCACATACAGGAATCTACACCGAGGGGGCAGAATTAACTTTGGAAATAAAGTTTTAAATAGGTGACTAAGGCTAAAATGCTAGGCTTAGGTTAGTATGTAAGGATGACCTGCTTGAACTTATGGGATCGGTTCAGTGGAAGAAGGTATATTTTTTGGAATGGATGATTTACATTTAAATAGGGTTGGGCAGGCTTGTTTGCTTAGGCTATTAACTCAGCTGTAAGGAAAGTTTTAAACTAGGACTAGACAGTGGTGAGGGCTAGGAAACATTAAATGAAAAAATAATAAAAGGAAATGAGTATAGAAGTAATTATAAGGACAGGTTTAACTGCTAATATTGGAAGGCTAGAAGTATAAGAAATAAGATACATGACCTTATAACACTGGTAGGATTAGAGGATTCTGAAATAATGATAATAACTGGTACATGGTTAAACACAGATAAGTTTCTTTGAAATACAGGGTATTTAGTAGGGATAGAATATTATAGGGAAGTAGCTTTATATGTAAAGTGCAAGTTACATGCTGTTGAAGTTGAAGATAATATCAAGTAGATTGAATCCATTTGGGTTTATATTGATGAACATAGAAACTAAGGTTAAGATATCAGCTGTTATTGAAGTCATAATTATAGGTTATTTTAATTTTTGACACACAGATTTGAAAATGCTAGAGTAAAACCATGAAGAGGAAAGGTTTTTGGAAACTGTTTAAGATGACTTTCCTCACATATCAGTTAAGGAACCAACTACAAGTAATGCTGTTTCAGATTTCTTAAATTCACATATAAAAATGATTTAGATGGGAGAAACTGTGGAACATCTGGGTACAAGTGATCATTGTTTCATTACGTTTAATGTTTTCCTACATATGGAGAGAATGATTTACATGGCGGAAACTGTGGAACATCTGGGTACAAATGATCATTGTTTCATTAGGTTTAATGTTTTCCTACATATGGAGAGAAGAAATAATGACATTTTGGTGACAAATTTCAAAGTAAATTTTGTAAGGAAATAACAACAATAATTTGTTGTGAAAATAGTAGCTGAGTTATCTGTAGACACTGATCAGATGTGTAAAATATTTAAATATTCAAGGTAAACACATTCCTTATTGTAAGAAAAGATTAGCTGTAAGTTAAACGCCAGGTTGGCTCAGAAAGAACAAGAAATAATGTTAAAGGGAAGCATCATAAATTTAATTAGAACAAACTGGTACGACAAGAGATTTAGAAGATTATAGAATATGAAAGAAGTTGGTGAAACTGAAAATTAAAACATCAAAGAGGATCTATGAAAAAAGGTTGGCAGAAAAGGTAAAAGTGAAATTTAAGAAGATTTCTTAAAATACATTAAATGTAAACAAAATGTTAAAATGTGGTGGAACTTCTGAGGGATAATAATTATAGACATCTTAGTCTTACATCAGTTCTGAAAAAAGTAGTGGAAAGTCTGATAAAAGATAATTTTCAAATTCATTTAACAAAACTTAGAACTTTATTTGATAGTCAACATTATTTGACTGAGGAAATATCTTGCCTTATAAATATTTGTGGTACTTACTGCTTATGTAAATGTAGGTAAGGATTTAGATTTGGTGTATCTTAACTTCAGAAAGTATCTAACAAGGTACCACATAAAAGGCTTGTAAAAAGTTGTCTCTGTAAATGTGAAGAATACGTTAGTTATTTGGACAGGAGAATGGCCAGATGGAAGAAAGCAGAGGGTTGTTGTACACAGGGTTCAGTCAAACATGATTAATGTTACAAGTGGTGTACTCCAGGGTTCAGTCAAACGTGATTAATGTTACAAGTGGTGTACTCCAGGGTTCAGTCAAACGTGATTAATGTTACAAGTGGTGTACTCCAGGGTTCAGTCAAACGTGATTAATGTTACAAGTGGTGTACTCCAGGGTTCAGTCAAACATGATTAATGTTACAAGTGGTGTACTCCAGGGTTCAGTCAAACATGATTAATGTTGCAAGTGGTGTATCGCAGAGTTCAGTCAAACATGATTAATGTTACAAGTGGTGTACCTCAGGGCTCAGTCTAACATGATTAATGTTACAAGTGGTGTATGTACCTCAGGGCTCAGTCTTAGGACCTTTGCTCTTCTCTGTTTACATCAGTGACGTATATGAATTACTTAAGTTTGCTAATGATATTAAGATCTTGGTTTTGGGTGTTGCTGTCTGTGAAGAGGATGCTGCTGATTTACAAAAGGATTTAAATCATTTTGTAAATAAATGGTTTTAATTATGATAAATGTGACATAATGCATGTGGGTTATAATAATTTGAATAATAATTTAGATGAAAATAACCTAAACAATGTTATAAAAGAAAGATGCAACAGTCAATCAGTTTCTGAATACATCCAAGCTGTGTGTTGTTATTGATGGTACGGCAAATAGGATTTTATGTTGTAGCTATGGAAATACAAGACATTTAATTGGTGGAAAGGGTTACTAAAATGGTACCTGGGATGGAAGGATTGTCATATGAGGGGAGAGTAAGATCATTAAACTTATTTTCTCTTCAAAAAAGAAGAGATAAGATGGGATCTGACTGAGATGTTGAAGATTATAAAGGAAACTGACAGTGTTGATACATAATTGTTTTTCCATACCTAATGGTAAGAACAGTAGGACAAAGAGATACAAATGTATATTTTGCAGGGTGAGACAGTTTTATTTTTCTAACAGGGTAGTTGCCCTTCAGATGTTATAGATACAGTGAATTTAAGAAAAAGCTCAATAAGTTTGACTGATAATGGCTTGCATTAAAATTTTTACATTTTTTATTTATATATTTGACAGTTTTATTTTACAGAATAAGACAGCCAAAATAAAACAACTGATCCTCTGTTACCCCTAAACATTATGTTATGTAGTATGAAAAATGTATACAGGTACCGTCACAGTATCAAAAATGTATACATGTACTGTTATGTAGTATCAAAAACACTGTTCAGTTCCTTTCAGAAAACCCAATAAAACTCTAATTCTTTTACAAAGTCCTCCTATTGAAGGATCAAGAAAGTTATCAGTTTTATAAATATTATTTAGTGTATACCTGTACCCTATAAATTCCAAATTATAAATATATGTTTCCAGGTGATGAATTCCACAAGTAAATTCAACCTAAATGTACATTTTGTCTCTTATCTTATTAAAGTAAGCCATAACTTAAATAATTCCACCTACTGTAGACAAACTATCCTTGCACAACAGGAGATGTTTCTGGAACACCTTCAAGTGAACTATTATAAATCTCTTTCTCAGATAACAGTTTCTGTTGAGCTAATATTTTTTTCTCAGCTTGCAGAGGTCTCTGAATTGTGATGTAATTGTAGGCTCTCAGAGAACACAGACCAGCACCAACGACAGTTAAGCCAATTAGTCCTGTAACAACAGACTTGTGAAGAAGATCTGCTATACGAGTCCAGTTTCTTCGCATTCTACAGCTTAGTTCAAATAAATGTACAGTTATAACTGAAGATTTCCAACATGACAAAATTCTTATCAAATACACACTTCTGTACTATACACATGATATTAAGCCTTACAGTAACACTTGATTTTGTTGAGGTTAAATCATCCATCACATTTTTCTATAAGATTTTTAAAAGTGCCCTCTAATAAAATATAATACAAGATTTTATTTTAATTGAAAGACATCATAAATAAACTAAAACAACATTCTAGTTTCCATTTAAATTTATTCTCTATATTACATTAACAGCCGGTACCAGTAACCGGATAAAGCTGGTAGACTTGCCATATCCGTATATGATTTCACTATCTAGACCTGCAGTCTTTATTAGAAAGTTAACACCACACAGATTTCACTTCCTACATTGTTCTGTGTTAAATTAACACGTGACAATAAACAAGTTCAGTGCCAACTGTAAATTAACACATGATAATAACATTAAAACATCATATGTTGCTAATAAACTTTCTTTCACCAATTCAAACCGTCTTCAAAAAAATTTTAAAATATGACCTTGTCCTTAGCTGGATAGCATAAGTTAGACCATTTTATTTTGGTTTCACCAACATCCACATAAATCTAGACCGAATATATTGCACGTTAAATGTATATTAAAATATATGAAAAAATAGGAATACGACTGAAAGTGTAAAACTATATTATTCATTATTTATAACTCAGGCTTACCGTGATCTCCTTAAACTTTAATACTATTAGGCCAATGCACACGCGCCCTAGATCTCTTAGTGCCCTTGGTAAATCGATATCCACCAAAATAATAAGAGTATAAAATTTAACAACACCTATTTTGATAAGTCGTGATACCAACCTCAAATTGAGATCAACAGTTAAGTTCGATGCAGCTTGAATTTGGCTACGTTTGCCTGCGAACAATTTAATTATATTTATCATAACTATACAAATTCTTTCTATGTAATATATATATATATATATATATACATTCACAGATATATATAATTGTAAATCTTACCTAAATCCTTAATTATACAGCATGATTAACGTCAATAATATACTTACATATAATGACATTGACAAACATAGAACTTACAGAGAACCCTAGTGTATCAGAAGATATAATAATTCATATTTTTATTACTTTTGCTATTACTTTATTACAAGCTGAGGTACACCTCCTTTACCCGAGTTATGAACTTACAAAATGTGTGAGTGGATACTATAATAAATAACACAAAAATCATAACTTTCACGCAATTTATCTATAACATATTATTACATTCTCTAAACTGAACTTGTATACATTCATGATTAGTGATGTCGAGAAAACCCATTTGTAGAGAAAAATATATATGTAAAAACGGTTCGTTTGGGTTGAGAATTTCTTTTACGTTGAGGAGCGAACAATATTTCGACCTTCTTCGATCATCGTCAGGTTCACATACAAAAAACAATTTGTGAACCTGACGATGATCGAAGAAGATCGAAACGTTGTTCGCTACTCTACGTAAAAAAAAAAAAATTCTTACCCCAAACGAGCCATTTTTACAAATATAAATTCGTGATTAATGAAAGGTTATTTTAGGGCATGAAAAGTTCTTCCCGTATATGATGTAAATCATAGAAACGCAAGAACACCTATAAAAACTGAAAAATGTGAAACTGCAAGTTGGCATGTCTCTGAACCCAAAAAACTTTCATGGTAAACATCCATCAACGGGAGATGAAGTAATGGTACAAAATGCCCATAACAAGTGAAAAACGTAAAATGCATATTTGAAATGTTGTAAGTATTTTCTCATGAACCAATGAATCTCCATACGAAATTTTGTGAAGTTATATTCAAAGCAGGTGAAATGGTAAAAAAACACTCATAAAAATTACAAACTGCAAAATATATTTTGTATGCGCCCCACATGGGCCCACTGAACCTCTAAAACAATTCATCCATACCCTACCAAATAGTTATATGAACATACAACAGACAATACTATTATATTTGTATATATACATCACAAAACGTTTTGTATAAGTTGTAAGAACTCATTATTTTATCATTTTGCAGGTTAATTGAAATAGGAAGATCTAATAAACTACACCAGGTGTACAACACTTATTATAACAAACTACACCAGGTGTACAACACTTTTTATAACAAACTACAACAAGTGTGCAACACTTTTTATAACAAATTACAGCACGTGTACAACACGTCTTATAACAAACTACACCAGGTGTACAACAGTTTTTATAACAAACTACACCAGGTGTACAACACTTTTTATAACAAACTTATAAAAGAGTGAAAACCAGTGTTAAGCGATTACAGGGTCAATAGACAGTTGAGAGACTCAGTATAAGTATTACAGTCGGGCATTGCATAGCTTTTACTTGATTTAGAGCAAAAAAAATGACATACAGCTTGGCAGTGAACAGAGAAACAGTAGAGTGGATTCTGCGAGAAATCAATGAGCCATAGCAGAGCCCACGGAGTCACCAGATTTCGAACCATTCCTATAAGCAGAAATAGATTAATGGTTTGAAAGATGACTGGCAAAGAGAAGACAGTACTTCCAATCGGAAGTATCTATCTATCTCAGATGGCTCAAAGAAAGGTCACGAATGGAGATGGTAATAAGCTATAGTGGAATGAGCTAATCATTGTGGAAAGCAACGTAATCTAAAGACAGACCTAATTCAGTCAGCTGCGCCTGGATACTGTGACACGTTTCTTTTAATACGCTTATTTCAGTGTAATTTACTTTTTGCATGTGATTTATATTGTTGATTGTGTATTTCACAAGTACCACCTACTCTGTAAATTTGAAGAAGATTCTGGAAAGTAAGAATCACTTATATTTGTTTTACAAAAACGCTGGTTCTTTCTCGAACGTTGGTGAAACTTCAAGAAACTGCATGATTCGTATAAGTACCCGAGAGTAATAACAGGAGATTATTATTGGTCAGCTACAATCAGTGTGCTATAGGCCTTGGAAACTATAATTATGATTAACACCTATCAATCAGAACACTGGACCAGGAACGTTTAAAATGTTTGAACATTTCAACTTCAGTTAATCATTTCGGACGTTATTATTTCTACGATTGGTTTGTGTTCTCTTTTGTCCATAGAGAGCAATAGACGCTTCACATGGTGTGAGCAAAACTATGTTGGAGACACGGATAAAGCTGTCTCCACCACCACTGCAACAGCATATGTACCAGATGGAGTGGAGAACAACAGCGTATGAGTCTCTGTATAAGAAATGTTGTTTACAATATGTACATTTCATGCCTCTTTATCCTCCACCCATTTTAGTTCAAGATAGAAAGTAAGAGGGATGGAAAACGTCGCAACTGAAGGTCCAGTTGACTTTCATAGCCATCATGGTCATTGCTGCTACAACGAGCATGCGTGAAAGAATCATGCTTTTGCATATCCAAACTGTTGACACTGGAAACTTCTGAGAAGGTAAGGAATAAATGGCCGAACTTTATAGTTAAGATAAACTGCCTTGACAGAGACAGGTAGATGTACCGATGTAAATGACAAAATTAGAACATTGGTTGGAGATGTACTGCACAGCAGTAACTCCTTGGCTAGAGATATCAGCGAGGATCTCTGACCAGGGAATGTTCTTCAAGCCCCTCCCAACAATAACTTCTCGTGAGGAGTTCAAAGTAGGGTGAGGAGTAACCTCAATAGGTATGTTGGTAAGGTTTGTTGACTTCAATAGGAGTTCGCTATACTGTGGCGCAAATGTTTCAACCAAGATGTCTCCAGAACATAACTTCTTGACTAACTTGGGAGAGCCAGCAAACCCCTTTAATCCTTTCTGGATAAAAATAGGAGACAGTTGCCCTAAGGGTTTTCCAGTCAATGAATGTAAAATTAGAAACAAGGTACAGGAGTCAACTTGAGTGGTGCCTGTGTAACAGAGTCCTCCATACGTGTTGCTTACCAAATAAATGTTTTATTTTTATTTGGAGGTGAGGGTCCATAAAGAAAAGATTTAATGCTTACTGACCGCACCCACCATATAGTTCTAGGAGAGTACACACTGCTAAATCAAACAAGGACACTGTAGCAATGTTAGGGCTTCATGAATACTATAGCCAAACACCAGCATCAGACGAAATATCCATAACATCCAGTGAGAAAGCCCAATACTAGAACTCAGTTAACCCTAGCTCAAAAGGACTGGCCAGTGACAACCTATGAATAGTAGAAGGGAACCCTGTTCGTGGTTAAGTGGTGTCTATGGCACAGGAATTTATTTCTATTTTTGAGTTACATTCATGGGAAGTGTATTGATATTGCATTTGTAGCTGAGTTATTTTGTTCTTTTCTTTTTGACAAATCTACATGTAACATGGGCTTTATTATTAATATAATAGTACTGTATTTTGTATGTCCATGTATCTACTTATCTATATAAATATAAAGTACTATGTGTTGTATGTCCACGTAACTACTTATCCATACAAATATAATAGTACTGTTTATGTGATGGTTTATTAGATCGTCGCGCGGGTACGTACACATCTTCAGTTTTGTAGTTTTTATGGGCGTTTTTTACCATTACATATAATGGAAGTAACGTTTCATGTCCTAAGATAACCTTTCATTAATTATGAATTTACATAACTTCTGTTTAAGAGACAGGTAGTCTAAGTAGTTAGTAATATAATTTAACAATTAATAAATTCTGTGCATGTAGATAGTTCTTTAGTGCAACAAAACCAACACATTTATGTTCAGTTTAGTTCCCCATGCAGTATTAGAACGTAGTGTTTACTTTCCATTGAATGCTTGTGAATTTTATATGAACAACCATGAAATTGTTTAAATTATATTTAATGAAAATTTACTTCCAGATTTAATCTTATAGGGCTTTTTTTTGCAAATTTTCATGGAGGCCTGCACACCCCCACCATTAGTGTTAGCATACTTTTCCTGCTGACGAGGCTTCACTCAATACGTTTATGGTTTTGATGTTAGAAATTAGAACTTCCGCTTTCAATCTTCTTCGTATGGAACTTATTTAATAAAAATAACGATAAAGTTCAATCTACCTAACAATAAATCGTTTAAGTGAATAGCAGAAAATACGTGATAACTCACAGTTCTAATACTTAACTTTTTTGATACTGAAATGAATTCTTCACTAATTAATCAAATTTATATCGAATTCATCTTCTGCCCAGTACAGTAATTTTCCAGATAATAACACCGTGCTCCTTCTACCAAACATGGCTGGATGGTTAGGGAGTTCTACTCGTATACTGCAGGTTACGGCTTCAAATCCCTTCATCAAACATACGTGCTCGCTCTTTCAGCCTGGTGTTATATTGCAACGATCAACCTCATTATTAGTTGGTAAGAAACAGTCCTAGAGTTGGCGGTGGAGGGTGTTGACCAGAAAAGTGGAGAACCCGCATGGGCTTCGGAACAAACATCTTCACCGGGCCCTCTTCTGTCTCTTTTCTAATATTTTAAATAACTTATTACAAAGAAGACCCAGTATTAGGATAGCAACAGAAGGCCAAATATTAGAGCAACAACGAGCTCATAAATCATAGCAACAGCCCTTTTTATAGCATAAGCAGGTTTCATTCGCCTGGACAATTGTCCATTTTTCCCACTCCTGTTGGCAGGCAGGGTTTTGACTAGCTGCCTTATCTTTAGTATGTCACATATAAATAGCTCCCTAGCTGCACCACAGAATGTTTGCGTACTCACACCGCTAGAAATTGCGTTTAGATATTCATGGTAAACAGAGCACATCGTGTAGCTTTATGCTTAATTCTAAACAGACAAACAAACAAAACTTCTAAATTAAGGATAACAAACGCAATTAGCTCTCGAATAGCTTTTGCGTGAAATTCAACAAAACAACGAACTAGCAAACATTCAAAATAAAGATCATAATAATATTTAAAAAGTTGGCTTATCTAGATGATATCTAGATGTTATACATCAGTTTGTGGTCTTACAGACGCCATTTTCTACAGTATTTCATAATATGTGATGAAATTATGTTGACGATGGCGCCTATATATACACTGCTGGCCAAATTCTTCAGGCCAATAAACATAAAGACAAAATATGCATACTGTGTTGTTAAATTCAACCACTTAATTGAGTAGAGCTTCGAAAGATGACAATAAGAAAAGGGAAACTAAAAGTAAAAAACTTTTAACATTTAATATGGAAAATATGAACACTATGAAATTAGCTGAAATACTAGATGGTCAAATGTTTAAAGTCATACCAAAAAGAAGTCCTAAACAGTGTAGGAGATGACCAACAAGAGGTCTCAGTAGTGAGTTGCACGGCCGTCATTGCGAATAACTTCAAACATTCGCTTTGGCATGGTCGATATAAACGTTTGCAGAAGGCTGGCTGGAGTGTTATTCCAAGTGGTAAAGATGGCTTCACGAAGATCATGCACTGTTTGCAATTGACGTCCATTTCTATAGACTTCCCTTGCTATCCATCCCCAATTTCGATGGGGTTCAGTTTGGGCGAACACGCTGGATGGTCCAAAAGAATCACATTATTCGCCATGAAAAAGGCCCGGCATGGCCAAGCGTGTTAAGGTGTGCGACTCGTAATCTGAAGGTCGCGGGTTCGCATCCCCGTCGCGCCAAACATGCTCGCCCTTTCAGCCGTAGAGGCGTTATAATGTGACGGTCAATCCAACTATTTGTTGGTAAAAGAGTAGCCCAAGAGTTGATGATGACTAGCTGCCTTCCCTCTAACTGCTGACTTAGGGATGGCTAGCACAGATAGCCCTCGAGTAGCTTTGTGCGAAATTCAAAAACAGACAAACAGGCCATGAAAAAGTCATTTGTCCTGCGGACATTGTGGATTGCAGCGTTGTCCTGCTGAAAGATCCAGTCATTTCCACAGAAGCAAGAGCCTTCAGTCAATAAGGATGCTCTCTCCAACATACTAATGTAGTTAGCTGCTGTTTGACTCCCGTGTATAACCTGACGCTCCATTGTTCCATGGAAGGAGAAAGCACCCCAGATTATGATGGAACGTCCTCTACTGTGTCATGTAGAAAATGTCTCCGATGAAATATCCTAATCGTGCCGGTAACGTTGGAAGATATCTGGATCATCCAGGTTACATCTTTCCTCATCAAAGAACAAAACCTTCTTCCACTTTTCTTGTTGTTGTTGTTTTGGAATTTCGCACAAAGCTACTCGAGGGCTATCTGTGCTAGCTGTCCCTAATTTAGCAGTGTAAGACTAGAGGGAAGGCAGCTAGTCATCACCACCCACCGCCAACTCTTGGGCTACTCTTTTACCAACGAAAAGTGGTATTGACCGTCACATTATAACACCCCCACGGCTGGGAGGGCGAGCATGTTTGGCGCGACTCGGGCGCGAACCCGCGACCCTCAGATTACGAAGCGCACGCCTTAACGCGCTAGGCCATGCCAGGCCCTCCACTTTTCTACGTCCCATGTTTGGTGCTTCTCAGCAAAGTTTAACCGAGCTGTTTCGTGGTGTAGAAGGAGGCGTGGCCTTTCTCAAACTCAAACTAACGTAGCAGGGGTTTAGTTTAGAGAGAGAGAAATCAGAAGAGTTCTCTCTCCAACTGGGGTGTTCAGGAACGTTGTGGTTCCTCTTCGTCCCCTTTCGTTAATTGTTATTGGGAGTAAGTTGGTTTTTTTGTGTGTTTTTTTAAATTAATTATTATTATTATTTTTAACTCTTTGCGTGGAGGATGTCTCTCTAAATGTTGTTTTGGGTGGAGGCAAGGGCAGCACCGGTAAGAAAGGCCGAGACCTGTCCCGAAAGGAAGAAGTCAAGCAAATGTCAACATGAATAGAATTCAAATCGAATCAAATCAAACGGCGCGATTCAGGGTCTGGCAATAAAGTTGCCTGGGATCTATAAACCCAATGCCTAAGTTTTTTGCTGTGGGGGGAAACGGGAGTGCCCAGAGAAAACCCACTTTCACAGAACAGGCGCCGAAAGTTTTGCCTGTCGTGTGCTCGGTATCTGAAAAAAAAAAAAAGGAATACCTGTTAATGACATGGATTTATTTATTTACATTCTTTGTTGAGTAATTTGTGATTCTTGAAATATGTTGTAAGGTGAAATGTATTTTGTTGGTGCACTGGATAATTTGTGTAGTGATGCCGTAAGTTTGTTTCTATTTTCTGCTTTTAGATAATATTTAAGTGATATTTCCGTTATTCTATCTCTTATTGTTGGTAAATTGCTAATTTGATGTATATAATTTGTTGGCGTGAATGATGGTAGGCTGAATGCAGATTTTAATATTCTGTTCTGTTGAACTTGGATTTTTTGGATTGTGTTGTTTGACATATTGTATGTTACTTGACATCCGTACTCTATTAGTGGACGGATGTAAGCCTTGTGTATTTGTATAATGGTGTTTGGTGAGCATTTCGATTGTTTACCGGTTATAGTCATTAGATGTGAAATCCTTTTTCTGATTGATGAGTCTATATTGTTTATATGTTTTTTCCATGTTAGTTTTGTGTCGAAAGTGATGCCAAGGAATGTGATGTTTTTGCTCATGTTAATGGTTGTGTTTCCGAGTGATAGTTTTATTTTTTCTAGATTTTTTCTTTGCTTCTTTAATTTCCTATAGAAGGTGATTGCTTGTGTTTTCGTTGGATTTAACACGACTCTCTATGTTGAGACGTTATTTAATGATTCTTGTACGCGAGACATGGCCATCAATGGGTTTCTGGAGGTGCTCCAGATAGCGATGTCGTCTGCGTATTGTGAATTGTGTGTGTATGTTAAATTTGGAAAAGGTATGACGAAAATTATGTATAGAAGTGGAGAGAGGACTGATCCTTGGGGCACTCCTGCAGTTATATTAAATGATTTGGATATAGTTTTATTGACTTTTACTTGTGCTGTTCTATTGGTTAAGAAATTTGAAATCCATTTAACTATCGTGGGATTTATTTGCAGGTGATTTAGTTTGTATTTGATGGCATTGTGCCATACGCTGTCGAATGCTTTTTTGACATCTAGGAATACCCCGATGGTTACTTGATTGTTGTTGAAAGCTTTGTAGATTGATTCGGTGAGTCGTGTGAGGTGATCTGTTGTTTGTCTATTTTTTCTGGAGGCATTTTGAGATTCTGAAAGGATGTTATTCGATTCGCAAAAATGGAGGAGACGGTTAGAGATAATTCTCTCCATCAGTTTGCCAAGGCAGCTTAACAGACTGATGGGGCGGAAATTATCTGGATTTGTTCTATTAGTTTGTTTCTTAGGGATCGTTGTTATGATGGCTTTTTTCCACTTGTCAGGGTAGTATCCGGTCGCTAGTGAAATGTTCATGATATTTGTGAGGTGTTGTAACAGGAGAGTGGAGCTTTTTTTTCAGAATAATATTTGGTATTTGGTCATGTCCGGGGGAAGTGTTCTTCAAGTTTTTGATATTAATTTTTAGTTCGGTTATGGTTATTTTGCTATTGATTGAACTTGAGTATGCTTCTTGTGTCTCGCCAGGGAATCGTGGTGAGAATGAAGCTTGGTTTGTATTTATGTAGTTGTTGACATGGTGTTGGTGTTTTGTGCCAAAATCTACTGAGTTTAAATCGCTAAAAGAGGATTTGTAATAGTCAGGTAATAAGTCAGCTTTCTCTACGTCCGTCCTTGCGATTTTATTGTTGTGTGTGATGTGTTGTAGCATGTGATTTGTGTTTTTGTCTGAAGCAATACTCTTGAATTTTATCCAGAATTCTTTTGGATTGTTCTTGGTTTTTTCTAAGTTTTTACAGAAGTTTTGCCAATTATTTTCTCTTGCTTTTTTAATTTCTTATTTAATTTTTGTATTTGTTCTATTGATTTCTGTTTTAATGTGTGGGTCGCGTGTAACGTAGTGTGTTCGTCTTAATTGTCTGCGTTTGATTATTAGTGCGTGAATTTCTGGTGTTAGAGTCCATTGAATAAGTGATTGCTTTTTCTTTGTTTTAGGAATTGTGTTTTTTATGGCTTTCTTTATGGCTTCTGTAATTTGATCAACATAATTGTCTAGTTCTGTTTTGTTGTTAGCATGTTCAATTGGATGGGGTAGGTCGAAATATATATTCAAACATTTAATACCGCCCTCTACATTTCGACACACAGTTACACAACCCCTTTCAAACATGTGGTCAGCTTCCGGTCAGTTACCTCTTTCTTTGTGAACCTGACGATGACCGAAGAAGGTCGAAACGTTGTTCGCTCTTCTATGTAAAATATTTTCTCAACCCAAACGAGCCGTTTTGCATATAAAGTTAGATATTCTGTTAACCATGTCCTTGGGTGCGATGATGAAATCGAGTACATCGTATGAGCCGTTAGCGGCTGAGAAGTGTGTAGGTGTATGGTCATTAATTAGGTGCATTTTATTGCTTGAGATAAATTTTTTTATGCACGATCCTCTGCGTGTGTCTCTGTTACCCCTTAATTCTGTATGCGGTGAATTAAAATCCCCAATAATAATTGGTTTGGGTTTACGATTAACACATTTTTGAAGGAAATTAATGTCGATATCTTTGGTTGGTGAGCAATATATGGCTAGAATCGAAATGGTTAGCTGGTTGTTAAAGTGTATATTACAAAAAATGGTTTCATTAATGTTAGATTTAAAGGAATCTTCTATCCAGATTAAATGCGATATTTTCGTACTAAAGTAAGCTATTATACCTCTGTTGTTTTCTGAGTGAGGTATGCTGTGCGTGATGAATCCGGGGATTGTGGTGTTTTGTTTCTCTGTGCAAAGTGTTTCTGAAACGATGATTATGTTGGCGTTTATGTGTTTGTTTATGTTGAATATTTCTATCCTTTTGTCTTTGAGATTTCCTTGGCAGTTGATGTGTAAGATTTTAATGTGTTGTATCATTGTGTTGTTTTATTTCCCTTGCATGAATTTTAAGTGAAAGATGGTGTGGTTTGAGGTGAGGAAGGTTAAAATAATAACTTGCAAGGCTGCAAACAACCTTGAGTGACTCGTGCCTCGATTCGAATGAGGGGAGATCACTCAATTCTATTAGCATTGCAAGTAAGTTTGTGGTGAAATCTGTGGGGTTGAATGCTTGTGTTGTTTTCGGGCGTGTTACGACCGCGTAAGTACGTGTTGGTTGAGGTTGAGAGTGTTTGATTTGCGAGTCTACCGGAGTTTGTAGTAAAAGTTGTTTGGTGATGTGGGTGCCGTGGGATTGATTGTTATTGTTCGTGGTTTTAAAAATAAATCTATTACGTATTTGAGTGTATTTGGGGCAGCCTTTGTAACTGGCTGCGTGAGGGCCCTGACAGTTTGCGCATCTTGGTTACGCTCGTTAGGACACTGAGCAACCTCGTGAGGTCCGCCACATCTCACACATCTGTCCTTGGCCATACAATTAGTTTTTGTGTGCCCGAACCTTTGACATTTGTAGCATTGAATAATGGGTTTTTGGTGTGTTTTTTCCGGTTCGGTCGTGTGTCTCTTGAAAAATAAGAAGCAACCGTTTTTTAATAATTTGTCTTGATCGTCTTTTTTGTTGACAGTTACCTTGATCAGTGGCGTTTTTTTGTTTCGTTCTGAAGGAGACAATTCGGTTTGATGATACAATGTCGTAGCCTTGGGTTTTTAATTCATCTGTGATTTCATTGTCTTCGATGTCGAAATCGACACCTCTGATAATGACAGTTAATTTAGGCGTGTTGTTTTTTGGTGTAGTAATGGTGGCTTGGACCCCGAAGGCATCCTTGGGCAAGTGGGCCAAAATATGTGCAAACTCTTGTGGTTCAGAGCATTTTAACATGATTCTTCCATTAGGAAGACGTTTGATGTCCTTAAACTGAATGCCCGGGTAATAGGCCCTCAGTTGTTTGACAATCTGTGGGATACGTGTTGTGTTGTTTACTCCCTCAATGAACAGAGTTGGGGTTCTGTAGTGAAGAGAATCGTGTGTTTGTGTGACAGTGGTGGAGTTCATAGAATTAGTGGTGTTGTTAGTATTCAGGTTAGTTGCGTTATATTTGTTAGAACTAGTGGCTTTGTCATTGTTAACATTGGTTACGTTATTAACACTTTGATTTTTAGTATTGTTAGTAGTGTCGTTAAGGTTAGGGTTAGTAGTATTGTCAGAAACTATACTTACCTTGTCCTTTTTCTTCTTTAACCTCCTCTTGTTTGATGTCGCCTTTCCTTCTTGACATTCTTGTCTCGATACTTCTGCTCCTGAGTATTCACTTTCAGAACTTTCTGTTGAACTTCTCAGGGATTCTGAAGCTGGTCCTTCGATCGCCTTGTTTAACATTTCCATTATTTCTTCATTCGAAAGGGCTTTTCCGTTAGATCTCGTTGCGATCTTCCTCTTCTTCATCCTGTTTTACTAGTCCTGATAAGGACTAAAGGTTAACCTTTTAGAGTAAAACTTGCACTTCAACAAAGTATACCTAGTCTTTAAAGAACGTGTCTCGCAGCTCTCAACTTACACGTCTGCTCTGCTTGACGGCGGCCTTGGGCGTGGCCATTGACCTTTGAAGACGTTTACGGTTTTTAAAGTCTTTTTCTTGTAGATGCCATCTTATTGTTCTTGAGCTGCATTCTGTGTCCGTAAGGGTCTTAATCTGGTTCAATGATCAGCTGGTGTTTTGGCGGACAACCCGTCGAATCCTCCTTGCTCAACGCCAGCGAAATTTTCTTAGACCGACCACTTGAAATTCTCGTACCGTATCCCTCAGGGTCTTTTAAGAAATTTGCAACAGTAGTTTTACTATGTCCAACTTCACCAGCGATGGCACGTTGAGAGAGACCTTGCTTTTGCAGCTCGACAATTCTGCTATGTTTAAATTCTGTCAACATTTTTAGCTTTTGCCATATTTTTACCCAATGCAACACAGTAGATGTCAGTGGGAGATGTTGACAACGCTAACGCTTGAACACAAATGACTAAATTTCGTTACTTGTTTACTGAATAACGCTTCGTTTCAGTATGGTCTTAAACTTTTGACCAACTAGTATTTGGTGTAATTTCATAGCGTTCACATTTTCCCTATTAAATGCTAAAAAAGTTCTTTATTTTTATTTTACCTTTTCTTATTTTCATCTTTCGAAGCTCTACTCAAATAAGTGGTTGAGTCTAACAACGCAAAATGCATATTTTGTCTTTATGTTCACTGGCCTTAAGATTTTGGCCAGCAGTGTATATATTTTAAAGTCATATTGTTATCATATTAGGCGCAATTTTAAAATTTTAAATTATAATTTTATTCTATTATTCATCCTATAGTTGTTTGTTTCTTTTTTAATTTCTCGCAAAACTACACGAGGGCTATCTGCGCTAGCCGCCCCTAATTTAGGAGTGTAAGACTAAAAGGAATACAGATAGTCAACAACACCTATCTCTTGGGCTCCTCTTTTATCAACGAATAGTGGGCTTGATCTGATAAAGATTAAAACTGATCAGTTTGTATTAGGATCTGATAAAAATTGACATTGATCAGTCTTCATAAATACCTATATATAAATACCACCTTTAACGAACTGTATAATATTTATATATACAAGCACTGCTTTTTTTAAACTGTATGATATTTATATATATGAATACCATGTTTTTGAACTGTATAATATTTATATATAAATACCACCTTTACCGAACTGTATAATATTTATATATGTACAAAAACTGCCTTTTTTAAACTGTATAATATTTATATATAAAAATACCATCTCTTTTAAATTGTATAATATGTATATATATATAAATACCATCTTTATTAAACTGTATAATATTTATATATATATAAATACCATCTTTATTAAACTGTATAGTATGTATATAAATACCACCTTTATTAAACTGTATAATGTTTATGTATATATATATGTACTGTATATATAAACTGTCGTGTATAAATATCAGCTTTAATTATCATCTCTGTAAATATTGTCTTTATTAAGGTTTATGTTTAAAATATATATATATATATATATTTATTACATTTATTTATTCAATCCTATAAATATTGGTTTTAATTAGTTTTATATTTATGTACAAAGTTCTCAGAATAAAGGTACATATTTGGATTCATAAAGACTATATGTAGTTAATCTTTCTATTATAGAATGAAATTGTGTTAGTTAATTATGTATTGATGGCAAATGTTGGTTTGCTAGGTTGAAATTTGACCTGACTTCAAGAACTCCAAGTCAGTTTAAATTGAAAGTTCTTTTGAAAACAAAAACCCACTCTTGTCATTTCTCCCTTGGAATAGTTCTTGGTAGACAACTTGTTGATTTAGCCATTATTGATTTCAAATAAACCATTACAGACTGGTATATGTTTTTGGCTTGTATTTTTTATCTATTTTTTGTAAGGGTTTACTGATAGAGTTGGAAGCTTTCAAGGAAACTATGGTAAGATACAGAGGCATTACCTGGTACTTAAAAGATTTGTGGCTCGTGCCCATAGTCATGAGAATTTGTTTGTGTTATGTTAATATAGCACAGGGTGCTTACAAAGAGTTGGACAAATTTTAAAACAGTTTTTTTAGATGAAGAGACTAAAATATGTTTATTTACCTAAATTAATGTTCACTATGTTTGTAGAACCAGAATGGTAGCTGCTCAGCCGAATGTAGGAACAAGTCTGTAGTATTTGCAATAAATCAACCACGCAGTCTAATGTACATGCTGAACAAATGCATAAACAGGTGTAGGTAACAGGATACATAAGCCTTAGAATGAGCACTTGATGAATGAAAATGCTTCATAATTTTATATTTCTTCAATTAAAAGCTAGTGATGTTTCTTCCACCAGTATGTGGAACTGCTACCCAAGTGGTGTGTTCTTCATAACCTAAAGCTGCTAGAATATAATAGTAGATCTGCCAGTTCCTCAAATCTATTTTGTTAGTACATATTTTAAATTATCTTCGTAGATGATCACAAACTGTAATATGCTTTGATAGATTGTTTAGGCAGGGTATTTGTGATGAAACTTTGTAGAATGGATGACAACTGCCTGTTGTGGAGACACAAGTGTAGAGGACAACGTTTCAAATGTTTTCCACCGTTCATATTCAGGTCTAACAATCTGTCAACGGAAATATGATTTCTCCAGTTTTCACTTGACAAAATTATTATTCAATTATTAATAATGCTTCAATAAGACCACTTTAACTTGTCATAGTCCATGGCATCTTCTTATCTCATGCCTCCGTATATTTGTAAGCCTTTTTCTATGAGAAGTCAGTTGAGGCAGACAGACCAATTGCCTTTGTCCTAGTTCTAATTTAGTGTGAGTCTTTCATATCTCTCCAGAAAACCATTTGTGTCATCTTTATATTCATCAACTCAGGTCAGAACTTGCTGATCCAATCTACACAGTGTTCTTCTTCTTTCTGTTGGATGAGGTTTTGAATCACAATGTATGTTTGTATGCTCTCTGTTTCCAGTCTCTAATTCTTGTTTTTATTTAACAAACTCTTGTAGATTGCTATCTTTCAGCCATCATCTCTCTTTCTATATATCCATTTATCAAAATCTTTCATCATAGTCATATAGCATGATTCTAATCTCTACATCATTTTTGCCACCACTAGGGTTGTACATATATATTTGCTGTCGTTTGTCTTCTTCCACTGCTATTTACTTCTGATTACTCCTGTTTGGCTTACCAATGTTAGAGTTTTGTATGGACAGATTCTTTAGAGTAGGTGCCTCTGACTTACTGGTGATAATTTTCAGCAATAAATAAGGTGTAATATAGCTTGTTATGCTATTGGTTACCACAGTTTTTTCCAGAGCTTTAAATGATTGTCTCCATTTTATCAAAGTCCACACAGTTGTGATCATTCATTTTTGAATGTTTAACAAGGCAAATCATTATCCTCTATTTCTGTTATTACAATACAAACAATGAAACTCACTTTAGAAATCACCCATTATGCTAAACTAATTGTCACACACTTCACCTACTTTCTCTAACTTAGCAACTTACTGTGTCTGCACATATTCACAACAGACAACAGAAGAATCTAGAAATATCTAGCTCTCTAGTAGCAACAATATCACACATAATAAAAACATAGAAGCTACAAGTCAGTTTATATTAACAACATTACAAAATCCTACTAGAATAATTAAACTACATAAAATATTAAAATACAAAGGCAATCCATCCTAAAAGTCAACCACCCTGTTAGAAAAATAAAATTGTCTTAGCTAAAGATGACTTATATCTTACAAAAAAATATATATTTGTGTCCCTTGCCTTCTCACTGTTAAATATGACTTTTTTATTTATGAAAAATTTCATGTTATTTCTATGGCTGAAGATAACGTATTGATACTTTGAGTAAAAATTTATATGGGGAAGATACTTGTTACATATAATTATTTACTTTGATTTCTCCACTCTCTTCTTTCTGTTATTTTATTTTGTAGTTTACTATTTATGTTTTAAAAAATCACCTAGAATATAATGCAGGCTTGTGAATTTACTCTGAAAATAATTAGTGATTTACCTTTTTCTGAAAAGTGACTTTCTGATAAATTATTATTATTCGTTGATACGTGTGCCTCTTTGTTTCTCATTTAATATTATGCATATTGAAGTAAATCAATTGAGCTTTATCTAGTAGTTATTCATTACTTTAGGTATTACACTTCTAAAACATTTCAACAGACAAGGTGTAATGGTACTAGTTTCTAAAACATTTCAACAGACAAAGTGTAATGGTTCTAGTTTCTAAAACATTTCAACAGACAAGGTGTAATGGTACTAGTTCCTAAAACATTTCAACAGACAAGGTGTAATGGTTCTAGTTCCTAAAACATTTCAACAGACAAGGTGTAATGGTTCTAGTTCCTAAAACATTTTCAACAGACAAGGTGTAATGGTACTAGTTCCTTAAACATTTTAACAGACGATGTGTAATGGTTTTAGTTCCAAAAACATTTCAACAGACAAGGTGTAATGGTTTTAGTTCCTAAAACATTTTAACAGACGAGGTGTAATGGTTCTAGTTCCTAAAACATTTCAACAGACAATGTGTAATGGTACTAGTTCCTTAAACATTTTAACAGACGAGGTGTAATGGTTTTAGTTCCTAAAACATTTCAACAGACAAAGTGTAATGGTTTTAGTTCCTAAAATATTTTAACAGACGAGGTGTAATGGTACTAGTTCCTTAAACATTTTAACAGACGATGTGTAATGGTTTTAGTTCCTAAAACATTCTAACAGACAAGGTGTAATGGTTCTAGTTCCTAAAACATTTCAACAGACAAGGTGTAATGGTACTAGTTCCTTAAACATTTTAACAGACGAGGTGTAATGGTTTTAGTTCCTAAAACATTTCAACAGACAAAGTGTAATGGTTTTAGTTCCTAAAATATTTTAACAGACGAGGTGTAATGGTACTAGTTCCTAAAACATTTCAACAGGGAAGGTGTAATGGTTTTAGTTCCTAAAATATTTCAACAGATGAGGTGTAATGGTACTAGTTCCTAAAACATTTCAACAGACAAGGTGTAATGGTACTAGTTCCTAAAACATTTCAACAGACAAGGTGTAATGGTTCTAGTTCCTAAAACATTTTAACAGACGAGGTGTAATGGTTCTAGTTCCTAAAACATTTCAACAGACAGGGTGTAATGGTACTAGTTCCTAAAACATTTCAACAGACAAGGTGTAATGGTTTTAGTTCCTAAAACATTTTAACAGACGAGGTGTAATGGTTCTAGTTCCTAAAACATTTTAACAGATGAGGTGTAATGGTTCTAGTTCCTAAAACATTTCAACAGACAAGATGTAATGGTTCTAGTTCCTAAAACATTTCAACAGACAAGGTGTAATGGTACTAGTTCCTAAAACATTTCAACAGACAAGGTGTAATGGTTTTAGTTCCTAAAACATTTTAACAGACAAGGTGTAATGGTTTTAGTTCCTAAAACATTTCAACAGACGAGGTGTAATGGTACTAGTTCCTAAAATATTTCAACAGACAAGGTGTAATAGTACTAGTTTCTAAAACATTTCAACAGACAAGGTGTAATGGTACTAGTTTCTAAAACATTTCAACAGACAAGGTGTAATGGTACTAGTTCCTAAAACATTTCAACAGACAAGGTGTAATGGTTCTAGTTCCTAAAACATTTCAACAGACAAGGTGTAATGGTACTAGTTCCTAAAACATTTCAACAGACAAGGTGTAATGGTTTTAGTTCCTAAAACATTTCAACAGACGAGGTGTAATGGTTTAGAATTCAAACTCTTTACATTTGTTACAAAGTATTATGAATGGTCCATTTTTCTTGCTTTGACTGTAAGACATTTCATGTGTTGGTTGTCAAAATAAAGCTGAAATATTTCTGTTTTGATGGCCACATTATAAATATTCTTACTTCACCTGTTAACGTGTATTTACTTTGTAAATTAATATTTATTGTGGTTTTATTACACACTTAGTGTATGAGATGCAGATGTGTAAATTAATACTTATTGTGGTTTTATTACACACTTAATGTATGAGATGCAGATGTGTAAATTAATACTTATTGTGGTTTTATTACACACTTCGTGTATGAATTGTAGATATGTAAATAAATATTTGATGTGGTTTTATTACACACTTAGTGTGGGAGATGTAATGAAGTCTGCCATTTCGTTATGACTTATTGAAGCATCTTGTTCATCATTATCCATATTGAGATCATAACTTTAATTCACTTTGTTTTATTAATAAAGAGGGCACTTATGTATGTGTACAGTATTGTAAATAATCATGAAAATGGTGATGAAAAGGATATAAGTGCTACGAAAGTGCTACTCCTTTATCATGTAATGTACCAGAGTACAGGTAAAGATCTAGAAGAGTGATCCAGGACCCCATATTCAAATAGTTTCCCCCACAAAAATACAAAAATTGTTCAATAAAAACTGAAACAAAAGTGGTATTAGGGAAGAAAAAAATGATCAAAAGGCAAGAATATGAATCATAGAGGATAGGGAGAGTCTCATAAAGTACAAAATATTTTTAAACTGTCTTTAAAATTGACATTTGGAAATATGCCAGCTCAGAGGTACTGTTACATTGAATTTTATAAACATGCAACCGTAAACTCCAAACTCCATTGACAATAAACATTTAAGTTTATTAACAAATGAACTTGTTTCATGGATTTTAAGAATGTGAATTATGTTTCACTTGGTTCAAAAGCTTTGAATTAATTATACCACCCCTTATGAAACCAATTGTTCAGTGTTTCAGTCTTGCCAAAGGCCACTCAACAATAACAAGAAGTAAATTTACATTTTTATGATTTAAGTTACAAACTATAGTATGATTAATTCCTAACAACTTAATGTAGAACGTCCTGGTTGTTAAATAAAATTTGGCACCAGTGTTATTTGTGTCTGTTCTCTTATCATTTAAAAAGTGAATGTTGTGTTTTTCATGAATGTGCCGCCGTTCAAAGAGAAAACAGATGAACACTTGGATGGACACCATGGTTCACGATATACGCTGCTGGCCAAAATCTTAGGGCCAATGAAGATAAAGAAAAAAATGCATTTTGCGTTGTTAGACTCAACCACTTATTTGAGTAGAGCTTCGAAAGCTGACAATAAGAAAAGGAAAAATTAAAATAAAAAACTTTTTTTTAGTATTTAATAGGGAAAATGTGAACATAATGAAATTAGCCTAAATACTAGCTGGTAAAAAGTTTAAGACCATACTGAAACGAAGCGTTAATCGGTAAACAAGTAACGAAATTTAGTCATTTGTGTTCAAGCGTTAGCGTTGTCAACATCTCCCACTGACATCTACTGTGTTGCATTGGGTAAAAATATGGCAAAGGCTAAAAAAGTTGATAGAATTTGAACATGGCAGAAATGTCGAGCTGCAAAAGCAAGGTCTTTCTCAACGTGCCATCGCTGGTGAGATTGGACGTAGTAAAACTGCTGTTGCAAATTTCTTAAAAGACCCTGAGGAATACAAAATGAGAATTTCAAGTGGTCGGTCTAAGAAAATTTCGCTGGCGTTGAGCAAGGAGGATTCGATGGGTTGTCCGCCAAGACACCAGCCGATCGTCGAACCAGATTAAAGCCCTTACGGACGCAGAATGCAGATCAAAAACAATAAGATGGCATCTACGAGAGAAAGGCTTTAAAAACCGTTAACATCTTCAAAGGCCACGCCTCCTTCCACACCACGAAACAGCTCTGTTAAACTTTGCTGAGAAGCACCAAACATGGGACGTAGAAAATTGGACGAAGGTTTTGTTCTCTGATGAGAAAAAATTTAACCTGGATGGTCCAGATGGCTTCCAACATTATTGGCACGATAAGGATATCCCATCGGAGACATTTTCTACATGACACAGTGAAGGAGGTTCCGCCATGATCTGGGGTGCTTTCTCCTTCTATGAACAATAGAGCTTCAGGTTATACAGGGGCATCAAAAAGCAGCTGGCTACATTGGCATGTTGGAGAGAGCATCCTTATTGACTGAAGGTCCTCGCTTGTGTGGAAATTATTGGATTTTTCAGCAGGACAACGCTGCAATCCACAATGCCTGCAAAACAAAGGACTATTTCATGGCAAAAAACGTGATTCTTTTGGACCATCCAGCGTGTTCGCCCAAACTGAACCCCATTGAAAATGTTTAGAGGTGCCTGGTAAGGGATGTCAATAGAAATGGACGTCAATTGCAAACAGTGCATGATCATCGTGAAGCCATCTTCACCACTTGGAATAACATTCCAGCCATCCTTCTGCAAATGTTTATATCGACCATTCCAAAGCGAATGTTTGCAGTTATTCATAATGACGGCCGAGCAGCTCACTACTGAGACCTCTTGTTGGTCATTTCCTACCCTGTTTAGGACTTCTTTTTGGTATGGTCTTAAACTTTTGACCAGCTATTATTTAGGCTAATTTCATAGTGTTTACATTTTCCTTAATAAATGCTAAAAAGTTTTTTATTTTTATTTTTCCCTTTTCTTATTTTAATCTTTCGAAGCTCTACTCAAATAGGTGGTTGTGTCTAACAACGCAAAATGTATATTTTTCTTTATGTTCATTGGGCATAAGATTCTGGCCAGCAGTGTACATATAAGATTATTAATTTAATAAGCTTTATGGGACATATTAATCAATTATCTACCTAATGTACAATATATAGAAATTCTTTTAAAATATTGGCTCTTTTGGAGTGGGCTCTTATGTTGTAAGTTTTCTCTGGATTCTCTGTTAACTTTCTGTGGCCCTGAGTAATGATACATGTTGATTGTTTACGCTTTTAATGACTGTCATACAATCAAACAGAAAATTCCATATAAGTATAAGGTCTATAAAGTTAGATGCATTTGTATTATGTCCAGTAATATTAGTGTGACCCACATGCTAAACACTGTGGGAGATACAGCGCCATATTAAATTTAGATCTTGTTCTACTAAAGGATGCACTTAGGATAAGAACTCTACAAGATGAAGGCTAAACATAGCTGTTCTGTCAGCAGGTTGGTTATTAGTCTGTCTGTTGTTACTTCTTTTATACTTAGTCTTCACACTTCCCTGACTTCTCTCCTGCTCACTACTAATCATTGATAATTCTAAAGATGTTAATCTGTTTGTATAACCCATCAATCATTTCTCAAGGAAAGGATGGCATTACACTTAGAATTGGATGAATCATTTAGAAAAGTTACGTGCTGACATATCGAGTTTTACTGTCAGAATGGTCACAGTAATAGTGCATGTATAGTTTTTAATGTTGGCCATTGGAGAAATACACTACATGGCCAAAAGTATGTGGATACCCGACCATCACACCCATATGTACTTGTTGAACATCTCCTTCCAAAACCATGGGCATTAATATGGAGTTGGTTCTCCCTTTCCTGCTATAACAGTCTCCAATATGACAATTTTGGAATATGGCTGCAGGGATACGCTCCTGTTCAGCCACAAGAGCATTAGTGAGGTCGGGCGAGAAGACCTGGCTTGCAGTCGGCGTTCCAATTCATCACAAAGGTGTTCGATGGAGTTAAGGTCAGGGCTCTGTGTACGTCAGTAAAGTTCTTCCACACCAATCTCGGCAAACCATGTTTATATGAAACTCGCTTTGTGCACGGGGGCATTGTCGTGCTGAAACAAAAAAGGGCTGCCCCAAACTGTTACCACAAAGTTGGAAGCACACAATTCTCTAGAATGTCATTGTGTGCTGTAGCATTAAGATTTCCCTTCACTGTAACTAAAGAGCCTAGTTTAAACCATGAAAAACAGCTCCAGACCATTATTCCTCCTCCATAAAACTTTACAGTTGACACTATGCATTCAGGTAGGTAGCGTTCTCCTGGCATCCGCCAAATCCAGATTCTTCCGTCAGACTGCCAGATAGTGAATCGTCATTTATCACTTAAGAGAACGCGTTTCTACTGCTCCAGAATCCAACGGCAGTGTGCTTTACAACACTCCAGCCAACTCTTGGCATTGCACATGACGATCTTAGGCTTTTGTGCGGCTGCCCGACCACGGAAACCCATTTCTTGAAGCTCCCAATGAACAGTTCTTGTGCTGACGTTGCTTCCACAGGCAGTTTGGAACTCGTTAGTGAGTGTTGCAACTGTGGACAGACAATATTTACGGGCTACGCGCTTCAGCACTCGGCGATCTCTTTCTGTGAGCTTCTGTGGCTTACCGCTTCGTGGCTGAGCTGATATTGCTCCTAGACGTTTCCACTTCACAATAACAGCACTTTCAGTTCAGGGCAAATATTTGCTGAACTCACTTGTTTTAAAGGTGTCATCCTATGACAGTGCTACGTTGAAAGTCACTGAGCTATTGAATACAACCCATTCTATTGCCAGTGTTTGTTTATGGAGATTGCCTGGCTGTATGATTGATTTTATCCACTTGTTAGTAATGGGTATGGGTGAAATAGTCAAACCCACTAATTATAAGGGGTGTCCACATACTTTTGGCCACGTAGTGTAGTTTTTGTGCATTCTAAACGTTTTTACCTTTGACTCAAACACAGCTGGGACACTCCTTGTCTGTTTGTTTTTGTTTTTTGAATTTCGTGCAAAGCTACTCGAGTGTTATCTGCGCTAGCCTTCCCTAGTTTAGTAGTGTAAGACTAGAGGGAAGGCAACTTGTCATCATCACCCACCGCCAACTGTTGGGCTACTCTTTGACCAACGAATAATGGGAGTGACCGTCACATTATAACGGTCCCACGGCTGAAAGGGCTAGCATGTTTGGTGGGATGGCGATTCGAACCCGCGACCCTCAGATTACGATTCGAACGCCTTACCCCATCTGGGCATATCGGGCCCCACTCCTTGTCATTCAATAAGGTGAAGTACGACACTCGCAGGTAATGAATATGGTACAGAAACTTGTAACTTCTGGTAGTTGTTTGATCAGTTAGAAGTATAGGATAGGAAGGAGGACTGTGGTGCCACAGTATGTAATACAACTGGTGTCCATAAGAATCTAGATTTTTAAGATATTACCAGCACTTATTTCAGGAGGACACAATCAATTATCTGCTACTATAGCTAACCTGTAGAAACGTATATTCCTACAACGCTGTAAAATGATGGTACAAACTCCATACGTTCTATGTAATTCAGTGAAAGAACCAACTATACAGAGAAAACTGCATCAGCAGGTTGTATATCCTTCTTTTCAGAGAATAGCTCTTGATATAACCAAATCCTCCATAAAACTGATCACGGTAATTTTAACATTCTTGTTGTAATCAATTAGTTCACTAATTAGGTTGAACCAAACCATATTCACTGTCCTATACACTGTCACCTTAACATCCCCAAGCAGTATGATGGTTTGATGAGTAGGTCGTCATAGCAACACATTATGATTAACCGTTTTTAAAAGTCCGACACTAAGAACGTTTGTCATTGCAACTGTGTTTAAATCTCATTCTAACGAAAAGACCCTGATGGGACAGCAGACAGTTCACGAACTTAGAACGCTAAATCCAGGTTAGATTCCCCGATGTAGACACATCATATAACAATGTGACTTTGTTGTGAAACAAACAAACAAAATTCACGAGTTTGTAAGTTGCAAGCATATACGTGTTTATTAGAATTAGAAAATAACTTTAAAATCACCTTTTATGAAAAATGTAATAATTTGAATAATTTCCAGATGGATTCCATGACCTAGCTAGGTTAGTTATATATTTTGCAAAAAGAGGTTCGTAAAATGAACCAACTAAACGGCGCTATTTACTATCAGACTGTTCAGAAAAGTATTGTTTTTGAATTTCGCGCAAAACTACTCGAGGGCTATCTGCGCTAGCCGTCCCAAATTAGCAGTCTAAGGCTAGAGGGAAGGCAGCTAATCATCACCACCCACCGCCAACTCTTGGGGTACTCTTTTACCAATGAATAATGAGACTGACCGTCACATTATAACGCCCCCATGGCTAAAAGTGCGAGCATGTTAGGTGCAATGGTGATTCGAACCCGCGACCCTCAGATTACGAGTCGCACGCCTTAACCCACCTGGCCATGCCGGGCCTTCAGAAAAGTAGCCAGTAGTTTCCGAAACTTAATCAATAAAAATATAACAAATTATCTGGTGCTTTAAACTCAATCTGATAAATGAATTTGTTTATCTTTCTTTCGACATCCAGTCTGCAAAGGGTAAACAAACAATTTCGTTTTACTATGAAACCTCGTACTAGAAAATACAATTTAATTATTATAATTAAATATTGTTTTTTTAAAATTCATTACATACTATATATCTTTGTGACGTTTACTTCTGCTTGTGTGGTGACAATTTCATTCAAATATAATACACTTTGCAATTCTAAAAAAAATATTTACAAAGCAAATTCAAAGTTTACTATTTAATTTGAGCCAATTACAAAATTTTACGCTGGTTCAAAATAATTATCAAAATCACCTTTTTACTAAGCGTTTATGACAAAATGTTCCGTCAATAATCATTTAAAAGTTTTTGAATTTTCTTTTAATAGCAGAGGGCAGCAGTGGAGCGATCAGTAAAATTAAATATATATTTTTTTATAATGGCCGTTATGTGATTGTATGATAAATGAACAAATCTTTATCGTACAGTAAGTATACTGAGACAGTTATTGTGATATATATGTATATATAATTTATTAACTAAAATTTAATGGAGCTAAATGTTTCATTTAAGACCTTAAGTAATTGGACTCTTCACACTACTAATATTAGTATTACTACCAACATTGGTAGCAATAGTTACCCATTAATACGATAGTGATGGTATTATATATTATTAGTACATTAGCAGCAATATAAACACAAAAGTATGATTCTTTTAAGTCTAATTTCATTTTCGTGTACTAGCATCGCAGTGTTATTTTCTACTGTGTTGTTGAGTGATGCGTACTCTTGATTTAATACGTGTTAAATATGACGACTATTAACTCGTTTGGTATTTGTTAACTATAGTTGAGACAAAAGAAATTATAAATGTTGGTTTTTAAAATAATAATTTTTATGAACTAGTTGTATGGTATAAATAGCAGAGCTTTACATTATCTCTGAAATACTTGTTCTGCATACTGCCCGTTTTGATCAGTTATAGATATTTCACAGATTTCTAGTATGCAGATTATGGGTAATCTGGTTATTTGTAGTATAATGTACAATGTGTGAATAATGTTTCATTATGACAAGCTTGCAGAAAAGTGGCAAATTTTTTACGTTTATAAACAATTTAAACATTTATCTAAAATGGTGTTTGTTTTCTGCATTTGAAGGAATTGATATAATCTTTGTACAAATAAAATTGTCAGTGAATGTTGTATACATCCTAAAAATTTAATATTCTTGTTTAACATCCATCTGGGATCATTCTGACGTATGTACATCATCATATTGTATGGATGAAGATTATGATAGACTGCTTGCATCTTGTATTGTGAACATATTGCATTTATGGAGCAGAGAACATTATCTGATGAATAACATTAATTTATTAGACATTTTGGTATATATACATACTTTATCTTCATCAAAATACTACACAAAACAATAATAACCATTAAACACTTGAATCTTGCAAACTACAGTCAACAACTGTAAGTGAATTGTGAAAGTAGGTCAGAAAAACCTGGATGTGTGTTTGTTTTTCTTATAGCAGAGACCCACAAGGCCTAATTTTAGCTTTATAAATCCGTAGACTTGCAGCCATTCCAGAGGAGGATGAAAACCTTGGAAATGAATGATTAAATGTATCCATGTAGACGTTGTATAATAATTAATTAGAACAGAAGATATTACTGAAGTAGGGAGGTTGTGATTAGTAAATATAATTTAATTAGCAGTTCCAAGTTTTCAGGATGGCTGGTATGGGTACTGACACTTTTACATCAAGTGGGTTTCTCATCATCATGAGTTCCAAATCTGTGAGGCCTATAGCTTAAACTTTAAAATCAGTCGAGGATATTTTGTGTTCAATAGTTTGATTCTATTCGTGTCCGTGAACAGAACAGATACACAATAAAGGGTGGCTCATTCTATAGGAAATCTTCGTGTGTTCTTGGATATGTACAGTTAAACAGAATATGATTTTTACCAGTTTAGGTACTATTGTAGCTTCCACAAGTAAATGAAGACTTTAACTTGAAAAAATGTTTTTTTGGATAATTGTCAGTTTGAGTTGTGTGTAGGACTTAAGTAACAGTTTGGTGAGTTGCTTTTTAACATAAGAATTTAGCTCTATTTACCTTAGTAAGTAATGTGTAATTATAGGTAGGAATTTTACACTTTGGATTGAGTGTTCCATTTCAAAATCATGAGCAACGGTTTCAAGAAAAGGGTGTGGAGAGAAATGTTTCTGAAGAAAAAGATTTAAACATTTAAATGCTGTGACTTGTATATGACAAGGTTGTTGACAGATTATGTCCATGTTTAAACATTGTTGTGACTTGTGTATGACAAGATAGTTAACAGGTTGTATGCAAGTGTGATGTAATGACAGAATGACATTGCTTGTTTTAACATTGTGTAATAGTGTTGACATATATGAAGAAGTAATTAGAGTTATTTTATATTCTAAAGTTTTTCATGATGTCTGCTGTACCTTAAGAAATAGCATTACAGTTAATGATCTGATGTCTGGAGTGTAAGGAGTGTTGGTGTTATGTGTGAAGTAGCATGTTTCATGTAAATGTGTTTCAGAGATTCATGATGTCCTCTATACCTTAACTTAAGAAATGAAGTTACAGTTAATGATCTGATAGCTAACATCTGGAGTGTAAGGAGTGTTGTTGTAATGTGTGAAGTAGCATGTTTCATGTAAATGTGTTTCAGAGATTCATGATGTCCTCTATACCTTAAGAAATAATGTTACAGTTAATGATCTGATATCTGAAGTGTAAGGAGTGTTGGTGTTACTTGTGAACTAGCATGTTTCATGTAAATGTGTTTCAGAGATTCATGATGTCCTCTATACCTTAAGTTAAGAAATGAAGTTATAGTTAATGATCTGATATCTAACATCTGGAGTGTTGTTGTTATGTATGAAGTAGCATGTTTCATTGTAAATGTGTTTCAGAGATTCATGATGTCCTCTATACCTTAAGAAATAATGTTACAGTTAATGATCTGATATCTGAAGTGTAAGGAGTGTTGGTGTTACTTGTGAACTAGCATGTTTCATTGTAAATGTGTTTCAGAGATTCATGATGTCCTCTATATCTTAAGAAATAATGTTACAGTTAATGATCTGATATCTGAAGTGTAAGGAGTGTTGGTGTTACTTGTGAACTAGCATGTTTCATGTAAATGTGTTTCAGAGATTCATGATGTTCTCTGTACCTTAAGTTAAGAAATGAAGTTATAGTTAATGATCTGATATCTAACATCTGGAGTGTTGTTGTTATGTGTGAAGTAGCATGTTTCATGTATACATGTTTCAGATCAGAGATTCATGATGTCTTCTGGTAGAGATGTGGTGCAGCAGTTTCTGTGTCATTACTGTAATCGATCACTTTCATCTAAGTCTACGCTTCAGAGACACATAAAAACATGCCAATTGAAAAATGTATCACTTCAAGAAGACCCGGGTAGGAAGACCCCTGACACCAAGAACTTCATGCTTCCACCCATACCATCCCAACTGACAGTGATTTTCCACCAGGAGAAGAAGAACAATAGACATGAAGAACCCCAGATTACTTTGAAGAAGATTTTGGGACCTGCATCCAAACATACTCCACTTGCCCAAGAAGGTGAAGGTGTTCAGAACCAGAATTGGCCAACACCAACCGTGAGCGGATCTGTGGCTGGGTGCAATGTTTCTAAACAAACTCTGCACCATTGTCCATTCTGCAAGGATTCCTTTTCCAACTTTTCTCACTGCCAGGCCCACATAATCAGCATGCATGAGAATGAATGTGATCAAGATCTGGTTGAACGTACTTGTAGCTTATGTCGTACGGTTTTTTCAAGTAAAGAAGAGACAAGAGAGCATGTTCTTACAAGCCACAGAGATCTTAAACCTGTTTCTCAAAAGAATTCTGGTTCTTCAGATGGTTGTTCAACTTTAGGAGAAGATTTCACTCCAAACCAACCAAAAGAAGAGCTGAACAGCTGTGGAGACTCTTTTGTAGATTGTCAGTTACCAGTAATTAAGACAGAACCAGAAGATATAGA
This sequence comes from Tachypleus tridentatus, assembly GCF_004210375.1. Taxonomy (NCBI): domain Eukaryota; kingdom Metazoa; phylum Arthropoda; class Merostomata; order Xiphosura; family Limulidae; genus Tachypleus; species Tachypleus tridentatus. Next base: position 268,830,172 of record NC_134837.1, read on the forward strand.
CAGTTCTCCAGAAATGGATTTGGTTCAGAATGAAGATTTAAGGGATTTTCAGCTTGATATGGCATCTGATATTTCATCCAGAGGGACAATGATTGAAGAAGCTAATAACTCCCTTTTGACCTCTTCAGAATGTGGTCAGCCTGAAACATGCACTAATGCAGCAGCTGCACATGGACCTTCTGGTCAGTCGTTGCACGTCAGTTGTGATGATGCCAGTTCTGTTTCCAGCAGGTTCACTGATGTCGGTACAGTTCCTCTTGAGAAAGAAGATGCCAGTTCTGTACAGTTGTCACAGATTACTTGTTCAGAACCTGGTTCCATTTCTGACAGATTCACTGATGTAGGTTCAGTTCCCATTCAGAAAGAACCTTGTACAATAGGAATTTCTCAACCATACAACAAGCCACTTGTTGTTCATTTACTGTCTCATGGAAATAACAATGAAAGTTGTGTTCCAGAAGCTAAGTCTGCTAGTTACACAGCTTCTGAAAACAAAGCAGGTGCTATTTCTCATGAAAGTGGACAGTTCATTCAAGAAACTGGACGTTTAGCCAAGTCCCTTTCTTCTGGACAGGTTGTTTCTTGTCCATTAAAAAGAGTGACATCATCACAAGGAGTTGTAGCCATGTCTATGCATTCATTAAATAATGCAGAATCTTTATTCTCAGGTCCTGATAACCATGGACAACAGTCAGGTCAGAATTTTCTCTGTTTTACTGGTAAAGAACTGGTTCAAGTTCCTTCTTCTAAATCTCAAGATGCTACGACTCCAGGGCCTTCTGCTAAAAGTAAACCAGTTCCAAAAAAGCCGTTACTTACTTGTGAAGTATGTAGCAAAACCTATCGCTGTCGTAGCAGCTTCAAAAAACATGTTAATGCACATGTAGCTGCTTCATCACTTGTGTGTAAATATTGTGGCCAAACTTTCCAACAGAAAGATGTATTCTTTACTCACATGAGGTTACATGAACAAAATGCATTAATTCAACCACCAGGTGGACCTAATGAGTCTAATTTTCAGACTTCTCTGCCATCTGATCAAACTGGTTCATTTACTTGGGATACGAAACAAGTAAAGCCAGGGATAGAGAGCTCAAATAACATAGTAAATGACTTTGGCATACCTTTGTCTACAATGCATTTATCTGAGGATAAGAGTCCAATGGGCACGAAAGAGAAGTTAAAACAACCTAGGAAAAGAAAACTAAAACAAGAGTGCCAAGTAGAATCTGATTGGATTGGATCACCCAGTTACAAGAGACTTGGTCCAAACAGTTTGAACCCATGGGTCCAGAACCAGTTCTGTAGTGACCGTGATTTGGATGAAGTTTCAACATCTCGAGAAGTTTGGAACTGTGTCAAATTTAAAAATTTAAAGTATTTTTCAGGCCATCATAAACTTGGTTCAAGCAGAAAACCTTCTATTGGTAGCAAAAAGGGAGAGAGAAATGTGTCATCAGAACTGAAACATTCTATTTACTCGTCCATTGGTTTGAAAAAGGATGCAGATTTAGATCGGCCTTCTATTTTGAAGACAGACAAGGTTTCAAGATGTTTAATTTGTAGAATTTGTTGTCGCACATTTTCAAAAACTGAAAACTACTTAAGACATAGGAGGTTACACGAATATCGTTGTCTAGCATATTCTTGTCAATACTGTGGACAGTTTTTTGGTAAAATAGATTTGCTGGGCCTTCATGAACAGAGGCATCGCGAATTAATGGGTGGTGCACAGACATATTGCTGTGTTTATTGTGACCTGTTTTTAAGAGATAAAAGTATTTTAAAACAACATGTGTCTGAGACACACAGAGGTTTTCGAGTACTTCTGTCCTCAATCAAAAAACCAGACTTAGGTTTGTCCAAATCATTTTGGAACTTATCCAAAAAATTAGCAACTCTAAAACACAACATGAATGAAATTTCGTGTGCAATAGAAACATCGATGCTTCAAGAGATTTTGAATAAACGAACACGCCAGTGTCACCACTGTTTGAAAAAATTTAGAAACGAGGAAGCAATGTCACGCCATGTTTGTGTGAAACCTACTAGCCTTCAGCGACACAGTCAAGGGAATTTTTACTGTGATGTCTGTCAGCAGTTTTTTACTTCTCCAGATCAGTTGGAGAAGCACATTGAGTTTCAGCACGTCAAGGTAGAGCTGTACAGATGTGATGTGTGCAGTATTTGGGGCCGCAAAGAAGAGATCGAGCATCACATGCTTACTCACATGTGTAAAATGGGAAGCTTTATAAGCACAGAACAGAGTAACATCCACATGGAAAGTAATTTCCTTCCTCCAGGTGCTAGTTCAAAAAGGAGTAGCAAACCAATCTTTCAGTCTCCTGTGAAAAAAGGACGTTCTGGTGTTTTACAGGAAAAGGAACAACAAGAACGTTACCTGCATGTCTCGTCAACACCAAAGAAGGGTAAAGCAAAAGTCAAACATTCTCAGGCAATAAAGAAAGGTAAATTGCATGAGGAATTTGTACATCATGCTGACTGTTCCCAAGAGTCTTATCTTAATCCAGTCATAGTTCATACAAACCAGACTCTCCAGCGGAAGTTATTGATCGACAGTAATCGAAGACAACTTGTTGACGACACTTGGAGCAAAAGCAGAATTAGGTTGTTAAATAACAATAAAAGTACCCCAGGTGTGGTTAGCCAGAAAAACATTTTGCTAGAAAATTATTTAACAAATCACCAGAATGAATTGTTGGGTAAATGTAGGATATTGGGTGTTCAGAATAAAGACACTAAAAAGGAGGTTTTACCTAACCTCACCAGCCATATAGAAATTGTAGAAGTAAATAAATTTCCCAGTCGTAATCATAAAGAAATGGCTCCTGAGAGGACTACATCATCCAGCACTGATACACAAAAGGAAGGTATCAACAAAACTAGGTTACATTGCAACCAAAGTGAAAATACCAATAAAGGTAATATGCCCATCCCAAACAATCAAAATGAAAATCTTAACAGAACTGGGTCATTTATTTATAACAACTTGGGTGAAAACCCGAGGAAAACGAACGGAGTGAAGCTGTCGACAACAACAGATTGTCAAGTCAGAGTGTACAAAGCGACAACAACAGGAATGAACACTCTGACAGAAGTTTGACAAATAAAGACATCGATAGGTCATCCAACTTTTGTAACCCAAGTGAGAGTCTTGACAAAAACCAGAATGATGATTTGCTTAAGAGTAGTAAACAGAGTGAGAGTATGGACAGAACTAAGGTTCATAATCTTCACAGCCACAGTGACTTTGGTAATAGGAGTAGGACGTCAAGTTTAGGTAATCAAAATGAACACAGTTTATCTAAATCTTTTAATCAACTTGACAAAATGGAGAAAAAAAAACAGTCAACCATTAACAGTGAAATTGAAATTTTTGATGTGAGCACATCACAGAAAAGAGGAAGTCATGTGGAAAGTTTAGAAATGAGTAGATTATTGGGAAGAGTCAACCAAGTCAGTGAAAGTAGCTGTCCGTCTACTGGCAGTAGTCGCAGTGAGAAGTCACATAAAAGCAGAAACAACGAAGATGAAACTGTTGAAATTAGTGAGTTACCTAATGCTGTAAGGAATGACAGAACAGTCAGTAACAGGTTAATATACCACAATAAAAGTGATACAAGAAGGCTGTCTAATCAGGGTGAAAACACAGATCGAAGTGCAGAGTACTGTATTGCTTGTGAAATGTTCATACCGTCACATCTGTTCCAAAACCATCTTTTAAAAAAACACTTAGATGGAGGGGAACGGTCTGATTTTTTTTGTGACTTCCAGTCTTTGCCTGATAATGAATGGGCAACAGAAGAAGACCTGGAACACTACGATGACATTGGTTTCGATGATGATTATGAAGATGACTTAGAAAACTACGACACAGCATTACAGACTGAATCAACCAATGAAATCAGAGAACATGCAATCTACAGTGAAAATAAACAAGAGTGAATTTGTGTAAATGTTAGAACACAACAAAAATCTTTATATCCATGTAACTTGTGAGATAGTACTATTACAGACTTGTTCAGTAACATGTAAATATAATATTTTAAACTGAAGATATTGTATATATTGATTATGTTTGAATTGTGAACATCTCATTCATCTCAAAAACCAGTTGGTTAGTAAATATGCATTTGACTCTGAAATACCTGTTATATAGGTATTGGAATTTGTTTTTGATATTTGTATGTACTATTATTATAAAGTGAAAGAAACAGAAAATAATTAAAAATTTGGCTGTTGGAAATAAATCACTGTAAAAATAAATGTCTTTTTTTCATGGGGTTGTTTCAAGCCAAAACCTTACAGCTTGCTTATTGGGAGATAAAATAATATTTAAGATGACTTGTCTCCAGCTGCCTAGTCTGTATGCTAAGTTAGTGTACTTAACCATCAACTGAGACTAGGGATAGTTGTCATGAAAAACTTGAGATTACACTTTGTTAAATTCTTTATGAAGACAAAAATTTGTTTGTTTTGGAAACATGTATCAATAGGTTTCTCTTATAATTTTTACCCTTTTTATGTTCAATAATTTTCTATAATTTAGTGCAGTTTAGAATTTATTTTTTTATATTGGTTTAAAAAAAAATTCTTTGATATTTGGTAAAATATGTTTTGTAACTTAGCTGTAATCGTGAAACAATTATGTTTGTTGAACCACAAGTTAAAATGTTACTGTACAGTATCTGCAGACGTGAAATTATGTTGCTAAACATTTTAATAATAAAAAGTAACATGTCAGACACACAGTTCTGTGAAAGTTACAGGGGCTGGTAGTGGCTAGTGTGAATTCAGAGGTTGTTGGAGAGTGTGACCTGACCTTGGTCAAATGAGTAGCCCAAGAGTTTGTGACAGGTGCTGTTGACTAGCTGCTTTCCTTCTTGTCTGTCACTTTAAAATTAGGGATGGTTATAGACAAATAACCCATGTGCAACTTTGCATGAATATTCAAAACAATCTTTGTGCTACTGAGAAGCTTCAAATAAAAATAGAGATTCTAATATTATGTAAAAAATTAGGTACTATGATAACCTGGTTCATAATTCATTTATAAACATTTGTTCCAGGTACAATCATGTATGATATAAATATATCAGTTATACCAATGTTGGTTGTTATCACTTAGACAGATGAAATAGTGAAAGGTGTGTATAAAAAACAGTTGTCAAGTCAATCAATGGATAACTCATTGTTATATGCTATTTCAAAACATGCTTTTATGTATACAAGTGAATTATTGTTTGTTTCAGTTCCCAATTTTGGTGGAAAATAAGTTTACTTGTCTGACGTGATTGTGAAATGTGTCAGTTGTGTTTCTTGAATGGTTAACGTACACCTGTCTCATTTGTATTTAATCAAACACCATTGGAAATAAAAATTGTTTTTTTATCCAGGCTTAGCAGGGTCTTTTATAGTGAGACATTAGAACAAAACAATCAACCAGTTTGTGGTATAGGAGCTGTACTTCATTAACTCCTTTCATGCTGTGTTTATGATAAAACAAACTGCCTAGTCTTGGGTTTGTAGATACATAATGCACCCAGTTATAGATTCATAGATACATAACCCACCTAGCTTCAGGTTTATAGATACATAGCCCACACAGTTATAGGTTTGTAGACACATAATGCACCCAGTTATATGTTTGTAGATACATAACTCACCCAGTTATAGGTTTGTAGATACATAACCCACACAGTTATAGGTTTATAGATACATAATGCACCCAGCTATTGGTTTGTAGATTCGTAACTCCCCTAGCTTCACGTTTATAGATACATAGAATACTAGAACCGTCTTGTGAGTTTAGGAAATAATTTGAGTCGTATAAAAGGAGTGAGAGTAGATTAATTTGGTGGAGTTAATTATAGTAACAGCAAGTTTCATAATCAGTTCACGAGTTAGTATATTTATTAATTAGTTAATCCTGGAGTAAGGTAGTACATTATGATAATAGGTCAGTAATTAAAAGTATAAGGAAAAGTTTTGTTAATGGTGAAACACACGTGATTTTTCGACAGAACCTTCAGGTATATGACAGTTATAGATATTTTTTATTAAAAATGTACCGTTTTCTTGGTACTAATAAAGTAAAATGTTGGCTTTTGTTATTCCATGGTATCAGGGACGTAGATCCTGGAGGGGATAGAGGGTATACATCCCCCCTTCATTTTAGGTGGGGGGTATGGTGCATACGATCATCCCCCCTACGGTTTGGTCTGTTGAATTGTTTTATTGCATCACAGGCCTACAAATTGTGTGTTTGTTCTTGTGATTCTCGTGTTCTTACCAATCGAATTACATAATTAGGCCTAGATGTAGGCTTTTTCAGTAGCCAAAATGTACATCTTTAATATAGGCGTGCTTCTAAGCTTTTCGATCTAAGCGATAATTCGTAAGTATCAGTCAGTAGGCCTAAGTATACATGCAAGTATCGTGGCAACAAGATTACTCTGTGACTGCATTTTTACAGCTTTCAGGCTCACATAATCAGAGATTACCAATTTGTAAATTGAACAGTCCACATAAGTGGTTGCAAAAATCATCCCACCCCATCGGGTGTAAAAAATCTACGCCCCTGCATTGGCCCTTCATTTTATCATTCATTGAATATGGTATTCTATTGATTGTCCGTTTATCCTCATTGAAAGCTGTGCAGTTAACGGTTCCCGTTTCGGCTGCTCAACGATTCTACTCAAATCTATGGGACATGGAACAAGTTATGTACCATAAAAGTACTTACAATAAAAACCAATTGGTTTTATTAAAATGTACGAATGAATCTAATAAAAATTAAAACGTGCAAGTTGATTCACAATTTGATATAACCCCGCTGGCTCAGCGGCAAGTCTGACAGTTTATGACACTGAAGATCGAACACGTGTAACCTATTGTACATGTTTTTGCTACATAGTAAACAAATAAATAATCTATTATCCATAATAATACAACGGCGTGTGTGTGTGACTGCTATCATCCAAGAAGAAAGAACCTAGAAACATGGAATTTTGCACCCATACTAAAGTTGCCCCTGTGGGTATGCACATGGGTATTATTACTTATCAACGTGCATGCATAATGAGACAAGCTAGAGTAAAATCACAAACACGCAAGTGCGCGTCTTCCTATAGAGCAAGCAAACAAAAGACGATATAGAAAAGAAGTGTAAATATTGTTACCAAGGTTTTGATACACTATCAAGTCTAGAATAATAAACAACAAAAGTATCAACGCTTCGGTGTACCAACAATATCTTCTTAGTTACAAGGTTAGTGAATATCAGCGCAGATAGCTCTCTTGTAGCTTGCGCGAAATTCAAAAACAAACTGAATGTTATTTTTAACAACAGCAGAATCGACTTTTTATGTAACTGACAGATTGTTGTTTCTTTCCAAAGCAATGATTATACTGTTAGTTTTCAACAATATTGGTGTATCAGTGGCACACTTATAGTCATGTGTAAAAGTTAGGACACCCTATGAAATCCTGTGTATTTTTGTAACATTTTGGATATATATATATTTAAACTCAATTTTAACAATACTGAGAGATTATAGGTATATAAACAAAACTGAAGAAAAGACTTTTCAAGATCGTCTGTAAATGTAATTCTACAAAAATGCATATTCTAACTCAGATAAAAGTTAGGACACCCCCACATTTATTCCCACTTAAAATGGCTCAACTCACACACAGGTGTATCACACAAAGTGCACATGATTAGAAGATCGTTACTCAGCATTTTGAATGAGGCTTGTCCTATTTAAACCTCAGACATTTAGTTTGGTGTGCTCCTGACTGTTGAAGTGAGAGTGAGCACCATGGTGAGAGCAAAAGAGCTGTCTGAGGCCTTCAGAAAGAAAATTGTAGCAGCTTATGAGTCTGATAAGCGATTTAAAAAGATCCCAAAAGATTTTGAAATCAGCCATTCCACTGTCCAGAAAATAGTCAACAAGTGGAGAGCTTTCAAAACAACTGCTAACATGCCCAGGTCTGGTCGTCCAAACAAGTTCACCCCGAAAGCGGACCGCAAGATGCTAAAAGAGGTCTCCAAACACCCTAACAAGTCATCACGGGCTCTACAGCAGGCTATGGCTACTGTTGATGTGAAAGTTCATGCCTCTACAATTAGAAAGAGACTGCACAAGTTTAACTTGCATGGGAGGTGTACAAGGAGGAAACCTTTGTTCTCTAAGAGAAACATCAAGGCCAGACTGAAGTTTGCCAGAGAGAATGTAGACAAAGACCAGGACTTCTGGAATAATGTTCTTTGAACAGATGAGTCCAAAATTGAATTATTTGGACACCAGACCAGAGAACATGTTTGGCGTAAACTAAATAATGCATTCCAGGAAAAGAACCTCATACCAACTGTGAAGTATGGAGGTAGAAGTGTCATGGTTTGAGGCTGGTTTGCTGTAGCAGAACCTGGACAGCTCACAATCATAGAATTCACCATGAATTCTACTGTGTATCAGAGGGTGCTTGAGGATCATGTGAGACCATCTGTACAAAAATTAAAGCTGAAGCGGAACTGGACCCTGCAATATGACAATGACCCAAAACATACCAGTAAATCCACCAAGGACTGGCTGAAACTAAGAAATGGAGAGTCCTGGAATGGCCGAGTCAAAGCCCAGATCTTAATCCCATTGAGATGGTGTGAGGTGACTTGAAACGGGCTGTACATGCAAGAAACCCCTCAAACATCTCACAGCTGAAAGAATTCTGCATTGATGAGTGGGGCAAACTTTCTTCAGACCGATGTCAGAGACTGGTAGATGGCTACAAGAAGCGTCTCACTGCAGTTATTTCAGCCAAAGGGGGTAACACTAGCTATTAGGGGGTAGGGTGTCCTAACTTTTCCTCAGTTAGAATATGCATTTTTGTAGAATTACATTTACAGAAGATCTTGAAAAGTCTTTTCTTCAGTTTTAACTGTTTATTTATATTTCTTTAATTTCTCTGTATTGTTAAAATTGAGATTAAATATCTATATGTCCAAAAATGTTACAAAAATACACAGGCTTTCATAGAGTGTCCTAACTTTTTCATATGTGTAGCTAGCTAATAATGGCTATAGTTTTTGTTAAAATAACACTCAATACGAATTTTTAATTATTGTTGTTACTCTATGTGCTGAAAGTATAAAATGAACGTATAAATAATAAAATTTAGAAAAAAATCTGTTTTCTAATTTAGAGTCTGTAGATCAAAACAGTTTCTTTTTCTTTATTAGAAACGTTGGTGATGTTACAGAAAAAAATCTCAATTCAAAACGGTTTATGTTTAAAATCAACATGTAATTATTATTATGCTATCAGAGGACTTTGACTTTCAGATAAAGATTGTAAAATGGATGATTCTGATATTTGTATGTTTCTAAATGATTACACATTCAAGAAGTTAGACCATCTGTGTAACTACGTGTTGTATTTAAACGACAAATACGTGATGTCGAGGTCAAACAGAAGTAACCTAGAAAAACAAAATAATTTTCTTTTCAACCATCAAGTACTGTGAATGTACAGGTAGTTTTCTATATTATATAAAGTGTAGGAATATATATATATACAAAACCATTGTCATAGTTAACGTATAGTGGACGTACAGCTGGTTTTCTTTGTAAAGTTTATTCTGTAATGATGGTGAACATACGTAAAGTGTGATACTTTACAAATATTTACTTATATCAGTTTTAATCTGGATGGTAGTGGAACGTAAAAGTTAGCACGAGGGGAGACAGGCAGTTTTGTTTTCAAATGTTTTGATTAGTTTTAAAATAAAGAAACTTTGTTTAGTTACCCCATATGTTTCATCTATGGTAACCTACTTGAACAAGTATCATTACTGAAGTATATTTCTGTATTTTATAAATTAAGAGGGTTTATTAAATAGCATATTAGTATGTCTTGAAGTCCGGCCACAAATGTTTCAGTGTGCTCGTTAAATACGTGATTTTTACATATATTAATACCTTTACACCAGGTTATGATTAAATATGAGTTTTGTATATCAAATAGAGATTTGTTACAAACTAATATTGATGGTGTGTGTTTTAACCATAAAATAATATTTATTTATAAAGAAATGAATTTTAGTAAATAGAATCATAGTGCATTTTGAAGTTTTGTTAACAACTGTTTGTTCGAGATTTTACTTATGTATACTAAATATATTATATTAGTGTGTTATAAGAAATGAATTTCATATAAGAAAACCACAGAGCTCTGGTATGTAACTGATTATTTTCATACCTCTAATAAAATGTAAATAAAAGACAATTCATGTAAATATGGTGAGCTACCAGTTTCTGCTCGTATTGTAAAGTAGACTTTGTCAAGTGATGTTTGTCATGCTCCGTTCTATGTATCGTTGTATCTGAATGTATACATTCACTGTTTCAAAACCATGTATTTGACCATGTAAAAATAGAACAGTGTCAAATTTTGGTTGAATAAAACTTCTAAATTTTATACCTATTTAGTGGCTTTTAGTGACAAAGAGTGATAGCTGCAAAGTTTTATTTGTGTGGTATAACTTAAAGTGAATAACATATGGAAAATGGTAACTTTTGTTATTTTAAGTATTAGCAACAAATTTAAACAATAATATATGATACTGATTCTCAGTGTAATAAATCCGGATGGAAATGTGTACACAAACAAAACAATTGTTCTATCTTTGATTTAAAATGAACTTAGAGCTGCTGTTAGATAAATCAAAATTGGTCAGTGTCAGTGATTTGAAATCTTCGTCTAAAATACATCAACGTTTCTAAACGTGAGATAACTAAAATAATGAAATCTCACATATTTAAGTAGAATCGATCTTTCATTACAAAAATTGTTCTAAGTCGACAGGTACAGTCTAGTTGCTGTATGTTGAGTACAGCATACAATATTAAAATATACAGTTAGTATTTCGTATGCCTATGAAATGAGTTTTTCTATATAGTGACAAGGTTGACCGTTGATAATTACGTTTTGAAAATGTACAGTTCAGTTGAATATGGAAACTGTATCTAAGTGAGATGCGTCACTACATGTTTACAGTTCTGTTTAGAGACTACCTTTTTCAGTATATCGTAAATATATAGATAATGTGTTATAATTAACATTCATTTTAATAAACGTTTTTCTATAAATATAAATATCGCATGTTTAAGCAGAATTTATCTTTTTGTTTAGAACTTATATTTTGTTCTAGGAGGACTAAAACATCCCGATAATTTTTTCGATACATAATAATCTACACTGAATAATAAATTAAAAATTTGTTAAAATCCTATTGTAATAATAGTAATTAAACATATGTGAAAGCCCACCTTTGTAAAACATAAAATAATACAGAACAATATAAGGTCAAAATATAAGTTTTAATAACTATATGATATTGCCATTTTTAGGGTGATTTGAATTATGGTCATGTATTGTATGCATGTTAAAAATGTATATAATTATGTTTGAATTTTGTGCAAATTTAAAAGTGTAATATCAGAGGGAAGGCAACCAGTCATCACCATTCACTGCCAGTTCTTTTACCGATGAATAGTGGGATTGACTGTATAACACTTCCACAGCAGAAAGGTCGAGCATGTTTAGTGTGAAGGGGGACTGGAACCCGCGACCCTCAAATTACGAGTCGAGCACCCTGACCACCTATATATAATTGTGATCATATTACGTTAAATAATACATCACGTGAAAAACACTTGATAATTGAAAGAGTAAGTTTTAATTGGGATAACATTATTTTAGGGGAAATAAATGGTGAGAAATGTAACTGATTATTTATAACAAATTCATGACAAGCATCCTTTTAATGACACTTTAATAACGGGTGAATTTATTATGTTTTAATTAATGTCAAGCACCACGTTAGGTTGATTTAATTCGTTAACGATTGATTACTGACATCTGAGTCATGGCGCCCGTTATGACAGTCAATAAACACGCTCTTTACTTTGTGGTACTACAACAAAATCATCTATTATGGCCGCCTGTCTTGTATCCAACAATAATTTCAGCCTTCATAACGCCCCTAGTGGCTCAGCGGTATGTCTGCGAACTTACACGCTAAAATCCAGGTTTCGATACCCGTGGTGGGCAGAGCACAGATAGCCCATTGTGTAGCTTTGTGCTTAATTCAAAACAACAGCAGCCTTCATAACTTAGTTGCGCTCTCTGGAAACACAATGTTAAATTATGACGTAATTTTTGGAAATACAACGTTCCCATTTTTGATTATATCACTCTTTCCCCGAGGTAGATAATCAGCGTGAGACTACATGTTTTAGATGCCAAGTTTGGGACCTACTACTATGTTTTGATAAGAATGGAACAGTAATATACCACTTAAATAAATTACATATTCGCTGGTGTTAATTTTAACATCTGTCAGGAACAATATAAAGGGAATTAACGTACGACGGAGAGAAATAAATAGAACATTCCAGAGCTTTTGTGTAAAGTAGTTGGTTGGTTGATTTAGTGTTTTATGGCACAAAGCAGCTGGGTTATCGGCAACAAACATCTGGTAAAAAAAAAAGGTAAAAGTAAATTCAGTAAAATTCATAAAAGGAAATGAAGGTAAAAACAAAACAAAGTAATAAATAAATAGTATAAAACTTATATTTACATCTAGTCTACAATGTCAAGAGAGAAACTACAGTTACACAAGTTGTAAAGGACTTTCTGTAACATAACTGTAATTATCATAACTCACCAGGAAGACTAACAGGTAAGTTCAATAACCACTGTTAGTCACCTAAAGTTGGCCTTTCCAGTCTTGGTTTTGAGTTATTTGACATTATGGCCATTTTCAGAAAGTAAAGTAATACAAGTTTTAAAAGACTTGTAGCAAAATTTTAATTATAACTTGCCAGGATAACTAATGGGTAGTTCAAACATCAGAGTTACACAGCTGAAGTTGGCCTTTCCAGTCCTGGTTTTAAGTTATTTGATGTTACGGCCATTTTTTAATTTGAAATCGAACTAGATGTACTTTGATTCTTAAAAGGCAATTACATTAAAAAAGGTCTAATGTATAAATTAAAAAACCTTGAATAGCATTAAAAATATTAATGGCCTTTAAGAAACTAAAAACATTTCTAATGTGGACAGTGTCACTATCACTAATAACACTGTCTAACTTTACAGATAAACCTTGGGACAGAACATGTTTAAAATGATGCTGTTGTTGAGAGTCGTAATGATGACAAGAAAGTACAATATGACTTATTGTGATCTGAGTGTTACACAAACTACACACTGGTGCATCAGTTCCAGATAAAAGAAAACGATGAGTTAAAAAACTGTGACCAATGCTTAGTCTAGTTAAAACAACTTCCTCTTTCCGATCCTTAGGGAAGCAAGATGGCCAGAGTCCAACAGAAGATTTTATTTGGAAAAGCTTGTTTTCGAGTTGCTCACTCCAAGTCGACTGCCAGCTGGCACGGAGCCGAGCCTTGAATACAGAACCATAGTCCACATATGGAACAGGCACAGCAGTGATAGTGCCAGAGCAGATAGGCTTAGCTGCAGTGTCGGCGAGCTCGTTCAAGCGAATACCAACGTGGCTCAGTATCCAGAAAAACTGGATATAAGTAGATGTTAAAGAGAAATGGGCCAGTTGGTTTTGAATATCAGCAAGAACAGGATGTGAACTAACGTGAAGCGATACCAGGGCCAGTAGAGAACTAAGCGGGTCAGTATAAATTATGCACATTGAGTACTGCTTTGCTTCTCTGTGATCCAGGGCATGAGAAATGGCATACAGTTCATCAGTGAACACAAAAGGTGTAGAGGGGATTCTGCACGCAACCACCGAACCGCAAAAAACCATGGCAGAGCCCACAGAGTCATCTGATTTTGAACCATCCATATAAATTGGAATGGAAATGTTGTTCGAAAGATTTTCAGTAAATAAAAGATGGTACTTCCAATCGGGAGTATCTGCCTTTTTCAGATGACTTAAAGAAAGGTCACATTTGGGGGCTGTAATAAGCCATGAGGGGATGGCCTGACCAGTGGATTCTGCAATGTTTTCCAAAAACAGACCCAATTCATCCAATTGCGCCTGGATACGAAGGCCAAAAGGAGCAATGGCAGATCGTCTGTTTTGAAAAATTAAGGCCCACTGAGGAAGGAAAACACATCCCCAAGTGGGATGCTTTGGTAAGGAGCGAAGTTTCAAAGAATAGAGTAAAGACAGTTGCAAACAGCGAAGGTTCGTGAAATTCCACATATAAGCTCTGAACTGGGGAGGTGTGAAAAGCCCCAGTGCAGAGTCGAAGTCCTTGATGATGAATGAGGTCCAGCATCTTTAAGGCCTAGGGTCTGGCAGAGCCATAGACCATTGATCCATAGTCGAGTTTTAAACGAATAAGAGCACTATATATCTGTAACATATAACATTGATCCTCTCCCCAACGGGCAGTAGAGAGAACACGAAGGATGTTCAGTTCTCTTGTGCATTTAACCCATAGCTGCGTTAAGTGTGGTATAAAGGTCAGCCTACACTCAAAGATAAGCCCCAAAAAATTGGTCTCAGGGACCAGAGGCAGCACAACTTCACTGATACAGAGTTCAGAATCAGGGTGAATACCTCGTTGGTGGCATAGGTGCATGCAAAATGTTTTAGAGAGAGAAGGTAAAGCTGTTTGCTGTGAGCTACTTCAGTAAACAACTGAGGACATTCTGTAGCTGCCGCTCAATATTCCTCATGTTCAACGACTGACATGAGATGTGAAAGTCGTCGACATAGAGCCCGTTTGCAACAGCGATAGGGAGTTGTTCAGTGATGGCATTAATTTTTGTACTGAAACATGTGACACTCAGAACACAGCCCTGAGGGACTCCAAGTTCTAGAGGTAGAAAAGAACGGGAAAGTGTCGAACCCACACGAACTCGGAATCTCCTGTCCATAAAAAAAATTTTAATAAACGTAACCCATATATATGGAGGTCTCGTAAAATACCATACCCACATGTTGTATCATAAGCCTTCTCAATGTCAAAGAATATTGACACAAGATGTCATTTGAGAAAGGCTTCTCTGATTGACGTTTCAATTAGAATCAGGTGGTCCATGGTGGAGTGTTGTCGTCGAAACCCACACTGGGTGGGCGAGAGGAGGTTGTTTGATTCGAGGAACCAAACAAGATGAGCATTAACCATCCTCTGTAAGATCTTAGAGAGACAGCTCGTCAAAGCAATTGGATGGTAGTTTGAAGAAATCTTGGGATCCTTCCCAGCCTTGGAGAAAGGCAGGACAATAGCCTGGTGCCAGGCATCAGGAAAAAATTATCCTGCCAGATCCGGTTAAAAACAATAAGAATAGCAAGAAAAGCAGGAGACAGATGGCGCAGCATCTCATAGTGTATATCATCAGGTCCAACCGATGTACTACCAGACCAATGAAAGGCCAGTTTCTGTTCCACTGTAAAGAGATGATTAGTCATGGAAACAATCAACTCGAAAAGAAAGAGGTGATTGCTCTGCCCGAGTCTTGATGGCTAAGAAGGTGGAAGAAGAAGCAGAAGTGCAAGATACCCAACAAAACCTTTCACCTAGAGTATCGGCGATGCTCTGGGTAACAGTTACTTCCTGGCCATCAGAGAGCAAGATAAAGAGGGGGTACAGAGTGATATTGCCCACTGACCTTTCGAGTCTTGTCCCAAATGATTTTGGAGCTGGTGGTAGAGGATATGCTGGTTGTGAACTTAATCCAAGATTCCTTCTGGCTTTGATGTCTTACCCATCAAGCATGTGCACGGACGAATGAAAAGTGATGCAGTTAGAGAGTGTGGGATATCTATGAAAAGTATCCCAGGCTCATTTTTGAGCCTTATGTGCCATATGGCAGGCAGGATTCCATCATGAACGAGAATATAGTGGAAAACGTGTCGAGATTTAAGTAATACATTGAGCAGCTGCTTGTATAAGAGTCAATTACTACTGCTACACAGTCGTCTACTAATGGCTTACAGACAATGGCAGGAACAAGTTCTGCAAGAGCAGTGAAAGAAGGCCAGTTTGCCCGATCCAGCTTACACTGGGGCACGCGGGTCAGGTGACATCGACCACGGCTAGTTTCCATCAAAATTATAAGAAAATGATAACTGCCTCTTGTATTATTGTCAAGCCTCCATGAAAAATGGGAAAATAATGAAGGGGAGCAAACTGAGAGATCAATAGCAGTAAAGGACTGACTAGGTGCATGAAAATAAGTTGAAGAACCAGTATTGAAAAGAGAAAGGTTGTGATCAGAGAGAATACGGTCTAAAGAGCAACCCCTCCTATCAATATCAGCACTTCCCCAGAGGGGATGATGTGCATTAAAGTCCCCTAGGATGAAAAGGATAGAGGGCAACTGTTCAATGAGAGCATCAAGGCCTGACTGATCATATGTTTCTCCAGGAGACAGGTAAAGAGAACAAACAATGATGATATAACCCAAGGAACACGGATGACTACGGCCTTCAAGGGTGTGTCGAGTAGCAAGGACAGGGTGGGCACATGCTGATCAACCAACAGTGCCACCCCTCTATGTACTCGTCCATCACACAGCCTGTCATTTCTGTATAAAGAAAACTGCCAAAAGGTGACTGTATCAGCAGGTTTCAGAAATTTTTTTGTAAGGAAAGACAAACAGGATGGTAGAAAGCAATCAGTGTTTTGATGCCATCTTGATTAGAACGTAAACCTCAACAGTTCCATTGTATTAGGGTGGGCATTTTTATTTACGTGTAGGCGAATTGGGCAGAGATCCTTTCTGTTTACGACCACGTCTTTTTTCCTTATTCGAGGGAGGTCTATCGACCTCAGTGGATCCTGCCCTGAGTCGATTGGGCAGGTCTTTGCTGAAGAGGATTCCAGAGACTGAGGACGTGAATGAATGATTATTTTGCATCTTGGGGTGAGAGAGGAAGATGAATCCGAGGAAATGCCTGTACCTGGAACCATAGAATGTGGATCTTGGGGTTTGGTGGAATGTATGTAAGGAACAGAGATAGGTGTTAAAGTTGATTCATCAACTTTCGTAACCATGGAGTTCAAAAGACTTTTCATTTGGTTTGAGAATGATTCTTTTGGAGGCGTGGAGAGATTCCTCTGCACTCCCACTGTAATAGTGGAATGAAGTACAGCACCATACGTCCGAGATTAAGTTGGGGACAGCAACTTTTGAGCCTTAGGATAAGTCATGTTATGAATCGTTTTCAAATGCTGCGCCTCTTTTTCTTCCAATCATTTAGGGCAAGAACGAAGGTAATATGGGTGAGAGCTATTGGAATTGATGCAATGAGGGTCTATTTCACAATCACAGGCATCATGGTCCTTGCCACTGCAACGAGCACACATCAAGGAAACCTGACATGACGACTTCGAGTGTCCGAACTTCTGACACTGGAAACATCGGAGAGGGTTTGGAATGTACGGCCATACCCTGCAATTTAGATAACATGCCTTGATGGTGGTAGGTGCACGTGCTGATGTAAATGTCAAAACAAGGATATCTGTCAGCAGTGTAACTCCATATTTGCGAGTGGAGATGCACCTCACTGCAGAAACTCCTTGAGTGGAGAAACCAGCGAGAATCTCCAACTCGGGGACATTCTTCGAATCCCTCTCAACAATAACTCCGTGATGAATTCAAAGTAGCATGAGGTGTAAGCTCAATTGGTATATCCCCAATTGCCTTTAAATGCAACAGGAGTCCACTGTGTTGAGATGTGGATGTCACCAGATTGAAGCTTTTTTACTGACTTTGGAGAGCCAGCAAGTTACTCTAGTCCCTTCTGAATGAAAAAGGGAGACATTTGCCCTAAAGGTTTGTTTGAAAGTGAGTGCAATATAAGAAAATGAGGTACAACAGGTGGTACGGATGGTGAGGATTGCTACTCACAATTTTAAAGACGTGATCATTTATATACAGACTGTTTTTTCACTATTTTATTAAGATTTTTAATTGGAGTATTTATAATAAAGAAAGGAAAATATCGGTGCCCACTGACCCCACCCACCATCGAGCCTTGAGAGGGGACGCACTACAATGTCCAATAAGGACACTGCAGCAACGCCAGGGATTCGTGAGCACTATACCTAAACACCAGCATCATACATAATATTGAGAACATCCAACACTGGTACTGGTTTGACCCAAGGCTACCCGTCTACAGAAATTCAAGGCTTTGATGTGTTAGTGTTGTACCCTTAAACCACCAGGATCCTCTCCTCTCCTTCACGGGTCGTCACGCACGGCAAACACATGGATGGATGTTTAGAATCCAGATGAAGGTTAACTGAAAGAACAGAATCTTCCCTGGGAGGTCCCCTCACTACGTACAGGTATCCACACCGAGGAGAAGTAAAGTAGAAATTGTTAGGGTTTGTAATGTGGCTATGATGATAAAAACATTCTAACATTTTGTAACATAACCTTCAAAGCTTCAGTTCATTTTAATTGAGGAAAGGAGCAACGCCTTTACCTCGAGCTTAGTCAGTGTACCAATAAGAGTATGTAAGAAATATATACAAAAATGTGTAGCAGTTAAAAGTAGATGTACACAGCATTCTAGGTGTTCCTTCTTAGCTTTTTAAAATTATTATTTAATGACTTTTTTATCCTATTCATTTTGTAAGATTCTTGATATATATTTAGAAAAAAGGACCAGTGGGCTCCCGTTTTCTTCTAAGCTATTGAAGTATATGTTATTTACTAACAGTAAAAAAAAAAGATGTGAATTCCAGACGAGGAAAATGTTAAAAACATGTTTTATTCGCATGTTTGTGGTAAAGCTGATATCTGCTGTTCTCCCTAATATTACCAACGATTGGGAAGGTAACTGGCCACCATTTCTAAGGCTGCTCTTTAACAATGAATGGCTGAAATATACCAAATCCAGGAATTCATTGCTTAGTACAGCATTATTAAATAATGCACTAGTAATATATTGAAGAAAGATCTCTTTAATTTTCAAAATGAAGACTGTGATAATGAAAAAGAACCTTCCTACCAAAAAATGCATTGTAAAGAGGCTGCATACTGTTAACAGGATAAGTTGACAAAGGCTTACAACCTCGTATCTTTCTTTACAATCAGCAGCTGTTTCCGTTAGAAATACAGAAATCATTATCTACTACTTTCCTGCCAAGTACTCCGGATCTAATCAGAGGAAGTTTCTTGTCGTTAAACTACCTCGTCCAGTTTATTCATAAAGTTATGAACTGTTTATTACAGATTTTTACAACTAGCTCGTCTAGTTTGTACATAAAGTTATGAACTGTTTATTAGATTTTTATAACTACCTCGTGTAGTTTGTACATCAAGTTATGAACTGTTTATTACAGATTTTTTATAACTACCTCGTGTAGTTTGTACATAAAGTTATGAACTGTTTATTACAAATTTTTTATAACTACCTCGTCTAGTTTGTACATAAAGTTATGAACTGTTTATTACAGATTTTTATAACTACCTCGTGTAGTTTGTACATAAAGTTATGAACTGTTTATTAGAGATGTTTATAACTAACTCGTGTAGTTTGTACATAAAGTTATGAACTGTTTATTAGAGATTTTTTATAACTACCTCGTGTAGTTTGTACATAAAGTTATGAACTGTTTATTAGATTTTTATAACTACCTCGTGTAGTTTGTACATAAAGTTATGAACTGTTTATTAGATTTTTATAACTACCTCGTGTAGTTTGTACATAAAGTTATGAACTGTTTATTAGAGATTTTTGTAACTACCTCGTGTAGTTTGTACATAAAGTTAGCAACTGTTTATTAGAGATTTTTTATAACTATTTCGTGTAGTTTGTACATAAAGTTATGAACTGTTTATTAGATTTTTATAACTACCTCGTGTAGTTTGTACATAAAGTTATGAACTGTTTATTAGATTTTTATAACTACCTCGTGTAGTTTGTACATAAAGTTATGAACTGTTTATTAGATTTTTATAACTACCTCGTGTAGTTTGTACATAAAGTTATGAACTGTTTATTAGATTTTTATAACTACCTCGTGTAGTTTGTACATAAAGTTATGAACTGTTTATTAGAGATTTTTTATAACTACCTCGTGTAGTTTGTACATAAAGTTATGAACTGTTTATTAGAGATTTTTATAACTACCTCGTGTAGTTTGTACATAAAGTTATGAACTGTTTATTAGATTTTTATAACTACCTCGTGTAGTTTGTACATAAAGTTATGAACTGTTTATTACAGATTTTTTATAACTACCTCGTCTAGTTTGTACATAAAGTTATGAACTGTTTATTACAGATTTTTATAACTACCTCGTGTAGTTTGTACATAAAGTTATGAACTGTTTATTAGAGATGTTTATAACTAACTCGTGTAGTTTGTACATAAAGTTATGAACTGTTTATTAGAGATTTTTTATAACTACCTCGTGTAGTTTGTACATAAAGTTATGAACTGTTTATTAGATTTTTATAACTACCTCGTGTAGTTTGTACATAAAGTTATGAACTGTTTATTAGATTTTTATAACTACCTCGTGTAGTTTGTACATAAAGTTATGAACTGTTTATTAGATTTTTATAACTACCTCGTGTAGTTTGTACATAAAGTTATGAACTGTTTATTAGAGATTTTTGTAACTACCTCGTGTAGTTTGTACATAAAGTTATGAACTGTTTATTAGATTTTTTATAACTACCTCGTGTAGTTTGTACATAAAGTTATGAACTGTTTATTAGATTTTTATAACTACCTCGTGTAGTTTGTACATAAAGTTATGAACTGTTTATTAGAGATTTTATAACTAACCTCGTGTAGTTTGTACATAAAGTTATGAACTGTTTATTAGAGATTTTTATAACTACCTCGTGTAGTTTGTACATAAAGTTATGAACTGTTTATTAGATTTTTATAACTACCTCGTGTAGTTTGTACATAAAGTTATGAACTGTTTATTAGATTTTTTATAACTACCTCGTGTAGTTTGTACATAAAGTTATGAACTGTTTATTAGAGATTTTGTAACTACCTCGTGTAGTTTGTACATAAGTTATGAACTGTTTATTAGAGATTTTTATAACTACCTCGTGTAGTTTGTACATAAAGTTATGAACTGTTTATTAGAGATTTTTATAACTACCTCGTGTAGTTTGTACATAAAGTTATGAACTGTTTATTAGATTTTTATAACTACCTCGTGTAGTTTGTACATAAAGTTATGAACTGTTTATTAGAGATTTTTGTAACTACCTCGTGTAGTTTGTACATAAAGTTATGAACTGTTTATTAGAGATTTTTGTAACTACCTCGTGTAGTTTGTACATAAAGTTATGAACTGTTTATTAGATTTTTATAACTACCTCGTGTAGTTTGTACATAGTTATGAACTGTTTATTACAGATTTTTTATAACTACCTCGTGTAGTTTGTACATAAAGTTATGAACTGTTTATTAGAGATTTTTATAACTACCTCGTGTAGTTTGTACATCAAGTTATGAAATGTTTATTACAGATTTTTTATAACTACCTCGTCTAGTTTGTACATAAAGTTATGAACTGTTTATTACAGATTTTTATAACTACCTCGTGTAGTTTGTACATAAAGTTATGAACTGTTTATTAGATTTTTATAACTACCTCGTGTAGTTTGTACATAAAGTTATGAACTGTTTATTAGAGATTTTTTATAACTACCTCGTCTAGTTTGTACATAAAGTTATGAACTGTTTATTACAGATTTTTATAACTACCTCGTGTAGTTTGTACATAAAGTTATGAACTGTTTATTAGATTTTTATAACTACCTCGTGTAGTTTGTACATAAAGTTATGAACTGTTTATTAGATTTTTATAACTACCTCGTGTAGTTTGTACATAAAGTTATGAACTGTTTATTAGAGATTTTTAACTAACTACCTCGTTTCGTAGTTTGTACATAAAGTTATGAACTGTTTATTAGAGATAACTTTTTATAACTATTAGAGATCGTGTAGTTTGTACATAAAGTTATGAACTGTTTATTAGAGATTTTTATAACTACCTCGTGTAGTTTGTACATAAAGTTATGAACTGTTTATTAGAGAGTTTGTACATAACTATTAGAGATTTTTGTAACTACCTCGTGTAGTTTGTACATAAAGTTATGAACTGTTTATTAGAGATTTTTATAACTACCTCGTGTAGTTTGTACATAAAGTTATGAACTGTTTATTAGAGATTTTTATAACTACCTCGTGTAGTTTGTACATAAAGTTATGAACTGTTTATTAGAGATTTTTATAACTACCTCGTGTAGTTTGTACATAAAGTTATGAACTGTTTATTAGAGATTTTTATAACTACCTCGTGTAGTTTGTACATAAAGTTATGAACTGTTTATTACAGATTTTTATAACTACCTCGTGTAGTTTGTACATAAAGTTATGAACTGTTTATTAGAGATTTTTATAACTACCTCGTGTAGTTTGTACATAAAGTTATGAACTGTTTATTAGAGATTTTTATAACTACCTCGTGTAGTTTGTACATAAAGTTATGAACTGTTTATTAGATTTTATAACTACCTCGTGTAGTTTTACATATAACTACCTCGTGTAGTTTGTACATAAAGTTATGAACTGTTTATTAGATTTTTATAACTACCTCGTGTAGTTTGTACATAAAGTTATGAACTGTTTATTACAGATTTTTATAACTACCTCGTGTAGTTTGTACATAAAGTTATGAACTGTTTATTAGAGATTTTTATAACTACCTCGTGTAGTTTGTACATAAAGTTATGAACTGTTTATTACAGATTTTTATAACTACCTCGTGTAGTTTGTACATAAAGTTATGAACTGTTTATTAGAGATTTTTATAACTACCTCGTGTAGTTTGTACATAAAGTTATGAACTGTTTATTAGAGATTTTTATAACTACCTCGTGTAGTTTGTACATAAAGTTATGAACTGTTTATTAGATTTTTTATAACTACCTCGTGTAGTTTGTACATAAAGTTATGAACTGTTTATTAGATTTTTATAACTACCTCGTGTAGTTTGTACATAAAGTTATGAACTGTTTATTAGAGATTTTTGTAACTACCTCGTGTAGTTTGTACATAAAGTTATGAACTGTTTATTAGAGATTTTTATAACTACCTCGTGTAGTTTGTACATAAAGTTATGAACTGTTTATTAGATTTTTATAACTACCTCGTGTAGTTTGTACATAAAGTTATGAACTGTTTATTAGATTTTTATAACTACCTCGTGTAGTTTGTACATAAAGTTATGAACTGTTTATTAGATTTTTATAACTACCTCGTGTAGTTTGTACATAAAGTTATGAACTGTTTATTAGAGATTTTTATAACTACCTCGTGTAGTTTGTACATAAAGTTATGAACTGTTTATTAGAGATTTTTATAACTACCTCGTGTAGTTTGTACATAAAGTTATGAACTGTTTATTAGATTTTTATAACTACCTCGTGTAGTTTGTACATAAAGTTATGAACTGTTTATTAGATTTTTATAACTACCTCGTGTAGTTTGTACATAAAGTTATGAACTGTTTATTAGAGATTTTTATAACTACCTCGTGTAGTTTGTACATAAAGTTATGAACTGTTTATTAGAGATTTTTATAACTACCTCGTGTAGTTTGTACATAAAGTTATGAACTGTTTATTAGAGATTTTTGTAACTACCTCGTGTAGTTTGTACATAAAGTTATGAACTGTTTATTAGATTTTTATAACTACCTCGTGTAGTTTGTACATAAAGTTATGAACTGTTTATTAGATTTTTATAACTACCTCGTGTAGTTTGTACATAAAGTTATGAACTGTTTATTAGAGATTTTTATAACTACCTCGTGTAGTTTGTACATAAAGTTATGAACTGTTTATTAGAGATTTTTTATAACTACCTCGTCTAGTTTGTACATAAAGTTATGAACTGTTTATTACAGATTTTTATAACTACCTCGTGTAGTTTGTACATAAAGTTATGAACTGTTTATTAGATTTTTATAACTACCTCGTGTAGTTTGTACATCAAGTTATGAACTGTTTATTACAGATTTTTTATAACTACCTCGTGTAGTTTGTACATAAAGTTATGAACTGTTTATTAGAGATTTTTATAACTACCTCGTGTAGTTTGTACATAAAGTTATGAACTGTTTATTAGAGATTTTTATAACTACCTCGTGTAGTTTGTACATAAAGTTATGAACTGTTTATTAGAGATTTTTTATGATAACTACCTCGTGTAGTTTGTACATAAAGTTATGAACTGTTTATTACAGATTTTTATAACTACCTCGTGTAGTTTGTACATAAAGTTATGAACTGTTTATTAGAGATTTTTGTAACTACCTCGTGTAGTTTGTACATAAAGTTATGAACTGTTTATTAGAGATTTTTATAACTACCTCGTGTAGTTTGTACATAAAGTTATGAACTGTTTATTACAGACTTTTTATAACTACCTCGTGTAGTTTGTACATAAAGTTATGAACTGTTTATTAGATTTTTATAACTACCTCGTGTAGTTTGTACATAAAGTTATGAACTGTTTATTAGATTTTTTATAACTACCTCGTGTAGTTTGTACATAAAGTTATGAACTGTTTATTAGAGATTTTTATAACTACCTCGTGTAGTTTGTACATAAAGTTATGAACTGTTTATTAGATTTTATAACTACCTCGTGTAGTTTGTACATAAAGTTATGAACTGTTTATTAGATTTTTATAACTACCTCGTGTAGTTTGTACATAAAGTTATGAACTGTTTATTAGAGATTTTTATAACTACCTCGTGTAGTTTGTACATAAAGTTATGAACTGTTTATTAGAGATTTTATAACTACCTCGTGTAGTTTGTACATAAAGTTATGAACTGTTTATTAGAGATTTTTATAACTACCTCGTGTAGTTTGTACATAAAGTTATGAACTGTTTATTACAGATTTTTATAACTACCTCGTGTAGTTTGTACATAAAGTTATGAACTGTTTATTAGAGATTTTTATAACTACCTCGTGTAGTTTGTACATAAAGTTATGAACTGTTTATTAGATTTTTTAAAGTTATAACTACCTCGTGTAGTTTGTACATAAAGTTATGAACTGTTTATTAGATTTTTATAACTACCTCGTGTAGTTTGTACATAAAGTTATGAACTGTTTATTAGAGATTTTTATAACTACCTCGTGTAGTTTGTACATAAAGTTATGAACTGTTTATTAGATTTTTATAACTACCTCGTGTAGTTTGTACATAAAGTTATGAACTGTTTATTAGAGATTTTTGTAACTACCTCGTGTAGTTTGTACATAAAGTTATGAACTGTTTATTAGAGATTTTTGTAACTACCTCGTGTAGTTTGTACATAAAGTTATGAACTGTTTATTAGATTTTTATAACTACCTCGTGTAGTTTGTACATAAAGTTATGAACTGTTTATTACAGATTTTTATAACTACCTCGTGTAGTTTGTACATAAAGTTATGAACTGTTTATTAGAGATTTTTATAACTACCTCGTGTAGTTTGTACATCAAGTTATGAACTGTTTATTACAGATTTTTTATAACTACCTCGTGTAGTTTTTACATAAAGTTATGAACTGTTTATTAAAGATGTTTATAACTAACTCGTGTAGTTGTACATAAAGTTATGAACTGTTTATTAGAGATTTTTTATAACTACCTCGTGTAGTTTGTACATAAAGTTATGAACTGTTTATTAGATTTTTATAACTACCTCGTGTAGTTTGTACATAAAGTTATGAACTGTTTATTAGAGATTTTTGTAACTACCTCGTGTAGTTTGTACATAAAGTTATGAACTGTTTATTAGAGATTTTTTATAACTACCTCGTGTAGTTTGTACATAAAGTTATGAACTGTTTATTAGAGATTTTTTATAACTACCTCGTGTAGTTTGTACATAAAGTTATGAACTGTTTATTAGAGATTTTTGTAACTACCTCGTGTAGTTTGTACATAAAAGTTATGAACTGTTTATTAGATTTTTATAACCACCTCGTGTAGTTTGTACATAGTTATGAACTGTTTATTACAGATTTTTTATAACTACCTCGTGTAGTTTGTACATAAAGTTATGAACTGTTTATTAGAGATTTTTATAACTACCTCGTGTAGTTTGTACATAAAGTTATGAACTGTTTATTAGATTTTTTATAACTACCTCGTGTAGTTTGTACATAAAGTTATGAACTGTTTATTAGAGATTTTTTATAACTACTTCGTCTAGTTTGTACATAAAGTTATGAACTGTTTATTACAGATTTTTATAACTACCTCATGTAGTTTGTACATAAAGTTATGAACTGTTTATTAGATTTTTATAACTACCTCGTGTAGTTTGTACATAAAGTTATGAACTGTTTATTAGAGATTTTTGTAACTACCTCGTGTAGTTTGTACATAAAGTTATGAACTGTTTATTAGAGATTTTTTTAACTACCTCGTGTAGTTTGTACATAAAAGTTATGAACTGTTTATTAGATTTTTATAACCACCTCGTGTAGTTTGTACATAGTTATGAACTGTTTATTACAGATTTTTTATAACTACCTCGTGTAGTTTGTACATAAAGTTATGAACTGTTTATTAGAGATTTTTATAACTACCTCGTGTAGTTTGTACATAAAGTTATGAACTGTTTATTAGATTTTTTATAACTACCTCGTGTAGTTTGTACATAAAGTTATGAACTGTTTATTAGAGATTTTTTATAACTACTTCGTCTAGTTTGTACATAAAGTTATGAACTGTTTATTACAGATTTTTATAACTACCTCATGTAGTTTGTACATAAAGTTATGAACTGTTTATTAGATTTTTATAACTACCTCGTGTAGTTTGTACATAAAGTTATGAACTGTTTATTAGAGATTTTTGTAACTACCTCGTGTAGTTTGTACATAAAGTTATGAACTGTTTATTAGAGATTTTTGTAACTATCTCGTGTAGTTTGTACATAAAGTTATGAACTGTTTATTAGAGATTTTTGTAACTACCTCGTGTAGTTTGTACATAAAGTTATGAACTGTTTTCAGTGTTAATGTTTCAAAAACTTGTTACATTCTCTCTTTACATAGATTTACAAAGTTGTTTGCTCTTAAAATCAAGTCCAGCACAAAATTCGTACAAATACTTTATTCATTCTTTATGAAGAAATAAACTACACCAACAGACACAATATACCTACCTTAACTTAGGAGTTTGGTGTTACACTTAACTGATGTTGAACATCAACTTAGAAGAGTCAGATTACAACATATTTTGTTAGTATACTGAGTGGACTAAGATTGTTTTTAAAAACATTTTGATAAGAAGTACAAATGTGTTTGAAATTATTATCAGTAACCACGATAGATACATGTTTGAAGAATGTAGTGAACACATCTAATGAAAACAAGCAGTTTTTTGTTTCATCACAAGATCTTAACACTGTTATGAAACCTCTCAGATGTTATTACATTCATTCTGAAAAAACTAGTAGAAAACTTGAAATAAATAAATCATATTCTATAAGCAAAGGTGAAAAATATTACATCTAATATAACCAAGTAAATCATGTTTAAAAAGACTTCCCCCAGTACTACTGAACATTGTATAAACTCGTATGATTCAGTTTACATAAAATGAATCTTGAGACAAAATATTTTTAATAACTTCTGAGGAAGGAACTTACAGAATGTACTTGTAGTAAACACAAATCAAATAAGAGCATGTGACTCAGATACAAATTAAACTGTTTGTTTGCTTAAGATTTTTGCAGATACAAAATGTAACAACAATGCTTTCCAGTAAAACAGCACATCGTATTTTACTGTAATCTAATGAATCTCAGGTCAGATAAAAAAATTAAATACATGTGTTGTGAACAAGTTGAGATTAAAATATAGTTGCAGATCTTGCCACTTGGCTATTGGCTAGAAGTAACTGGAGATGGCGCTAGTTGTTCTGAAGAGCTTGTATCTCCTAGATCTCCACCCCCTTAAAGTAAAAACACAGCTGTTTAACAGTAATAGACAGGTTGAACTAAATGAATAGAAACAAGGAGTTGTCATCTAATAGATTATGTTGAATATTAATTATGAAAGTATTACTGATAAACATCAACAGAAATCCTACTAGCATAATGCACAGTTTTTCTTTATGTCTGCATAAAATATTAATGTCAAATAATGCATTAAACATACAAGAGATCACACTAAACGTCACTGTTTAACAAAAGCTAATGTGAAATGAAACATTACAATAAACGTAAAAACCTGACTGTTTAACAACAGCTGTATACACAACTCTGAACAACAGGAACATCCATTCCTGCCAGTCTCCACAATGGTTTTAGCAGAGTAGGAATTACTATTACCCAGAGACTTGTGGTGGACGACACTCATCACTACCCACCACGAGTCTAATGAAGATTCAATACTTGTATAAATGTTTTATATTACAAGTAATTTGAACTTATTACAAGTTTCTTACACTAGTGTAAATTCACATATCTTCATTACCATACCAGTCTAGAACTGGGAATTTCCACATAACATACTGTTAGTGTTTCAATGGTACACATCAAATAAAACTGTTGATAACATACTGTTAGTGTTTCAATGGTACACATCAAATAAAACTGTTGATAACATATTGTTAGTGTTTCAATGGTACACATCAAATAAAACTGTTGATAACATACTGTTAGTGTTTCAATGGTACACATCAAATAAAACTGTTGATAACATACTGTTAGTGTTTCAATGGTACACATCAAATAAAACTGTTGATAACATACTGTTAGTGTTTCAATGGTACACATCAAATAAAACTGTTGATAACATACTGTTAGTGTTTCAATGGTACACATCAAATAAAACTGTTGATAACATATTGTTAGTGTTTCAATGGTACACATCAAATAAAACTGTTGATAACATACTGTTAGTGTTTCAATGGTACACATCAAATAAAACTGTTGATAACATACTGTTAGTGTTTCAATGGTACACATCAAATAAAACTGTTGATAACATACTGTTAGTGTTTCAATGTTACTTGTGATTAACCTAGGATAACCCAACTCTATTACATGTGATTAATGTAGAATAACCCAACTTTGTTACTTGTGATTAACCCAGGATAACCCAACTCTATTACATGTGATTAATGTAGAATAACCCAACTTTGTTACTTGTGATTAACTTACAATAGCCTAATTTCTTTACTTTGCTTATGAAAACATAGTTACATGATTGTAAACATGTAGTATATATGTAAATATTATAAGTGTGTTAATATGTGCACCATCAAAGATAGGTTATATATTTGATTTATAATGTCTTTCAAAACTCAAGTGACAATTATTTGTTATTGTAACATTCCTTCATAATAACAAAATAGTTTACCTTGCAACTGGTTTGATGGTGGAAAAGGGCTAGTCACGGAGTTCTGGTCACCACTCATGGGTGGAAGAGGGTGTGACTGAGTAGGATTTGGATGGGGAGAACTTAAAGGTGGCATAGCTAGGAAAATAATAATTATTCTACATTAAAGATTTCCAAAACAAAACTGTTTTAAAACATTTGGTACTTTGTTCTTCAAAAATGTTGCCAGATGTAAAGAGTGTAAATACATAAACACAACTAAGCTGAGAGTCACAAAAAGTGCAGAGTCGATACAACATGGGTTAGATGTATAAACTCAGCTGTAACTTATGTAATAAAAAACGTTTGTAACATGTAAGAAAGGTACAAAAAGTTACAGCTGCTAATATTTGGAAAGCTCAAATTCAAAGACCCCAACATTAGTATGAAGCAGTACTTTCCAGGCTGTAGATATTTGGAGAAACAAGAGTCAGAGACACATACATATGTTTCTAGTTTCTGTGTGGTTTAAAACTTGTACAGTGACAGATGAATTTACTTATCTTACATCTATTTTGTTAGAGATACAAGTATAGCAAGAAGTTTATGAACAAAGCAGGCCTCTATTCTACAGACACACGCATCTATATAGTTATTTCAAAAACTCTGAAAGAAGCAAAATACCTAGTTTAAGAAATGTGAGGTTGTTGGAAGCAATAGTTGACAGTTCTACCAATACCAATAGCCCTAACATTTGCAACAGACATCAGTCAACCTCTACATTCCTTTCATTTTGTTCATTTGAAAACATGTAAAACAAAAAACAACAATTTACATGATTTTATCAACACATGTAAACCTTGAGTTTATAATGTCTTACCAACAGTGGCTTTTAGCAATAGTAACAAACCATGCTGGCTTTCTTTATGTATTGATACAGGTTCCATGTTCTAAGTCAGTAACAAACCATGCTGACTTTCAGTGATGTCGAGAAAACCCACTTGTAGAGAAATATATATGCAAAAACGGCTCGTTTGGGTTGAGAAAATATTTTACATAGAAGGTCGAAACGTTGTTCA
Source organism: Tachypleus tridentatus (assembly GCF_004210375.1). Lineage (NCBI taxonomy): Eukaryota > Metazoa > Arthropoda > Merostomata > Xiphosura > Limulidae > Tachypleus > Tachypleus tridentatus. Next base: position 268,860,661 of record NC_134837.1, read on the forward strand.
TGCTGACTTTCTTTATGTACTGATACTGGTTTCATGTTCTATGTCAGTAACAAACCATGCTGACTTTCTTTATGTATTGATACTGGTTCCACGTTCTATGTCAGTAACAAACCATGCTGACTTTCTTTATGTACTGATACTGGTTCCATGCTCTATGTCGGTAACAAACCATGCTGGCTTTCTTTATGTATTGATACTGGTTCCATGTTCTACGTCAGTAACAAACCATGCTGGCTTTCTTTATGTATTGATACTGGTTCCATGTTCTACGTCAGTAACAAACCATGCTTGCTTTCTTTATGTATTGATACTGGTTCCATGTTCTACGTCAGTAACAAACCATGCTGACTTTCTTTATGTATTGATACTGGTTCCATGTTCTATGTCAGTAACAAACCATGCTGACTTTCTTTATGTACTGATACTGGTTCCACGTTCTATGTCAGTAACAAACCATGCTGACTTTCTTTATGTACTGATACTGGTTCCATGTTCTATGTCAGAACAAACCATGCTTGCTTTCTTTATGTATTGATACTGGTTCCATGTTCTACGTCAGTAACAAACCATGCTGACTTTCTTTATGTATTGATACTGGCTCCATGTTCTACGTCAGTAACAAACCATGCTGACTTTCTTTATGTATTGATACTGGTTCCATGTTCTAAGTCAGTAACAAACCATGCTGACTTTCTTTATGTATTGATACTGGTTCCATGTTCTAAGTCAGTAACAAACCATGCTGACTTTCTTTATGTATTGATACTGGTTCCATGTTCTATGTCAGAACAAACCATGCTGACTTTCTTTATGTACTGATACTGGTTCCACGTTCTATGTCAGTAACAAACCATGCTGACTTTCTTTATGTACTGATACTGGTTCCATGTTCTACGTCAGTAACAAACCATGCTGACTTTCTTTATGTACTGATACTGGTTCCATGTTCAATGTCAGTAACAAACCATGCTGACTTTCTTTATGTACTGATACTGGTTCCATGTTCTACGTCAGTAACAAACCATGCTGACTTTCTTTATGTATTGATACTGGTTCCATCTTCTACGTCAGTAACAAACCATGCTGACTTTCTTTATGTATTGATACTGGTTCCATGTTCTATGTCAGAACAAACCATGCTTGCTTTCTTTATGTATTGATACTGGTTCCATGTTCTACGTCAGTAACAAACCATGCTGACTTTCTTTATGTACTGATACTGGTTCCATGTTCTACGTCAGTAACAAACCATGCTGACTTTCTTTATGTATTGATACTGGTTCCATGTTCTACGTCAGTAACAAACCATGCTGACTTTCTTTATGTATTGATACTGGTTCCATGTTCTACGTCAGTAACAAACCATGCTGATTTTCTTTATGTATTGATACTGGTTCCATGTTCTATGTCAGAACAAACCATGCTTGCTTTCTTTATGTATTGATACTGGTTCCATGTTCTACGTCAGTAACAAACCATGCTGACTTTCTTTATGTATTGATACTGGTTCCATGTTCTATGTCAGTAACAAACCATGCTGACTTTCTTTATGTACTGATACTGGTTCCACGTTCTATGTCAGTAACAAACCATGCTGACTTTCTTTATGTACTGATACTGGTTCCATGTTCTATGTCAGAACAAACCATGCTTGCTTTCTTTATGTATTGATACTGGTTCCATGTTCTCGTCAGTAACAAACCATGCTGACTTTCTTTATGTATTGATACTGGTTCCATGTTCTACGTCAGTAACAAACCATGCTGACTTTCTTTATGTATTGATACTGGTTCCATGTTCTAAGTCAGTAACAAACCATGCTGACTTTCTTTATGTATTGATACTGGTTCCATGTTCTATGTCAGAACAAACCATGCTGACTTTCTTTATGTACTGATACTGGTTCCACGTTCTATGTCAGTAACAAACCATGCTGACTTTCTTTATGTACTGATACTGGTTCCATGTTCTACGTCAGTAACAAACCATGCTGACTTTCTTTATGTACTGATACTGGTTCCATGTTCAATGTCAGTAACAAACCATGCTGACTTTCTTTATGTACTGATACTGGTTCCATGTTCTACGTCAGTAACAAACCATGCTGACTTTCTTTATGTATTGATACTGGTTCCATCTTCTCGTCAGTAACAAACCATGCTGACTTTCTTTATGTATTGATACTGGTTCCATGTTCTATGTCAGAACAAACCATGCTTGCTTTCTTTATGTATTGATACTGGTTCCATGTTCTACGTCAGTAACAAACCATGCTGACTTTCTTTATGTACTGATACTGGTTCCATGTTCTACGTCAGTAACAAACCATGCTGACTTTCTTTATGTATTGATACTGGTTCCATGTTCTACGTCAGTAACAAACCATGCTGATTTTCTTTATGTATTGATACTGGTTCCATGTTCTATGTCAGAACAAACCATGCTTGCTTTCTTTATGTATTGATACTGGTTCCATGTTCTACGTCAGTAACAAACCATGCTGACTTTCTTTATGTATTGATACTGGCTCCATGTTCTACGTCAGTAACAAACCATGCTGACTTTCTTTATGTATTGATACTGGTTCCATGTTCTACGTCAGTAACAAACCATGCTGACTTTCTTTATGTATTGATACTGGTTCCATGTTCTATGTCAGTAACAAACCATGCTGATTTTCTTTATGTATTGATACTGGTTCCATGTTCTATGTCAGAACAAACCATGCTTGCTTTCTTTATGTATTGATACTGGTTCCATGTTCTACGTCAGTAACAAACCATGCTGACTTTCTTTATGTACTGATACTGGTTCCATGTTCTACGTCAGTAACAAACCATGCTGACTTTCTTTATGTATTGATACTGGCTCCATGTTCTACGTCAGTAACAAACCATGCTGACTTTCTTTATGTATTGATACTGGTTCCATGTTCTAAGTCAGTAACAAACGATGTTCACTTTCTTTATGTATTGAAATTGAGAAATATTACATTGTAAATTAACTGGTGGAACAAGTAAAATGAGAAGTGTGACAATGTTAAATAGCTGATGGAAGTAATAAAATGAGAAGTGTTACACCGTAAAGTAACTGATGGAAGTAATAAAATGAGAAGTGTTACACCGTAAAGTAACTGATGGAAGTAATAAAATGAGAAGTGTTACACCGTAAAGTAACTGATGAAAGAAGTAAAATGAGAAGTGTTACACCGTAAATTAACTGATGAAAGAAGTAAAATAAGAAGTGTTACAATGTTAATTAGCTGATGGAAGGAGTAAAATGTTAATTAAGTGAAAAAGTGGTCAAGAGTTTTCTGAATATCAATACAAACTGCTTTCATGAAAATAAAGAACAGTAAAAAGTATCTAAAGTCATTGATATTTTGACAATCTTTCTGAAAGATGAGAACTTATCACCCTTGAAAAACTGAATAAAGTTTATCAAAATACTCACCTGTTAACTTTGAACAGAGATTGAATATCAAGGAGACTTCTCTATACAAAAAATACATCAAAGCTGTTTTATACTTAAAACAGATAATGTACAGGTAGTGGACAAAACAATGGAAATGTCAGGTAAATGAGGGTAACAAGTATTCACAGGTGTGACTCATCCATTAATAATAAAACTAACATCCCAGCTTGCATAGGGATAGGTAAAAAGTCATGGTTACCAGAAGAGATCTCAATGACTTTGAAACAGGTATGATTGTTGGGGTGTATTTAGAAGGAGCTCCAATGACCACAAAAACTCAACTTGCTGATGTTTCACAAGCAACAACGTTTCAGGTGACATAAGCATGTAACTCCAAACAAAAGGCATCACCAGCAAACTACAATGGAGGGAGGAAGCACACACACTAGGATCGTGATGTCTGCCAGTCAATTTAAACTACAAGGCACAACAGATGAGAAAAAGTAGCTCAATTGACAGCAAACTTCAACCTGGGGTGAGAGCAGCTTGTCTAATCAAAAGAGGCTGCCAAGAACTCCATAGAACAGGATCCCATAATGGAGTTACAATACATAAACTACTGATCACACCTGTCAGTGGCCTGTTGCTCATCCAATGGTGTAAAAGAGCTCATGCTTTAAGCTACTTAGTGAAGAAATGTGATATAGTCAGCTGAACTGTCCTTTACAATGTTTTTGACAAATGGATGAGTGCACATGCGACACCAACCTAAAGAACTCTATTAGCCTTAGTGCTTGATCACAACAATGATGGGTTTTAATGTTTCCGTATTGGGCTGGGCACACTCGTACCTTAACAAGGCAAGGTTAATGCCAATAGTTAGATAATGATACTGAGTATCTTCACCCAGGTTAACACCAATAGTTATGTAATGGAACTGAGTGATTATCTTCACCCAGGTTAATGCCAATAGTTAGATAATGATACTGAGTATCTTCACCCAGTTTAACACCAATAGTTATGTAATGGAACTGAGTGATTATCTTCACCCAGGTTAATTCCAGTAGTTACATAATGATACTGAGTATCTTCACCCAGTTTAACACCAATAGTTATGTAATGGAACTGAGTGATTATCTTCACCCAGGTTAATGCCAATAGTTAGATAATGATACTGAGTATCTTCACCCAGGTTAACACCAATAGTTATGTAATGGAACTGAGTGATTATCTTCACCCAGGTTAATGCCAATAGTTAGATAATGATACTGAGTATCTTCACCCAGTTTAACACCAATAGTTATGTAATGGAACTGAGTGATTATCTTCACCCAGGTTAATTCCAGTAGTTACATAATGATACTGAGTATCTTCACCCAGTTTAACACCAATAGTTATGTAATGGAACTGAGTGATTATCTTCACCCAGGTTAATTCCAGTAGTTACATAATGATACTGAGTATCTTCACCCAGTTTAACACCAACAGTTACGTAATGGAACTGAGTTATTATTTTTACCCCATATTACAAAATTTATGTCCTGTAGAGATAGATGTCAATCAAGGTTGACAATACCATGGTCCACAGAACACAAGTAACTGCCTGATGGTTTGAGGAACATGGCACTGATGTTATCCATACGTCATGGCCTTCTTGGTCACCAATCTAAACCTAATTGAGTATGTACAAGATATTCTGGAGACAATGTTTATCAACTAGGCATGAGATGATTGACTTTCTTGTGGAAGTGTGGTGTTGTATTACTCCTGCTAGTATACTATATGTAACAGTGTATGGGCTGTACTGACCACACATGGTGGCCCATATCCTATTATGGGACTTTAGGTTGGTGTTTCCATTCTTCTGGTCACTACCTGTAGCTTACAATAAAAAAATTATAAACATTTGACAAAGAACTATTACATTTCAAGAATATCTTTACAAAATCATAAATGAAATAAATGCTAAATAAACTATGGTACCGAAATTTTATTTACTTAAAACATTATTTATTGATATTAAGTCCGCTTTTAATGTAGATTATTCATTGAAAAGTCTTTCTAAACAATTATTCTTTTCTTTTTACTTATCTATATTTTATCATTATAAACTATAAAAGAACTCATGAGTTAAGTAAACACAATATTTTAATATTAACATTTTAAACATGCTTTCTTTAGTCTTGCTGTTAAAACACACAATAAACATTTTTTACACACAATTTAACAAAAACTGAAATACAAGTTCTTGGCAAGCAGTATTATTCAGAGTAACAGCTCATGCATCTGTTAACTCTGGTGGATAAATATGACCATCTACACTAATTAGGAAAACACAGGACGAGTGCAGAAACTGTTATCAGGAAAAACTTGGACAGAAAACTCTTACTGAGATTGTGACCAGGTTCAGGACTGCAGTGCAGAGAGAAGGAGAAAGAAAAGAAAGAAGACCAGTTAGTGGATGGAAAAAATCAAACTTATGGACAATTACAGGCAAGAGTGTCTTGAAAGTATACCTAGCTAAATTTGACATGCTGGTGTCATCAGTTTTTAAATAAAGATACTAAAAGACAAGTACATAACTAGAAATCAGGCAGAGATTAAAACAGTTTATTACAACTATAGGAACACAATCTAGCCAATAATTATTATCCACTTTCTAAATCAAAAACTCGTGCCTGTAATTGTCAACAATTATATGACACAGGGTAAAACAATGGCTCATAATGTAAAAAATAAATTGCAATACCTTAATTAGTGTCATAAGATGAAACATTAACTTAAAAAAGTTACATGGATGTAGGGAAAAACTGTACAATAAAAGACAGTTTGAAAAGCATTTACAGCTAAAAGATTGTACCATGCAACAAACAGTTAAACTATGTTACGATGAAAGTACAATTTAAAATTGTGTTTAAAACAAAGTTAATTTAATTCACTTGTATATTACTGAGGTGTTAGACTTTGGGAAATAATAACACAATAATAATTTGTAGACAGAAATCTGTCTCATGATGCAACAGAATTACATGCCACATGACATGACTACGTTTTTATTAATATTGTATCATTACAAAACAAACACCTGCCATACATAGTAAAGGAGCCACAGATGTGACTGTCAGTCTCTTGATAACACAACACTATAAAATCAATTTCTATACAATATAACAAAGTAGTTACACCATGTGACTGTCAGTCTCTTGATAACACAACACTATAAAATCAATTTCTATACGATATAACAAAGTAGTTACACCATGTGACTGTCAGTTTCTTGATAACATACATATGCAAAACCAACATCTGTCTGATAAAGCAATAGCCACATGCTGTGACCGTTGGTCTCTTGATAATGTAGAGCTACAAAACTAACATCTGATACAATGAACTACACGACGTAACATGGAGCTATAAAACAAACATCTGTACAATATAACAAAGACACTGTGTGATGTTACTGACAGTTTCACAATAACACTAAGGTACAAAACCAACATCTGAATGATATAGCAAGAGCTAAACGTTGTAACTGTTCATTTCTTTGTGATGTATACAGCATGATCTGATACCTATACAACATTTAGTTTTTAATGTCCACTCATAATAATACATACTATTGAGTATCTCTGGTATACCTCTACTCTTTCGTCTCTGGCATTCTGTGCATAATAATACATACTATTGAGTATCTCTGGTATACCTCTACTCTCTCATCTCTGGCATTCTGTGCATAATAATACATACTATTGAGTATCTCTGGTATACCTCTACTCTCTCGTCTCTGGCATTCTGTGCATAATAATACATACTATTGAGTATCTCTGGTATACCTCTACTCTTTCGTCTCTGACATTCTGTGGACAGTGACGTTAAACAGTACAAGTTAGAGCAGTGATTACCTTATTAATAACAGAAAGTCAAGTGTCCAATAACACTAATTATTTAAGAATAATAGTAAGCAATAAAAAATAGACAAACAGTCAAAATAAACAAGTTGCCTCCATTAGTTACTCCACAATAAGTGTGTGGTCAGCAATGATGTCAACAGATGTCACAATTTAGGTTGTAAGTTATTACTGATAAACAATGTTCCAATTAATATTTCAGTACTTTTTATAGCAGTGAAATTCATACTACTTAAAAAACTACATTAATTAAACAAGAAGAGAATTTTAAACTCTAGCAGGTTAAAACTTAGAACCTTTAAAAATTTATCTACATACTTCTAGACAACTTCTCAGTAATTTGAACAGCTAAGTATAATTTTGATTTCTTCATTTTGGAAGACAGATCTAACAAAACATGAACTGTACACAATTTATATCAAGAAGAAAGAAACAGTAATGTACCATATTTATTCTAGTTAAAGACTTGAGAATCCACTTTACTCTTACCTGGGGTATGTGGTCCTGATGCTGGAGGTATGTTACTTGGGATTGGATGACGATAACCACCCCCTGGAGGCATATGATGGGGAATGTCATGAGGATATGAGGGCTGACCAGATACTGGTTGAGGGCCATGATGGGGCAGAAATGGCCAGTGACATTCATAGGATGAGGCCTTTGGAGCTGATATGAAGGAGCCATGTTTGGAGCCATCTGAGGAGGATGTGGAACTCCTTGTGGAGGTACACTAGTATTGGGATACTGGGGAGCATTTACATTGGATGAAATTGTTGGAACGGAAGTAGAAGACTGTGGAGGGATACTTGGGCTTGGAGATGTAACTGGTATTTGCTGGGAAGTTGCAGGAGGGACATGTAAAGGAGGTGGCTGGTTTAGCAAAGGTGGTGCAGATGTAGTATTAAGGGTTGCAGAAGGTGGACCTACAAGTTGGGAGGCAGTTGCAGGGGTGGGAGCTTGTACTTGTTGCTGAGGTGGCTGGGGCCCTTGAGGAATGTTAGGGGTTGAGCCGGGAGTCGAGGCCTGAGACACGAAAGCATATCTCGTGTGCTGAAAGGGGGGTCGCAAATGGCTCGATAACTGACCTGCCAGGGTACTTGCTGGCTCAGCCCCATGACCAGAGTCGCCATGAGCTGACCCTCCTTGTTGTGAGGCTAACATGGCATGAGCCTGTTGTCTGGCCCGGAACTCTGCTGCTCGAAGCTGTTCCATGTGAAACTGTTGTCGCTCTTGAATCAACTGTTGCCGTTGGTACTCCAACTGAAACAAAAGTTCAATTACTTTAAAATAATAACATAATACCCACTAACTGTACTCAGTTTAATTACTTCAGAATATGAACATAATACCCAGTAATTGTGTTCAGCTTGATTACTTCAGAATATGAACATAATACCCACTAACAGGAACAGTTTCTGTGTTATATCTTAAAATCATTAAAACAGTTAGTGTTTTAACTAGCATCACCAGTTACTAACTTTTCCAACTATAGGAAGACATTACATTCAAACTTACGGTTTCTCGTTCTCTGTCCATTATGGCTTCCAGCTCCTCAAAGTGCCTTAATTTGATTTCTAGTTTCTTCATTTGGGTTTCGACCAACAGTGCCACTAAGGACTTGATCTTCCTCTCTTCAACTGATGCTAGATGCTAAGGTGGGGAAGAAATCCAGTATACTTGATTATAAGTCACTCTGAGTACCTTAGTAAACTAAAGACATGGAAATGTGCTTTATGATATATAAAACTAATAACTCTTTAAAGCATATAATTCCATAACTGTCTTAATGCTTCAGAGCAAGGAAAAAAGAAAATTATTTACTGTTCTACACTTATATAAAAAAAAACAAAAACAGCCATGAACATTCTTCTATGTTTATTACCTCTGCCAAACAAGGTGAGTGAGGTTACATTACACTCATGAGTGTGTATTTGTCAGCAAGACTTCTCAACAATGGTTGAATGGATCTGTACAAAAGTTGTACACATGTGGACTACTGCCCAACTTAGAATTGATTAGGCTCTGGATGGGTCATGTATTGTTGGTTTTATTGTTTTGTCTGTAATTTAAATTTGATGCAAAGCTACACAAGGGCTATCTGCACTAGTCATTTCTTATTTAGATGAGTAAGACTAGATAGAAGGTAGCTAGTTGTCACCACCCATGACCAACTATTGGGCTACTCTTTTACCAATGAATAGTGAGATTGACCATCACATTATAATGCCCCCATGGCTAAAAGGGCGAGAATGTTTGGTGAGACGAGGATTTGAATCTGTAACCTTCGGATTACAGATTCGAGTGCCTTACCCACTTGGCCTTCTTGGTTTTATTAGACACGTGATAATCCTTAAAACGCGTTTTTGGTTTCATTACACACGTGATTATCCTCACAACGTGTTTTTGGTTTCATTACACACATGATTATCCTCACAGTGTTTTTGGTTTTATTAAAAAACTGAAGAAACTTGACTAAAACTAAATCATTTAATGGCACTTGTTTTAGTGTATACTGGGTTACCTTATGTAAAAACATAAATCATCTGATGACGCTATAGCAGCTTACCTTAGCTTTAACAGCTGCCGCTCCCAGAGCTGCAGCAGCTGCTGTAGAAAGCTGGAAGTCCTTAACTAGACGATCTCTGTCTGTCTCCGGTGTTTTGTCTTGGACCTCCATGTCTTTTTTCTTGTCGTCCTCAGTTATACTGCTTTTACTTTCTTCGCCATCTTCATTAATTGTGTTATCCTCTGCCTTTTTCTCATCACTACTATCTTCTGCACTTTTATCTATGTCCATTGAATCTGTCTGTATGTACAAGAAACCATGAAAATAACTCTTCATATGTACTATTATAGCTGTATGTACACAAATTATTAACTTTAATTCTTCACAAGGGACATTATAGTTGTATATATACAAGTTACAAACTTTAGTTCCCCATATGTGGTATAACTGTATACTAATAAGCTGTTAATTCTCCACATAATGACATTATAATTGTATATACACAAACTATTTACTTCAATTATATTATATTATACGTCCCCATGGCTGATAAGGCGAGCATGTTTAGTGTGACAGGGTTTCAAACCCTCAACCCTAAGATTATGAGCCAAGAGTCCTAACAAGCTGGCCATGCCAGGCCTTTAATAAAATGAAAAAAATATTTGTGAATATATTAAGCACATGTTTTGGATAGTCATTATACAAAGTAATTTTTATATTAAGATTAAAAATACTTTTCTTCATGCAAAAAACCTCAAATTTCTTTTATTTAATCTCTAAAAAACATTTTGTTTTTATTAAAACTTCATGTTTTATCTTCTCTACTGTCTTTTGAAGGTTGGTCAAAATGACCAACTTTGCTACCACCAAAAAGAATCTAAATCACCCCTTTTCTCTTTCTTTCTCCAGTGTCATTTTTACTAACATATACAGTTGAAACAAAAATTACATAAATATTATATTCATTTTGTCTTACTAAAATGTTAATTTTTCACCAAAGCATAAGTAAAAACTGGTTTATCTATACTAAGAGTGTAATTAGTTTTTGATAACATTATAAATTTATGCTAAAATTGTGCACAGACAATTAAAACAATTGTATTTCAACATAACAAAAAACATTAAACAGGAGGGAATCCCAACAGCCACAGCAGTTCAGATCCTTTTAGGTAGAATTAGAGTAAACTAGTCTACAATATCCTATTTCTTTTTTTATTAGGTATATTTCTATGCATTAGTAATAGTAATACTGAGCATGGTGCACATGTATCACCCATCTAATTTTATTAGCTATTGGGATCTCTAGCACCTTATCTTCAAAGTGAAATTCTATTATGAAGGATTAGAGTAAATTAATCTATGAAACCTTGTAATTGGTCAAAAACATCAATCAAAGAAATCTGACCTCCTAAGTTGAAAACTGTTATTAGATTTCAAACCCTGATGGCGTTATGAGCTACAACGCCATAGCTAGAAAATTACATTAGCTTTGTAGCAAACTAGCCTTAGCTGTTTGCTTGATACACTAGAAAGAACTCAGCTAAGTGAACATGACCCACAAACAACAACTGGGACAACCATCTAAACAAACAATGTTACTAAATTTGCTGGATTCCTTTAAATGTAGTAACATGTTTAGTATCTTTGTTTTGTCAGAAGAAACCTTACTGAGAGACCTTTCACATATTCCAATAAAAATGTATGTCATTCATAGCCTTAAATAGGATACATGAGATACCTTTTCTTGTTCTAATTTATCTCTCTTCAACTCTAGACTCTGTTCATCTTCCTGTCGACTTGAGACATCATCTTTTTGTTCTTTTTCTGCTCTCTCTTCTCCATCTTCTCCTACAGAAAATAATTAAAACAGTATCTTATTAACAAATAAACAAGACAGTTCTGTACTAGTCAACTTGAAATACAGAAATGATACTTAGACATTTGCTTGATTATATTTATAACCTAATATGTGCACTAGTTAAGTTTAAAACTTCTAAATGAAATATGTGACGATTTCATCATCGAAATAATACATTTACAAAATGTTCAATTGTTCAATTTTACGTTAAAAGTTTTATAATCTGTTCTCAGCCTGAAAACTTTGATCTATCTACAAAGTTCATGGTTTGTAATAGAAGTTTTTACAGATTTTATTCTAGTTGTAAAGACTTACTTTAAAGAGCTTACTTTTAAGTAATTGTGAAAACAGCCTACAGCCATGAGAATAATCTTGTCTTAAAACACAATTCTGAAAACAGCCTACAGCCATGAGAATAATCTTGTCTTAAAACACAATTCTGAATACTCATACTAAAATAAATCCATATTCTGCTAACAACATTTCTTTATAAATAGTAGATGTCTAAACTACTAGTGAAAGAAAACTATATCACACTACAGCCAGAATGGCCAGAAACTCTGCTAAGAGGGTTAGGGTAGTAAATAAAGTTAAACAAAAGAAACCACAGAACTATAGAGGTGAGAGACTACTCACAAACACAGACACACAAAAAATGGACTGGAAAATGGCCAACAACTGACCCGCTTCTTTCAGACAGGACAATGATTCCACATGTTTTGGTTGTTTTATACAATGGACTCACTACATTTGGACAGAATAATAGTCCAACATTCCCTTGTCATTTTAGATAACTGACCCACTAGTTTCAGTTAGGACAATAGACTCTGGCTATTTTAAACAATGGGCTCACTACATTTGGACAGGACAACAGTCCCACATGTAACTTTAGATGAGTAACTTCATGTAGAAACATTTCTTACTTCACAAAAAGATCAGGTAGGTTATTCCTTTGTTTTCACCTCAAGTTGACCAAGATTTGAAATCTGCACCATTTCAAAAGTAAACTCTGAAGGTGAAAAAAAGTTGAGATGTTTGTCTAGTTAGACAAATCTCTATACACAACACTTTTAAGTGAAACACTCATATACTGGAAGTCAATACATAAATGTCATTCTAAATCTCATTTATGTTGCTTAAATAACCATGTGAGTAAACAAATTTTTTCTGAAGTATTCAGTTTGAACCTGATACTTTCAGCTCACCTTCTTTCTCACCAGTACCTGCAATTCCTGTAACAGAAAGTCCAGCCTTTGGATCAGCATTCCCATCTGTAGCAGCTGCTTCAACATTTCGTATATGAGCATCCAAGAGAGCTGATGGAACTTCATCTTTAATCTTTGCAAATTCCTCTGATGCAAAGAAAAAAAATCAATCAGGGAAGGACATCCTTATATATGAATATTTAACTAGCCTGAGACAGAAAGACACACTGAAAGAACCACATAAACACAAATGTACTGTACATAAAACAGACAGACATAATACAGAACCAGGACAACACAGCTTCACAACATTCTCTCTATCACTGGTCTTCAGCTTCACACTAATTTCAAGTAGTGATATATAGTTATACACAACATTATCTAACAGTGATATACAGTTTTATACCACATTATCTAACAGTGGTATACAGTTTTATACTACATTATCTAACAGTGATATACAGTTTTATACCACATTATCTAACAGTGATATACAGTTTTATACCACATTATCTAACAGTGATATATAGTTATACACATTATCTAACAGTGATATATAGTTATACACATTATCTAACAGTGATATATAGTTATAAACAACATTATCTAACAGTGATATACAGTTTTATACTACATTATCTAACAGTGATATATAGTTATAAACAACATTATCTAACAGTGATATACAGTTTTATACTACATTATCTAACAGTGATATACAGTTACAAACAACATTATCTAACAGTGATATACAGTTACAAACAACATTATCTAACAGTGATATATAGTTTTATACTACATTATCTAACAGTGACATAGTTTTATACTACATTATCCAACAGTGAGATATAGTTTTATACTACATTATCCAACAGTGATATATAGTTTTATACTACATTATCCAACAGTGATATATAGTTTTATACTACATTATCTAACAGTGACATATAGTTTTATACTACATTATTTAACAGTGACATATAGTTTTATACCACATTATCTAAAAGTGACATATAGTTTTATACAACATTATCTAACAGTGACATACAGTTTTATACTACATTATCTAACAGTGATATACAGTTTTATACTACATTATCTAACAGTGATATACAGTTTTATACAACATTATCTAACAGTGATATACAGTTTTATACAACATTATCTAACAGTGATATATAGTTTTATACTACATTATCTAACAGTGACATACAGTTTTATACTACATTATCTAACAGTGATATACAGTTTTACACTACATTATCTAACAGTGCATATAATTTTATACTACATTATCTAACAGTGATATATAGTTTTACACTACATTATCTAACAGTGATATATAGTTTTATATACAACATTATCTAACAGTGATATATAGTTTTACACTACATTATCCAACAGTGATATATAGTTTTACACTACATTATCTAACAGTGATATATAGTTTTACACTACATTATCTAACAGTGATATATAGTTTTATACTACATTATCTAACAGTGATATACAGTTTTATACTACATTATCTAACAGTGGTATACAGTTTTATACTACATTATCTAACAGTGATATATAGTTTTACACTACATTATCTAACAGTGATATACAGTTTCATACTACATTATCTAACAGTGATATACAGTTTTACACTACATTATCTAACAGTGATATACAGTTTTACACTACATTATCTAACAGTGATATATAGTTTTATACTACATTATCTAACAGTGATATACAGTTTTATACTACATTATCTAACAGTGGTATACAGTTTTATACTACATTATCTAACAGTGATATACAGTTTTATACTACATTATCTAACAGTGGTATACAGTTTTATACTACATTATCTAACAGTGGTATACAGTTTTATACTACATTATCTAACAGTGATATACAGTTTTATACTACATTATCTAACAGTGATATACAGTTTTATACTACATTATCTAACAGTGGTATACAGTTTTATACTACATTATCTAACAGTGATATATAGTTTTATACTACATTATCTAACAGTGATATACAGTTTTATACTACATTATCTAACAGTGATATACAGTTTTATACTACATTATCTAACAGTGATATACAGTTTTATACTACATTATCTAACAGTGATATATAGTTTTATACTACACTGTCTAACAGTGATATATAGTTTTACACTACATTATCTAACAGTGGTATACAGTTTTATACTACATTATCTAACAGTGGTATACAGTTTTACACTACATTATCTAACAGTGGTATACAGTTTTACACTACATTATCTAACAGTGGTATACAGTTTTATACTACATTATCTAACAGTGGTATATAGTTTTATACTACATTATCTAACAGTGGTATACAGTTTTACACTACATTATCTAACAGTGGTATACAGTTTTACACTACATTATCTAACAGTGGTATACAGTTTTATACTACATTATCTAACAGTGGTATACAGTTTTACACTACATTATCTAACAGTGGTATACAGTTTTACACTACATTATCTAACAGTGGTATACAGTTTTATACTACATTATCTAACAGTGATATATAGTTTTATACTACATTATCTAACAGTGGTATATAGTTTTATACTACATTATCTAACAGTGGTATATAGTTTTATACTACATTATCTAACAGTGGTATATAGTTTTATACTACATTATCTAACAGTGATATATAGTTTTATATACTACATTATCTAACAGTGGTATATAGTTTTATACTACATTATCTAACAGTGGGATATAGTTTTATATACAACATTATCTAATAGTGATATATAGTTTTACACTACACTGTCTAACAGTGATATATAGTTTTATACTACATTATCTAACAGTGGTATATAGTTTTATACTACATTATCTAACAGTGATATATAGTTTTATACTACATTATCTAACAGTGGTATATAGTTTTATACTACATTATCTAACAGTGATATATAGTTTTATATACTACATTATCTAACAGTGATATACAGTTTTATGCTACATTATCTAACAGTGGTATATAGTTTTACACTACATTATCTACCAGTTATATTTAGTTTTCTATATATATTCTGTATTGGTGGTCTCTTCACACAAAGTTCTTTAGTATTTAATATGCAGTGACAATGATCACCTTGCACATGTAATCTTTAGGTTATCCGTCACTTTTATAAAGAATTTATCTTAGTAAATGTCTCTGTCACAGATATACTACAGGCAAAGAGTTATTTCACATTTAATTCCTACCTATCTGTTTAAAATGTAAACAAAACTCACCCATGGCAGCCTTAGCAGCTGCTGAGGAAACACGAGGGTCAACGACTGAAGCTAAGAATGCCACAGTAGACATAATTGGATTTCCAGCCTTAGAAAATGGAATGGGTTGATAAGCCAATGGCCCTATAGAGAAATATTTTCAATTAGTGTAATATATGTGTATAATCCAGTTCATATTTCTGCATTTTTTTTCACAAAAAGACTGACAAACAAGCCTTTAACAGTTACACATATAATTAAACTAGTAAAACTAAAACACTTTGTATCTGTCAACATGAGAAAACCAATGTAAAAATGCTAAGCAAGTTTTCCTGAGATCTAAAACTGGCCCTTCACATCTCACCTAAAGCTCCCCCACCACAAGCAGGGTCCTCCAAGTAAGGATCTTCAATTGGTAATCTCAGGAAGTGGAGGATACACTCGTCCTGGGTACGACTGCCGACATGTTCGCACACCTTGTTCCAGTCATCCTTGTACATCTCCAAGGCTTCTAACAGGAGCAAAGTTTCTTGTTCTGTCCATTCTCGGGAAATGGTTGCTGCTGCTTTGTTCTGTGAATGAAACATTACTACCACATTTCAGACTTCCTTTACATTTACAAATTCTAATATTTATAAAACATCTCATCTGCCAACATTCCAGTAATTAAGTTATCAGTTATACTGAGTACCTTAAGACTTGCATGCTCTTCCAAAGTTACATTACATTTAATAGCCTAAAAATATCTGCAAATCACTTGGTAATAACAAGGGAAAAAAACCTAATGTCTGAAAACCATTTTTGGTATTTAATTATTTGACTTGTAATGTTATTGAAGGTATATCTTAAATTGGAAATTTAATTAAATTGTGAAAATTACTGTAATAATCTTAAATGAAATAAATGTTAAGTAAATAAAAATGTTTCATTCAATTATGTACCTTCATGTATGCATTCTTCTTTGCATACTGGTCAAGCCTCAAGCCAAAATTGTCACCAATGGGAGGTGTTGATGTTTTTTCTTCTGATTTGGTGTCACCGTTTTCTTTATTTTTATCTAAGTTCAGCATTTGCTGAGCTGCACTTGGCTAAGGAAGTATGAGAATAGTATTTACTACACATTGACTTATTTAATACAACATTACAGTACAATCACATACTACACATTGATGTATTTATTACCTTACAGTACAATCACATACTACACATTGATGTATTTATTACCTTACAGTACAATCACATACTTACTACACACTGATATGTTCACTTCAACTGTACAGTACAAGGATTCTACACACTGCACACTGATGTGTTTAATACAAGGATCATATACACTGCACACTGATGTGTTTAATACAAGGATCATATACACTGCATACTGATGTGTTTAATACAAGGATCATATACACTGCATACTGATGTGTTCAATACAAGGATTATATACACTGCACACTGATGTGTTTAATACAATGATTATATACACTGCACACTGATGTGTTTAATGCAAGGATTATATACACTGCACACTGATGTGTTTAATACAAGGATCATATACACTGCATACTGATGTGTTTAATACAAGGATCATATACACTGCATACTGATGTGTTCAATACAAGGATTATATACACTGCACACTGATGTGTTTAATACAATGATTATATACACTGCACACTGATGTGTTTAATGCAAGGATTATATACACTGCACACTGATGTGTTTAATGCAAGGATTACATACACTGCACACTGATGTGTTTAATGCAAGGATTACATACACTGCACACTGATGTGTTTAATGCAAGGATTATATACACTGCGTACTGATGTGTTTAATACAAGGATTATATACACTGCACACTGATGTGTTTAATACAAGGATTATATACACAACATACCAATGTGTTTAATACAAGGATTATATACACTGCACACTGATGTGTTTAATGCAAGGATTATATACACTGCACACTGATGTGTTTAATACAAGGATTATACACACAACATACCAATGTGTTTAATACAAGGATTATACACACAACATACCAATGTGTTTAATACAAAGATTATACACACAACATACTGATGTGTTTACAAAACTGTACAGTACTAGGCTATCTGCACCAAACAACCAATTAAAAAAAGTAAAATTAATATCATTATCAAATAAATCAAAGTAAATACCAAAGAAAATTAAAAAAGCAGGTAAAAACTTAAGTGCATCCTATCCAGGAAAACTTCTACCTTCCAATCCTTATGAAAACAAGACAGCCAAAGGGCAACAGAAGGTTTGATCTGGAAAACCTTGTTACCACACTGGTCATTCAAAGTTGACTGCCAGCTAGCGTGAAGCCAAACCTTGAACACAGGACTGTAGTCTTAGTCTTTGTATATAGGACAGGCATGCAGTAATAGTACCACAGCAAAAGGACTTAGCTGTGGTGTCACCGAGTTCATTCCCTCAAATACTGATATTGTCTAGTATCCAGAAAAACTAGATGGTAATGTAAGATAGAGAAAAATGGGCCAGTTGTTAATGAATATTGACAAAACTTGACATGAAGTAATTCTAAGACCAGTACTGTAATGTATAGCTTCTGTGTGATACCAGGGCAAGAGAAATGACATATAACTCTGTACTGAACACAAAAGCTGTAGAGGGGTTCCTGTTAGCAACCACCAAGCCACAACAAACCATGGCAGAGTCCACAGAATCACCTGTTTAAATGGAAATAGATGTATAGTAAACAGAAGATGGCACTTCTAATTGGAAGTATCCATCTTCCTCAGACAACTAAAAAAAAAGTAACAGGTGGTGATGTTAATAAGCTATTATGAGGACAGTGAATGACAGAACCAATGTGGCCAGTTGCATGGGGATACAAACCATAAACAATGAAATTGCAAACCATCCATTCTGAAAGAGCATACTCCACTGATGAAGAAAGACAACTCCAGGTGGAATGCTGTGGTAAGGATTGAAGCTTGATAATATAATGCACAAAACTGCAAATGACAGAAATGAAGAAGAGGTTTATGGGACTCAATGTACAAACTCTAGATTAGGGAAGTGCAGAAAGCCCCCATGCACAGCAAAAGCCCCAGATCATGAATGGGGAAAAAAGATTTTCAAGGCTGTTGTCCAGGTATAACTACAAACCCACAGTCCAGTTTGGATTGAATGAGGGCATGATAGATCTTGAGCACAGAATATTGATGTGCTCCCTAAGAGGTGGAAGAAAAAACACAGAGGATGTATCAGGATTCTCATACACTTTATGCTTATCTGCTCAATGTGAGAAACAAAAGTAAGATTATGGTCAAGAATAAGCACAAGAACTATGCTGCAGGGACCAGAGGAAGAACAGCATCACTGATAATGAGCTTGAGATCGGATGTAAACCCCACTGTTAGCAAAAGTGCATGCACACGTTTTTGGAGAAAGGTAAAACTGTTTTCTGTGGTCCACTTCCACAAGAGATTGAGTACATTTTGAAACTGCTACTCAACAAACACCATGTTCAATTACCAACATGTCATCAGCATAGAAGCTGTTTGCAACAGTAATAAAATGTTGCACACTGATAGCATTAATCTTGATACACAGGCCTTAGGGACTTGGAATCATCTGTCTATTGAAAGGTTATGAATAAATATGGGTAGATGTCCAAGCAACCCAGGAGAAGAGGTTCCACAAAATGATGTATCTTCATAAGATATCATAGAAGTCAGGAGGAATGTTTAAGTGATTGTAGATTCATATCAAATCAGTGGTCCATGACAGAACACGGTTAACAGAACCAACACTGGGAGGGTGAGAGGTTGGTTGCTTGATTTAAGAAACTAAACAAGATGAGCATTAACCATCCTCTCAAAGATCTCACAGAGACAGCTAGTGAAAGCACTTGGACAATAATTAGAAATCTTTGGATCTAATTTGGTACTTTCCTACCAAACTCAGTTTACACTTTCATAATGGGTTAAGCAGAATCTACCCAGCTCATAACCACTAAAGTATCCATAACAGTATTTATACTATGATTTTTTAGTAATGTATGCATATGTTTACAAAGTTTTGCAGATTATTAGTAAACACAACAAGGCATTTGTAAAACAAAAATAATTAAGTATTAAGACATTTCAATTAAAGGTCTTCTCATAAATTTTTCTCAGAATGTTGATCAAGCAATATGCAGAGTAATTTTCATTTTAAGATTGAAAATACTTTTCACATGTTAAATTTTATACAACCTCTAAATAGTTACCAAATGTTTTTTAAGAAAAACTTTATAATTTATCTGTTATTTCACTATGAAATTGGACACTTTGACCAATCTTGTAACTACTATAAAAAAAATTAGGAAATACAAATTATTTTTTCTTTCTAGATTGACTACAGATTACAACTGGAAAATAAAATTACTTAATTTGAAATTATCATAAATTATACATTAATATATATTTATTACATTGACCTTTCAGCCATTGCTGGCTAAGATAGAAGTCACAATGATATGGCACATGCATTCCTCTTATTGTATCTAAGAACATAAAACTGACCTTTAGTCTTTACAAGGTGGGTTGGTTGGTTTGGTGTTTTATGGTGCAAAGCAACAAGGCTATCTACACTAAACATCCGTTAAAAAGTTAAAATTATAGTAAAATTAATAAAAGTAAATTAAGGTAAAACAAAAAAGTTTAATTTTTGAATTAAAAATATAAATAACATTAAATCCAATTTTTACATCTAGTCTTCAGTGGTAAGAGAAAAACTACAGTTACACAAGTTGTAAAGGACTTTCTGTAACATAACTGTAATTATCATAACTTACCAGGAAGACTAACAGGTAAGTTCAATAACTACTGTTAGTCACCTAAAGTTGGCCTTTCCAGTCCTGGTTTTGAGTTATTTGACATTATGGCCATTTTCAGAAAGTAAAGTAATACAAGTTTTAAAAGACTTGTAGCAAAATTTTAATTATAACTTGCCAGGTTAACTAATGGGTAGTTCAAACATCAGAGTTACACAGCTGAAGTTGGCCTTTCCAGTCCTGGTTTTGAGTTATTTAATGTTATGGCCATTTTTTAATTTGAAATCAAACTAGATGTACTTTGATTCTTAAAAGGCAATCATATTAAAAAAGGTCTAATGTATAAATTAAAAAACCTTGAATAGCATTAAAATGATTAATGGCCTTTAAGAAACTAAAAACATTTCTAATGTAGACAGTGTCACTATCACTAATAACACTGTTTAACTTTACAGATAAACCTAGGGACAGAACATGTTTAAAATGATGCTGTTGTTGAGAGTCATAATGATGACAAGAAAGTACAATATGACTTATTGTGATCTGAGTGTTACACAAACTACACACTGGTGCATCAGTTCCAGATAAAAGAAAATGATGAGTTAAAAAACTGTGACCAATGCGTAGTCTAGTTAAAACAACTTCCTCTTTCTGAACCTCACGGAAGCAAGATGGCTAGAGTCCAATATAGGGTTTTATTTGGAAAAGCTTGTTTTTGCAAGTAGCAGAAACCTGAATACAGGACCATTGTCCATGATGGAACAGGCACAGAGGTGATAATGCCAGAGCAGACACATTTAGCTGCAGTGTCGGCAAGCTCGTTCCTGTGAATACCAACATGGCCCGGTATACAGGAAAATTGGATAGAAGTAGATGTTAAAGAGAAATGAGATAATCAGATTTGAATATTGGCAAGAACAGGGTGTGAACTAATGTGAAGTGATTCTAGGGCCAGTCGAGTACTAAGCAAGTCAGTATAACTAGTAAAATTTGAGTACTGCTTAGCTTCTATGTGAACAGGGCAAGAAAAATGGCGTACAGTTCAGTAGTGAACACAGAAGCTGAAGAGGGAATTCTTTGAGCAACCATTGAACCACAACAAACCACGACAGAACCCACACAGTCACCTGATTTTGAACCATTTGTATAAACAGGAATGGAAGGATGGTTTGAAAGATGTTCAGTAAATAAAAGAAGGTACTTCCAATCAGGAGTATCTGCTTTTCTCAGATGACTTAAAGATAGGTCACATTTGAAGACTATAACAAGCCATGGTGGGATGGGCCTTTACAAAGTGAATTGTCTTAATTGTGTTTTAGAGGACTAGTATATTATAAACTGGCTTTTGATTGGTTATTCACATGTAGAATTCAGTGTATACAAGATCTGTTTCCAAAAATGAAAGGAGATGAGTAAGGGAGAAGATACTGTGTTTGATTTAGTACATTAGTGATATCTCATCATATGGAAAAGATAGGAAGTTTTATTTTATATTTTAGCTTTTAAATATCGGTACTTTGTTTCTAATTTATATAAAACTACAGACTTTATATTTTCACATAAGAAAAAACAATTTGAACCAGTGCTGCATTCAATATACCATGTGACACAAAAATCGATGACTATACTTTCTTTAAGTATCTATTTCTGAATTAAGAAATTAAATGATGTGTGTTATGAAAATATGAATTAGAATCTATAGTTTGATAGCAAACCCAATGAAATAATAGCTGAATAAAATATTGAATGTGAGTCAGCAAATGGGATAACATGGCCTTGACGTGCAAAAATGGGCTCGATTAAACTGACTGACCACTTGATCTCACTTTAATTTCTTTACAGATCAAATACTTCTAACTTTTAATATAGTGTTTATATCTCCATAATATTTGGCAGTCTTTCAGTAAACAGTATAAGTCTTTCACATACAAAAAATAATACTTTTTGTGAAGTGTTTTAATAAAGTAAAAGAAGATTTGTCCATGAATACAGAGTATTTGATTTGAACAGCATATGTGCAAGCTAATTTTGATGTTAAGATTAAAAATACTTTTTCTCATCTGAAGGGGAAAGTGAAGGAGAACAGGCAAACAAATCAACAGACACAAAAGACTGACTATGTATATGAAAACATGTAAAAGAACCAGTGCTGAAAATAGGATGTGATCCAATAGCACAGATGAAACACCTCCCATCAATATCAGCACAACCCCAAAATGGACTGTCTCCCAAGATGAAAAGGGGGCACAGGCAGAGAGAACAAACAGTGATGGTACAACCCAAGGATATATGGATGGATACAGCCTCAAAGGTGTATCGAGCAGCACAGACAAAGAGGGCATGTGCTAGTCAACAAGCAGCACCCCCCCACCATGCACTCATCCATCACACAATCCATCATTCCGGCATAAAAAAAAAACTGTCAAAAAGGGACAGTATATGCAAGTTTCAGAAGTGTTTCCTGAAGGAAAGACATACAAGATAATAAGAATCAATCAGGACCTTAATGTGATTCAGATTATAACAGAAACCATGACAGTTTAACTGTATTAAAGGAGACCACTGTTATATACAAGAAGGAAAACTGGGCAACTACACCATTTTTCTTGACTAGGAGGCCTATCAACCTCCATGGATCCTACCCTGGGTTTATTGGGCAGATCTTTGTCAGTAAAAATAGATTGTGGTGACTGAGGGCATCAACAAATAACTGTTCTGCATCTTAGGAGAAAATGAGATGGATCTGGGCAGTCACTAGAAACAATGGTGGGAACAGAGACAGGACTAGATGTTGACTTAACTCTTTTATCCATAGAGGACAAAATACACTTTACATAGTGTGAGAAAGACTCCATTGTAGGCATGCAAAGATTTGTCTGTACTCCCATCATAGCAGTGGGACATAATACAGCAGCACACGACTTAACACTCCTAAGAAAAGACGTTTCTAGTCCTGATTTCTCCAAGCCCGTTCCCCTGGCTGTGGTTTTGCTAGATAGTAGATAGGGACAGTGGGAATCTCGTTAATCCATTCATTAATGGATTTAAATGGCAATTTCATTTAATTACAAAATTATTAGCCTAATATTAATAACCTTTCAAGTTGCTCTGGGGCCTATTAGGCCCCACTTTTCGTAGGAGTGTTAAATGGTGCAGGGGGAAAATAACTTCTGGGTTATGTAAACATTATACTTCTTCAACTTAGGAAACCACCACAGATGACACAGTGAATGTTAACACTTGTAGGCATCATGCTGTTTGCCACCACATCAAAGAAGCATGACAAGATTCCTTATAACATCCAAACTGCTGAAATTGGAAACATCTAAGAAGATTAGGAAAGTATGATCACACCTTAAAGTTAAGACAACCTGTTTTGAGAGAAGCAGATAAGAGGAGGCAATGCAACCACCAAACTTAAAATGCTGGTCAGTAGCATAGTTGTACCCTTACAAGTGGAGGTATAGCATGCAGCAGAAATTCCTTGGTTGGGGAAACCAGCAAGGATCTCCAACTCAAAGATGTTCTTCAAATACCTCTCAACAACTACTCCTTGAGAGGAATTTAAAGTAGTACAAGGAGTAACATTTGACCTCAGGAGAAGTTCACTATGTGTGTAGTTGTTTCTTGAATCCTGAATGACTTGGGTGAGCCAGTAAGTTCCTCTAATCCATTCTGAATGAAAAAGACATTTGCCCTAGGATTTTGTCAGACAATGAATGAACAGGAGGAAATTGAGGAACAGAAGCTGGCTTTAATGATGACTGTGTAACAGAGTTTCCCATGTATAGTTGTTTACCTATTTTCATATGATTTTATTCTTTTAGAGGATTAGGAAATCCATAAGAAATACAGAATGATTCAGTATCCACTGATCCCACCTACCATGATGTTTTACAAGGAGATACACTATAATACTGGCTAAACAAGGACACTGCAGTAAGGCCATGGCTTTACAAGCACTATACCCAATCATCAGCATCTGACACTGAGAATGCCCAACACTGGTACTCAGTTGACCCTACTCTAACAGAACCCACTGACTGATTCAGGGGAAAAACCATCCATCAACAGGAATTCATAGTTACGGCAGTGTGTTGCAGCATTCTAGACGCCACTCAACCACCGGGATTCTCTCCTTCATGGTTCACCACACACGGCAAACTTATAGGTTGATGTTCAGAACACAGAGAAGGTAAACTGAAAATACAAACACTTTTCTAAGAAGTCCCCTAAACAAGTACAGGAATCAACTTCAAGGGACTGTATTTGGGATGAGTAACCTAAATACTTTCCTCACTAAAACAAAAACTGTTTGCTGTGTTTGAGGTGGGTGACCAACACACTCCACTCACAATAATACCTACTTGTTGTGTTCGAGGTGGATTGATAGGCTGCAGCCCAGAAGGTGTATCTACCAGAACGTGGAAATGAGACGTTGACGGAGGACCCATGGGAGTAGGTCTACTATCAGCATCCACTTGGTAGTTTATCAGTCCCCATTGCTCCAAGAAGGCATGTACCCTGTCAAATAATAAAAACTAGGAAATTATTGGAGTGTAATAAAACTGTTGTTAAACTGTACTTCTATTTAACACCCAAACAAGAATGATAGATGAGTATTCTTCACTTATAATATTGTGAAACACACATATTGGAGTGTAATAAAACTGTTGTTAAACTGTACTTCTATTTAACACCCAAACAAGAATGATAGATGAGTATTCTTCACTTATAATATTGTGAAACACACATATTGGAGTGTAATAAAACTGTTGTTAAACTGTACTTCTATTTAACACCCAAACAAAAATGATAGATGAGTATTCTTCACTTATAATATTGTGAAACACACAAGTTCAGCATCTTAGAACAATACAATATTACATTATATTTTAACCAGAAAATGTATAGAACCATGCAGAATACACATTTAATATGTATAGCACCATGCAGAATACACATTTAATATGTATAGAACCATGCAGAATACACATTTAATATGTATAGAACCATGCAGAATACACATTTAATCACAAAGAGAAAAAGCTGATTGGTTATTCTTCTAAACAATGGCTAAAGTTTCTTGTTTGTGATTGGAACTATAAATTGTTTCAAAGTTCCAAATGTAACCACTTACCTTATGACTCCACAAACACCACCAGACCAAGATGCAACTACTTAAGACACAACTCCACAAACATCACCAAACCAAGAGGTAAATACTTACCTCATGGATCTACAAACATTGTTAGCCAAAAAGCAAGCCCACAAACAGTACCAATCCAAAATATAACTACTTACCTCATAATTCCACAAACGTCACCAGCTAGATTACGACGACATGCAGTAACTGTGACGTATTCTGTTGGATTTAGTCGATATGTATCTATCATAAAATTTCTGTAAGCGATGTACCTGTAGTAAGGATAATAACAATCAATACTGAATACAAATATCTGAGCAACAATAACAATATCCAAAAATATAATTTGAAATCACTTCTGTTATTCAACATCTGTTTGTAAATAATTTAAAAACTTTATGCATATCAATTAAAATTATTTTAGTTTGTTTTTAACCTTTTTGTGCAATGTGTCATTAGTGCAATAGAACTTACAATGTGAAATTACTAGAGGGTTATGAAAAAAAACTGATAATCACTTTCCACTGAATGAAATGTAATAAAAGTACACAATCAAACTCAATCACCTAGAAAAGTTTTCTTCACAAAAACTGTAATGACTTTAAACATATCTTAACCAAATAAACAATTAAATATACCAAGTGAAATTAATGTTTCTTTGGCCCTAGGATTCCATATTCATAATAGCTTATTATGCTAACTTCACAATTATAACATTATAATTTCGTTCAACCACAAAATAATGGTTCTGTTGTACTCACACTTCTGGAGTTTTGGATTTGTTAAATAATGGTTCTGTTGTACTCACACTTCTGGAGTTTTGGATTTGTTCTTTCTATTATGCTAACTTCACAATTATAACATTATAATTTCGTTCAACCACAAAATAATGGTTCTGTTGTACTCACACTTCTGGAGTTTTGGATTTGTTCTTTCTATTATGCTAACTTCACAATTATAACATTATAATTTCGCTCAACCACAAAATAATGGTTCTGTTGTACTCACACTTCTGGAGTTTTGATTTGTTCTTTCTATTATGCTAACTTCACAATTATAACATTATAATTTCGCTCAACCACAAAATAATGGTTCTGCTGTACTCACACTTCTGGAGTTTTGATTTGTTCTTTCTATTATGCTAACTTCACAATTATAACATTATAATTTCGCTCAACCACAAAATAATGGTTCTGTTGTACTCACACTTCTGGAGTTTTGATTTGTTCTTTCTATTATGCTAACTTCACAATTATAACATTATAATTTCGCTCAACCACAAAATAATGGTTCTGCTGTACTCACACTTCTGGAGTTTTGGATTTGTTCTTTCTATTATGCTAACTTCACAATTATAACATTATAATTTCGCTCAACCACAAAATAATGGTTCTGTTGTACTCACACTTCTGGAGTTTTGGATTTGTTCTTTCTATTATGCTAACTTCATAATTATAACATTATAATTTCGCTCAACCACAAAATAATGGTTCTGTTGTACTCACACTTCTGGAGTTTTGATTTGTTCTTTCTATTATGCTAACTTCACAATTATAACATTATAATTTCGCTCAACCACAAAATAATGGTTCTGCTGTACTCACACTTCTGGAGTTTTGATTTGTTCTTTCTATTATGCTAACTTCACAATTATAACATTATAATTTCGCTCAACCACAAAATAATGGTTCTGTTGTACTCACACTTCTGGAGTTTTGGATTTGTTCTTTCTATTATGCTAACTTCACAATTATAACATTATAATTTCGCTCAACCACAAAATAATGGTTCTGTTGTACTCACACTTCTGGAGTTTTGGATTTGTTCTTTCTATTATGCTAACTTCACAATTATAACATTATAATTTCGCTCAACCACAAAATAATGGTTCTGTTGTACTCACACTTCTGGAGTTTTGGATTTGTTCTTTCTATTATGCTAACTTCACAATTATAACATTATAATTTCGCTCAACCACAAAATAATGGTTCTGTTGTACTCACACTTCTGGAGTTTTGGATTTGTTCTTTCTATTATGCTAACTTCACAATTATAACATTATAATTTCGCTCAACCACAAAATAATGGTTCTGTTGTACTCACACTTCTGGAGTTTTGGATTTGTTCTTTCTATTATGCTAACTTCACAATTATAACATTATAATTTCGTTCAACCACAAAATAATGGTTCTGTTGTACTCACACTTCTGGAGTTTTGGATTTGTTCTTTCTATTATTAACCACAAAATAATGGTTCTGTTGTACTCACACTTCTGGAGTTTTGGATTTGTTCTTTCTATTATTAACCACAAAATAATGGTTCTGTTGTACTCACACTTCTGGAGTTTTGATTTGTTCTTTCTATTATGCTAACTTCACAATTATAACATTATAATTTCGCTCAACCACAAAATAATGGTTCTGTTGTACTCACACTTCTGGAGTTTTGATTTGTTCTTTCTATTATGCTAACTTCACAATTATAACATTATAATTTCGTTCAACCACAAAATAATGGTTCTGTTGTACTCACACTTCTGGAGTTTTGGATTTGTTCTTTCTATTATGCTAACTTCACAATTATAACATTATAATTTCGTTCAACCACAAAATAATGGTTCTGTTGTACTCACACTTCTGGAGTTTTGGATTTGTTCTTTCTATTATGCTAACTTCACAATTATAACATTATAATTTCGCTCAACCACAAAATAATGGTTCTGTTGTACTCACACTTCTGGAGTTTTGATTTGTTCTTTCTATTATGCTAACTTCACAATTATAACATTATAATTTCGTTCAACCACAAAATAATGGTTCTGTTGTACTCACACTTCTGGAGTTTTGGATTTGTTCTTTCTATTATTAACCACAAAATAATGGTTCTGTTGTACTCACTTCTGGAGTTTTGATTTGTTCTTTCTATTATTAACCACAAAATAATGGTTCTGTTGTACTCACACTTCTGGAGTTTTGGATTTGTTCTTTCTATTATTAACCACAAAATAATGGTTCTGTTGTACTCACACTTCTGGAGTTTTGATTTGTTCTTTCTATTATTAACCACAAAATAATGGTTCTGTTGTACTCACACTTCTGGAGTTTTGGATTTGTTCTTTCTATTATTAACCACAAAATAATGGTTCTGTTGTACTCACACTTCTGGAGTTTTGGATTTGTTCTTTCTATTATTAACCACAAAATAATGGTTCTGTTGTACTCACACTTCTGGAGTTTTGGATTTGTTCTTTCTATTATTAACCACAAAATAATGGTTCTGTTGTACTCACACTTCTGGAGTTTTGGATTTGTTCTTTCTATTATTAACCACAAAATAATGGTTCTGTTGTACTCACACTTCTGGAGTTTTGGATTTGTTCTTTCTATTATTAACCACAAAATAATGGTTCTGTTGTACTCACACTTCTGGAGTTTTGGATTTGTTCTTTCTATTATTAACCACAAAATAATGGTTCTGTTGTACTCACACTTCTGGAGTTTTGGATTTGTTCTTTCTATTATTAACCACAAAATAATGGTTCTGTTGTACTCACACTTCTGGAGTTTTGGATTTGTTCTTTCTATTATTAACCACAAAATAATGGTTCTGTTGTACTCACACTTCTGGAGTTTTGGATTTGTTCTTTCTGTTATTAACCACAAAATAATGGTTCTGTTGTACTCACACTTCTGGAGTTTTGGATTTGTTCTTTCTGTTATTAACCACAAAATAATGGTTCTGTTGTACTCACACTTCTGGAGTTTTGGATTTGTTCTTTCTGTTATTAACCACAAAATAATGGTTCTGTTGTACTCACACTTCTGGAGTTTTGGATTTGTTCTTTCTGTTATTAACCACAAAATAATGGTTCTGTTGTACTCACACTTCTGGAGTTTTGGATTTGTTCTTTCTGTTATTAACCACAAAATAATGGTTCTGTTGTACTCACACTTCTGGAGTTTTGGATTTGTTCTTTCTGTTATTAACCACAAAATAATGGTTCTGTTGTACTCACACTTCTGGAGTTTTGGATTTGTTCTTTCTGTTATTAACCACAAAATAATGGTTCTGTTGTACTCACACTTCTGGAGTTTTGGATTTGTTCTTTCTGTTATTAACCACAAAATAATGGTTCTGTTGTACTCACACTTCTGGAGTTTTGGATTTGTTCTTTCTATTATTAACCACAAAATAATGGTTCTGTTGTACTCACACTTCTGGAGTTTTGGATTTGTTCTTTCTATTATTAACCACAAAATAATGGTTCTGTTGTACTCACACTTCTGGAGTTTTGGATTTGTTCTTTCTATTATTAACCACAAAATAATGGTTCTGTTGTACTCACACTTCTGGAGTTTTGGATTTGTTCTTTCTATTATTAACCACAAAATAATGGTTCTGTTGTACTCACACTTCTGGAGTTTTGGATTTGTTCTTTCTATTATTAACCACAAAATAATGGTTCTGTTGTACTCACACTTCTGGAGTTTTGGATTTGTTCTTTCTATTATTAACCACAAAATAATGGTTCTGTTGTACTCACACTTCTGGAGTTTTGGATTTGTTCTTTCTATTATTAACCACAAAATAATGGTTCTGTTGTACTCACACTTCTGGAGTTTTGGATTTGTTCTTTCTATTATTAACCACAAAATAATGGTTCTGTTGTACTCACACTTCTGGAGTTTTGGATTTGTTCTTTCTATTATTAACCACAAAATAATGGTTCTGTTGTACTCACACTTCTGGAGTTTTGGATTTGTTCTTTCTATTATTAACCACAAAATAATGGTTCTGTTGTACTCACACTTCTGGAGTTTTGGATTTGTTCTTTCTATTATTAACCACAAAATAATGGTTCTGTTGTACTCACACTTCTGGAGTTTTGGATTTGTTCTTTCTATTATTAACCACAAAATAATGGTTCTGTTGTACTCACACTTCTGGAGTTTTGGATTTGTTCTTTCTATTATTAACCACAAAATAATGGTTCTGTTGTACTCACACTTCTGGAGTTTTGGATTTGTTCTTTCTATTATTAACCACAAAATAATGGTTCTGTTGTACTCACACTTCTGGAGTTTTGGATTTGTTCTTTCTATTATTAACCACAAAATAATGGTTCTGTTGTACTCACACTTCTGGAGTTTTGGATTTGTTCTTTCTATTATTAACCACAAAATAATGGTTCTGTTGTACTCACACTTCTGGAGTTTTGGATTTGTTCTTTCTATTATTAACCACAAAATAATGGTTCTGTTGTACTCACACTTCTGGAGTTTTGGATTTGTTCTTTCTATTATTAACCACAAAATAATGGTTCTGTTGTACTCACACTTCTGGAGTTTTGATTTGTTCTTTCTATTATTAACCACAAAATAATGGTTCTGTTGTACTCACACTTCTGGAGTTTTGGATTTGTTCTTTCTATTATTAACCACAAAATAATGGTTCTGTTGTACTCACACTTCTGGAGTTTTGGATTTGTTCTTTCTATTATTAACCACAAAATAATGGTTCTGTTGTACTCACACTTCTGGAGTTTTGATTTGTTCTTTCTATTATTAACCACAAAATAATGGTTCTGTTGTACTCACACTTCTGGAGTTTTGATTTGTTCTTTCTATTATTAACCACAAAATAATGGTTCTGTTGTACTCACACTTCTGGAGTTTTGGATTTGTTCTTTCTATTATTAACCACAAAATAATGGTTCTGTTGTACTCACACTTCTGGAGTTTTGGATTTGTTCTTTCTATTATTAACCACAAAATAATGGTTCTGTTGTACTCACACTTCTGGAGTTTTGGATTTGTTCTTTCTATTATTAACCACAAAATAATGGTTCTGTTGTACTCACACTTCTGGAGTTTTGATTTGTTCTTTCTATTATTAACCACAAAATAATGGTTCTGTTGTACTCACACTTCTGGAGTTTTGGATTTGTTCTTTCTATTATTAACCACAAAATAATGGTTCTGTTGTACTCACACTTCTGGAGTTTTGGATTTGTTCTTTCTATTATTAACCACAAAATAATGGTTCTGTTGTACTCACACTTCTGGAGTTTTGGATTTGTTCTTTCTATTATTAACCACAAAATAATGGTTCTGTTGTACTCACACTTCTGGAGTTTTGGATTTGTTCTTTCTATTATTAACCACAAAATAATGGTTCTGTTGTACTCACACTTCTGGAGTTTTGGATTTGTTCTTTCTATTATTAACCACAAAATAATGGTTCTGTTGTACTCACACTTCTGGAGTTTTGGATTTGTTCTTTCTATTATTAACCACAAAATAATGGTTCTGTTGTACTCACACTTCTGGAGTTTTGGATTTGTTCTTTCTATTATTAACCACAAAATAATGGTTCTGTTGTACTCACACTTCTGGAGTTTTGGATTTGTTCTTTCTATTATTAACCACAAAATAATGGTTCTGTTGTACTCACACTTCTGGAGTTTTGGATTTGTTCTTTCTATTATTAACCACAAAATAATGGTTCTGTTGTACTCACACTTCTGGAGTTTTGGATTTGTTCTTTCTATTATTAACCACAAAATAATGGTTCTGTTGTACTCACACTTCTGAGTTTTGGATTTGTTCTTTCTATTATTAACCACAAAATAATGGTTCTGTTGTACTCACACTTCTGGAGTTTTGGATTTGTTCTTTCTATTATTAACCACAAAATAATGGTTCTGTTGTACTCACACTTCTGGAGTTTTGGATTTGTTCTTTCTATTATTAACCACAAAATAATGGTTCTGTTGTACTCACACTTCTGGAGTTTTGGATTTGTTCTTTCTATTATTAACCACAAAATAATGGTTCTGTTGTACTCACACTTCTGGAGTTTTGGATTTGTTCTTTCTATTATTAACCACAAAATAATGGTTCTGTTGTACTCACACTTCTGGAGTTTTGGATTTGTTCTTTCTATTATTAACCACAAAATAATGGTTCTGTTGTACTCACACTTCTGGAGTTTTGATTTGTTCTTTCTATTATTAACCACAAAATAATGGTTCTGTTGTACTCACACTTCTGGAGTTTTGGATTTGTTCTTTCTATTATTAACCACAAAATAATGGTTCTGTTGTACTCACACTTCTGGAGTTTTGGATTTGTTCTTTCTATTATTAACCACAAAATAATGGTTCTGTTGTACTCACACTTCTGGAGTTTTGGATTTGTTCTTTCTATTATTAACCACAAAATAATGGTTCTGTTGTACTCACACTTCTGGAGTTTTGGATTTGTTCTTTCTATTATTAACCACAAAATAATGGTTCTGTTGTACTCACACTTCTGGAGTTTTGGATTTGTTCTTTCTATTATTAACCACAAAATAATGGTTCTGTTGTACTCACACTTCTGGAGTTTTGGATTTGTTCTTTCCATTAAAGAACTCTGGCAGAGCTCGTCTCTCAATTGCATGGATGCTGAAAATAAAATAATTTTTATTATTTATCTTATTTTAAATTCAGAAAAATAATCTTAAGAAACCCAAACACCTGATTAAAGTTAAATAACATTTTTCCATTTTCCTCTCCCATCCTTCATAAGAAAATATCCCTGTTAATGGATAATGAAAATTAAGTTTCCCTTTTGACATCATAATTTGTTCAATCAAAACCACACAGATAAAAAATTTCTTTCTTTTACAAAGTACCATGAATAGAAAATCAATACTACAAGAACAGACACTGAAACCACTTCCAAATCTCATTATTAAACAAACAACAAAATCATGTCCACTTGTTGCTTTCACCCCATTTAGTCAATTACAACAAAATACTCTTACCAATAAAAACAACTCTTTGTAAATTAATATCATAACCAAATTCTTTATACAAATTTTCATTTCAGATGGGTCGAAGAGTGATATAATTGACTTTTTTTTTAACAACTAAACCAAATTGTATGAAACAAAAATAAAAGATTAGTTGAAATACAATTTCTTCTTTCTTATCTAAGCTGAAGTAAAAACTCTAAAACTTTCAACCTCAATAAAGAGAACAGAACCAAACTAATGTACTGTTTTAAAATGTTAGCCTAGAACAACAACTATAAAAAAAAAACATGTAAATATAGCTGCACTGCTTGTAACTGTAGGAAATCTTATCCAGAGGGAATATCTTTTAAACAGAAGAAACTTAAACACCTGTACTAATAGTTGAATATTTGGTCTATTCAGGACACAGAACTGGTGAAACATATATGGTCAAGGATATGCACAAGACTCGAAGCTCCAACATTCAGTTTAACCACCTTCTACAAATGCATCATTGTAATGTTAGTAAAATGGGTTGTTGCTGTCATGATGATAGCAATCAGATTATATCAACAACTACCAGAATCACTCTTCTCCCATATCTACATCTAACCAACATTAAACTAGATGATATGTAGAACTGTTGATTAGGTAAGATCACAAAACACAGGATCTACTCTACCCCATGGTAACTAGCCTAGAATTAAATACAGAAACTGAGCAGAGGGTGAAGTCATAAAAAATGCCAGCACTTTTTTTTACAGACAATAATGGACAATCATGTGTCATCACTGCCAGAAGCCACAAATGATTTCTACCCTAGAGATAGTGAGACAACGTTTCAGACATTCATCAGCTCTTATATCATTCAACTTCCACCCTAAGCAGCACAAGGACCAAGTTGGAAGCCATAAAACACTCTCACTGTAAACTGTTCACTGTAACATCCCACACAGAGACAGTGCTACCAACATAATATTTACAATTGACTTACAAATAGTGTTGAGGTACAATGTCCCAAGAAAATGGCAGAAAACAATGCAGCTGCATGACAAGACCATGACTGCTACCTAGTGCTCACCTCAAACATTTAGTGACTCCCAACAAAGAACCATAAAATGACTGCTACCTAGTGCTCACCTAAAACATTTAGTGATGCTAAACAAACCATGAAATGACAGCTACCTAGTGCTCACCTCAAACATTTAGTGACTCCCAACAAAAAACATGAAATGACTGCTACCTAGTGCTCACCTCAAACATTTAGTGATGCTAAACAATGAACCATGAAATGACTGCTACCTAGTGCTCACCTCAAACATTTAGTGACTCCCAACAAAAAACTATGAAATGACTGCTACCTAGTGCTCACCTCAAACATTTAGTGACTCCCAACAAAAAAACCATGAAATGACTGCTACCTAGTGCTCACCTCAAACATTTAGTGATGCTAAACAAATAACCATGAAATGACTGCTACCAAGTGCTCACCTCAAACATTTAGTGATGCTAAACATAGAACCATGAAATGACTGCAACCTAGTGCTCACCTCAAACATTTAGTGACTCCAACAATGAACCATGAAATAAATGCCACCTAGTGCTCAACTCAAAAACTCTCAACAAGAACATAAAACTTGCATATTTCATAGTGTTCAGAAACAAAGTATAAGGAAGTATAGCTAAAATGGGATATAAAATCACATTAACTAGCAGACACAAAGGACACTTTACCTCCACCTCAAACATTAAATGCATAGAAATATACAGGATCAAGGTATATTATACAACATGAAATCTCCAGCAGTTACTGACCTACACTCTCATATTTTAATGTCATAAACACTACTGGCTAATGTATTCAATATAAATAATTGTATTACTTTTTTATTATACATTTATAATGAGAGTTATTTTGTTCTTATACACTGTAAACTATAAGTGTTGTCTATAAACATGTCAGAAACATCTTACAGGCTGGAATAAACTACCATTCCATAAATTAAATGTTAGAAACATCTTAAATGCTGTAAATTAGCAATCTTGTCTATAAGTTAATCATGATAGAAATATCTTATCTATAAGTTAAACACATTAGAAACAGCTTACATGCTGTAGACTAGCAACATGCAAAGTGAGCCTAAAACTACCACCGTTATGGTTCTGCATGTTTGAAAGGAAAACTATAGAAATTAAAAACAAAACAAACTGCTCACATACCTATTGTAATCAAACCAGGCAGCATAACTAGGAATAATAATGTGGTTAGTTTGTTCTGTGACACTATCATCTTGTCCATCATCATGTTTTCTTTCTGACCCATGCTGACCAGATGGTGTTCCTGGTCTAGAATTTCTCTTCCCATCTTCTTTATTCTCCTGAAACAAAGTTTTTAAAATGTACAGCAATATTATACATTTCATTACCTAATGACTTTCTTGTATGATAATGTCTCCAACAAATATTTCTCTATACACTGTTATCATGTGATACTTACCTCTCTTTTACTAGTGTACATTTGTTACACACAGTTATCATGTGATACTTACCTCTCTTTTACTAGTGTACATTTGTTACACACTGTTATCATGTGATACTTACCTTTCTTTTACTAGTGTACATTTGTTACACACTTATCATGTGACCTCTCTTTTACTTGTGTACATTTTTTGAACATTTTAAAGTAATTTTTTTTAAATAAAAAGAATTGTTTTCATCATAAAATTTCTACTAATTCTGACAAACTAAAGAACAAACTTCAAATCTTGAAAGAATTAATGGATGTAAAGTGTTAATAAAAAGAGTCTACTGATTGCCAGTGAGACAGAATGGAGGTGAAGTGTTAATAAGAAGAGTCTGTTGATTGCCAGTGAGACAGAGTGGAGGTGAAGTGTTAATAAGAAGAGTCTGTTGATTGCCAGTGAGACAGAATGGAGGTGAAGTGTTAATAAGAAGAGTCTGTTGATTGCCAGTGAGACAGAATGGAGGTGAAGTGTTAATAAGAAGAGTCTGTTGATTGCCAGTGAGACAGAATGGAGGTGAAGTGTTAATAAGAAGAGTCTGTTGATTGCCAGTGTGACAGAGTGGAGGTGAAGTGTTAATAAGAAGAGTCTGTTGATTGCCAGTGAGACAGAGTGGAGGTGAAGTGTTAATAAGAAGAGTCTGTTGATTGCCAGTGTGACAGAGTGGAGGTGAAGTGTTAATAAAAAGAGTCTGTTGATTGCCAGTGAGACAGAGTGGAGGTGAAGTGTTAATAAAAAGAATCTGTTGATTGCCAGTGAGACAGAGTGGAGGTGAAGTGTTAATAAAAAGAATCTGTTGATTGCCAGTGAGACAGAGTGGAGGTGAAGTGTTAATAAGAAGAGTCTGTTGATTGCCAGTGAGACAGAGTGGAGGTGAAGTGTTAATAAGAAGAGTCTGTTGATTGCCAGTGAGACAGAGTGGAGGTGAAGTGTTAATAAGAAGAGTCTGTTGATTGCCAGTGAGACAGAGTGGAGGTAAAGTGTTAAGAAGAAGAGTCTGTTGATTGCCAGTGAGACAGAATGGAGGTGAAGTGTTAAGAAGAAGAGTCTGTTGATTGCCAGTGAGACAGAATGGAGGTGAAGTGTTAATAAGAAGAGTCTGTTGATTGCCAGTGAGACAGAATGGAGGTGAAGTGTTAATAAAAAGTCTGTTGATTGCCAGTGAGACAGAATGGAGGTGAAGTGTTAATAAAAATAGTCTGTTAATTGCCAGTGAGACAGAGTGGAGGTGAAGTGTTAATAAAAATAGTCTGTTAATTGCCAGTGAGACAGAGTGGAGGTGAAGTGTTAATAAAGAGAGTCTGTTGATTGCCAGTGAGACAGAGTGGAGGTGAAGTGTTAATAAAAAGAGTGTGTTGTTTGCCAGTGAGACAGAGTGAAGGTGAAGTGTTAATAAGAAGAGTCTGTTGATTGCCAGTGAGACAGAATGGAGGTGAAGTGTTAATAAGAAAACACTGGACATGGAAAATAAAGTTTTATCTAAAAATTTACCTTATCTTCATTTTCATTTCCATCAAGATCAGCAAGTGTTCCTCCTTTAACAGGTTGCATTTCACTGTCTTTGTTACTTCTTGGGTTTGTATCTTAGAGGAGAAAATATGTTACACTATGAATGAATAACAATTAATAATTAATTTGGAGACAAACACTGATGTTAACACTCAAGATAACAAAGTTTTTTTTTATATATATATTAGGCCTAACATTGAAATTATAGGAAGTCATACTGAACTTCTTGAAATGAGTGTAAACAATGAACTGACAAGAAATACACAATTAATAATAAAATTAATGCACTGTTTATGTACAGTAAACAATACACAAAAATAAAAGAAAGCTTTTAAAAGTAAATAAACTTTGTAAAATCTGCTCTTCTCATTCTTAGGTTGGAATAAAAACAATCTAAAATAATTCTGATATCCAGTTCTTAAAACTTACTAGTTTTGGGTAAGTGAACTTCTTGTACATTGGGCTCTGGGGAGGGCTCTTCCATATCTTTAGTTAAGTCATCAGATTCATCATCACCACGAAGAAACTTTTTTTTGGTACCAATAGCAGGACTACGTCCTCCTCTAATTCCATAGAATACCAGTACAATTTAAACTTCAACTCACATGTTACAACTGCTTAACACCATATATTGTAGAGTAAGAAAACTAGAAATCTGGTTACAGTTTCCAGTGAAAAATGTTTACCTACTGGTCAGTAAACTGTGACTTACAATGCTTCACTCTTGTGAATCTAACTCTATCTGCTTGGACATCATGAGGTTTATGTTCATTATTTTATCAAGTTACTTTTTCTTCATGTTATGTCAATTACTATAGTATAAGATCTCAGCTAATAATCAACATTTTATCCGTATATAAATTTAAGTTCTTAATTTCAGTGTGTAATATTTAAAAAAATCCTAATGTGACATTTCTGTAGATATCCCATTTTCTCAATTCTGTTTAACATCCTACCACAACTATGAAATCTACCATAATTTATTGTAAAACTGTCATTTCTGAGACAAACTATAATTTTTACAGCTTCCAATTTTATTTCATTTCAGAGCTATCAGACAGAAAATCAGAACCCTGATAATAATGAGACATTTGTCTGCCTTTTGTTTGTTATTAATCTAAGTTTCTTAGTGCATAATTTAATAAATTAAAAATTATTTTGTGCATTACTCCCAATAATGGGTCTTTGGTACATTATTTAACCCTTTCACTATGGGTTTGGTATAACACTTACAAGTTTGTCTACACATTTGTACACATTAAGTATTTGCACTATAACTTTTGATACACTGTGTGTATCTTCACAAAATTTGGTAGATTTTTAGTGAAGATTACAAGTATTTTGTATACAAAAAAAATTAGGTTTTTTAATGAAATATTTTTACTAAAGATTTGTTTGTGAAAATAAAATCTGTTTAATTACCAGTCTCAGTGCAAAGTGATTTCATGTTATGATTAAACATATATTGTTTATTCAAAAAAATCTCAAATATTATTTGTGTAATCTCTAAAACCTAAATACATTTCAAACATTTGTTTTCAGTAATACTTTATATTTTCTACAGGTTACTCATCTCTAATCTGGAATCTCTGTTTCTTTAGAAAAGTTTTCTAAAATCCAGATTGAATTTTTTTGGCATTTCAAAAAATTTGTCAAAGATGTTTTTTACACACATTTGATTTCTGAATAATATCCACAGATCATTAAAAAACTGTGAAGACGACCACGACAGAAAGAAAAGATCAGGAAGTTACCACCACTACCACCATTTACCTACAACATTTCAGTAAAAATATCAAATGCATAGCCAAAAAATTCAACATAGAAGTCGGGTCAAAATCCTACAATACATTAAGGTCCATTGTGGTAAAAAACAAACAGCAACCTACCAAAGAGAATCTCAAAAACACCATCTATGAAATTCTGTGTTTCTGCAATAATACTTACATTGGAGAAATGGGCAGAAAACTTGTGACAAGAATAAAAGAACATAAAGATAGTACAGGACTCATGAAAACACAAAATTCAGCCATTGCTGAGCATGCCACGTCAACTGGACACAGAATAAACTGGGAGAAAACTGTCGACACAGACAAATTCTGGAAGACAAGAAAAAACAAATAATTATTTTATATTAACACTATTAAAAGTTCACCTAACAGAGATTCCAGATTAGAGGTGAGTAACCTGTAGCTGCCATTGGTGAATCTACAGGAAATCTCTCCTCCAATCAGAAACAGTGATAATCCAACTAATCACAACACATTCCCCACAATCCACCAGGATACTATAAAAGACCATCAGCACCTACACACACACTGACTTGAAGATGAAAGGTGGAAAACTTTCGAAACGTTGTCCTCTACACTTGTGTCTCCACAACAGACAGTTGACATCCATTCTACAAAGTTTCATCATGAATACTCTGCCTAAACAATCTGTCAGAGAAAACTTAAAAATTTATTTCAATTTTCTTTTTGGTGATTATGAGGTCAATCAAACTGACCAATCCAGTATACAGTTAGGTAGAGAAAATAAGGGATAAAACATACAGTTCATGAAAAAAAGTTTGAAATGCAATTAACAAACTGTAGAGATGACACAAATTAAATTTCATGGGAAGAAAAGTATTTTAATCTTAATATGAAAATCACTTTTCACATGGAATACTGAAAACTTATATTTAATATATTCATGAAAAAATCTATTTTTTGGTTTTTAAACATACTTCACTCAAAAATATGACAGTGTTTTGGTTTTCATAAACAAAGTTTCATTAGAATTTTCAAACCATCAAACTTTTTTATGCATTATTCCAAACCAAACATTTTTGGTGTGACCATTGTCCTAAATGTCTTCAGATAGGTCAAAAGGTATTATTTAGAGCTTAGTTATACTGACCCTTTCCTTCGTCGTTTATCAGACAGAGGTGAAGGTGAACGCTTTCTTTCTTTGTTCCTTTTCTTCCCGTCAGCCATCAGAGGAAATAAGCTGATAATTTCAAGACAAATATTTTATACCACAATATAAAGTGTTAAAACTATTAGGCTTACTTACAGAGAAATTCAAACCCAGAATTCGGTTTTAAATTAAAATGATTACCTCCCTCTCTCACTTCCACATTAGGCCTACTATTATCTAACAAATACTTGGAATTTAAACCATAACTTCTAGCATTTAGACTGGCCTAAAGTACACAAAAAATATCACAATGAAGATTAATTTCACACTGAGCACCTGTTTTCTTGGATATACATGATGGTAAAACACAAAGACCAACACAGAACTTTCACACTAAACATCTATTTTCTTGGATACACATGATTGTGACAAACAA
Source organism: Tachypleus tridentatus (assembly GCF_004210375.1). Classification (NCBI taxonomy): domain Eukaryota; kingdom Metazoa; phylum Arthropoda; class Merostomata; order Xiphosura; family Limulidae; genus Tachypleus; species Tachypleus tridentatus. Next base: position 268,901,925 of record NC_134837.1, read on the forward strand.
AAGCTTCACACTAAGCACCTATTTTCTTGGATACACAAAGACAAACACAAAAGCTTCACACTAAGAACCCATTTTTCTTGGATACACATGATAGTGATACACAAAAATTTCACACTAAGCACCTATTTGCTTGGATACACATGATAGTGATACACAAAAGTTTCACACTAAGCACCTATTTGCTTGGATACACATGATAGTGATACACAAAAGTTTCACACTAAGCACCTATTTGCTTGGATACACGTGATGATACATAAAGACAAAAAGTTTCTTAACACACAAGAAGAAATGTTTGAAATCTTAGCCATAATAAAAAAAAATCAAAATCATCTAATTTATAACTTGATCTTTAACCTAGCTAAATATATTTTAGAAAATGTATAAATAAAAACAACAGGATATTTATGCGAGGTAAAATATTAATCACGTGAACAAAAACCATCACACAAAGTATTCGTTAAACCTTCCTACCAGTAATAATAAAATCCATTAGTATAAGGAGAAATGAAAGTAAAAGAAGAGATAATAGGATTTACCAGTAAACATCTCATGGAAAATAATGTTTTAACATCTATCTTTGATATACTATTCAAAACAATCAGAATTCCATCTGAGTTTTGCAAATCAAACCCTACCATAACCACAAGGCACCTAAAAGGTGTGTAGTGTAAATATGTGCATCAGGTTTAAAAATAGAAGTAAAACCAATACCTCTAACTGCAATGGTTCCCAACCAGGGGTGTGAGATAACATTTCAGTTTTGTTTCTGTTTATATTAAGGGTACTGTCCTATAGAGTGTTTATGTTTTATTAAGGGTACTGTCCTATAGAGTGTTTATGTTTATATTAAGGGTACTGTCCTATAGAGTGTTTATGTTTATATTGAGGGTACTGTCTTATATAGTGTTTATGTTTATATTAAGGGTACTGTCCTATATATTCAAAAATTATGTTCGATTTTTATTTCTTATTTTTCTTGTAACAGACGTAGCTTTTTGTTACGATAAACTATCATTTCTACCGTCACCAGTACACACCGAAATCTTAATGTACAACTGTAAACAAACAACACACGAAACGTAAACGTGACTTAAATACTCCATACAACTAATTAGGTTACGTTCGTGAACGCCATCTTAAAGTGTCTATTATTTACTTATGTTATGTATTCATGTGATCGTGACTCGAGAAACTTTCAGAAGTATCCAGAATTAATCGATGATGTCGATGTATATTTGAGAATGTTCTAGAAAGTTTCGCAGAGTATATAAACCCATGCGTGATGCTATGGTAGTCAGTGCATTGTTGATTCTGTGTTCGTGCAAAAAACTTCATTATGTCAAAGAAAAGGAAATGGAATAATGATTATGTGAAGTTTGGTTTCACTTGCATCGGAACAAGTGAGGATCTGCAAACACCCCAGTGCATGCTTTGTGAAATGCTGGGAAAAGTTACATCTTTGGTGTCGACAAGTTAAAAGAGGGAATCTTTCAAATTTTCCATCACTTGAAGAAATAGTAGGTGAGGATAAGTCCATGTGTGTGTGTGAAGAAATTGTGGATCATTTGGAATCAAAGTCATTTGATGGATATTTTGGAGGAGAACTGGAAACTTCTGAAGAATGGATTATGAATCCATACTCCTTCAATTTGAATAATATGTCAGATGATGAAGAACTGAAGGAAGAACTGCACACAAATCAAGTTCTTGAAATGCAGTTTGAAAGCAAAGCTTTGGAACAATATTGGTGTTCGGCAATAGACATGTTTCCAAGACTTTGTGAAAAAGCACTAAATGTGCTCATCACATTCGTGACGACGTGACGACATACTTATGCGAGTTTGGATTTAGTGCCCTTTTGTCAATCAAGACAAAATATAAAAATCGATTGGCTGCACAGGCAGACTTGCAAATTGCTATCAGCAACAAAGTGTCACGCTTTGAGAAACTCGTAAGAAATAAACAGGAACAAAAGAGTCATTAAATATGAATTGGCTTATGAACATTTGAACATTTCAAATTGAAAGAAATTTCATTTTATGCATGGATGAAAATTTATTTTTTGTAGGCCATGTAGGGTTCATGCAACTTTTAGTTTGTTGTAATATTTTTTCTTTTCCAAATGTTTCATTTTTGTTTATATATCATTAAAAACTAATAATAAAAATTTGTTTTGACCACCTTCACCTTTATTCTTAAATAAATAATTACTGTGAGGGGTGCAAGAACATTAAAATTTTTTAGGGGTGCAGGGCATAAAAAAGGTTGGGAACCACTGCTCTAACTCTACTTCAACAATATTTAACTCCAACATGTTTTAAAACTGGCATTATGTAATATTTATTTTGTGTCACAAAAAATGCCTTTTAAATGTTCCAACTGTTATTTTTCCTCAGCACAATTTTTTTCACCAAACTGAAATTATAGATTTACACTTGCTAAGAAACTAGCATGTCTTGAAAACACAATAACTCATCTCACTTCTCACATGGTTTTCCCACTCTGTTAGTGGTTTTGTTACTACAGCCCTTCTTCACTACCCTTTTATAATGTCATATCAAATTATTTTGAACTACTGATTTGAAAATAGCTAAAGTCAACAGTTAAATATGATCACACAGCATATATTACAAAAACTATTTATGTCAATACAAATAATTTGTTCCTAAAAATACCATTTTATTAGGGCAGATAAAATAATAAAATTAAGTTTGATATCAACAATGCTAAGTAATAAAACAGGACAATCAAAACTGCTTACTTCTTCTACAGTGTATCTGGGTTTAAAGGCATGTCTTCTTCCCTGGGAAAAAAAAAAAAAAATTTATTTATTAATTTTCATTAAGTTTTGTGACAATAATTCAGACAATAATGTTAAAAGTTAAAACACAATAAAAACGTAAAACATGGTACAAGTGGCTTTCTCTTCATTTTGATGGTACCGTAACCCTCTCTGTGTGGGTTTAGTTGTTTTAACCTGCCTTGTAACCACAAAACTATACAAGTCTTTCATAGAGAGAAATTAGGTTCTTCTTAAATGAGATTCTACAAAAGACTTGTTTGTTAATTTATGGAATCAATGTCACTCAGACTCTTACTAGTCTTAGTTCAAAGTTATTTTCATGTTAAGATAAAAAATGCCTTTTTTCACTAGGCAGTTTTCAAATTTATTTTGCATAACCTCTAAAACCTCCTAATTGAGTATCAAAAATTACTATATTTTATGTTATTTAATTTATTCTATTGCTATGTGGAATTGGTTGATTTGACTGACCTTGTAACCACAATAAAAAACATAATGTAAATAGAAATTATCATGTAAAGACAACAAAACAACCAAAAAAATATTTGGGTACTTGTATCTGACATTTCAGCTAAGCCTTAGTCAAGGGTCTAGGAATACCACAGGTTAACAAACTGATTTTAAATATTAATACAACAGTATAGTGGAAAAGCATACCTAATACAACTATGATTACACAATTTTGAGTCATTGGTCATAAAAATAGAAAAAAATTATAACAATGACACAAAAACACACAAAATAAAAATAATAAAATGTTAAAAAGGGCCACACCTTGTACCAATCAATGGAAGGGTGTCTGAACTGAGTCAGAAGTGATTCCTTATATTTTAGGTTGATTGTACTGTGTTCTTTAAGTAATGCTCAGTAACAGCTTCTTAAAACTCTTTGACCATACTTATATCTTGTACAATATATCTTAGAATCCAAATTTTACTATTATACATTAAATAATTTCTTAATGTTTCATCACATCACCCTTCCCCCTCCAACTACTCAACTTCCTTTCACTTCATATACCACTACTGAAACAATGTTTCATCACATCACCCTTCCTCTCCAACTACCCAACTTCCCTTTACTTCATATACCACTACAGAAACAACGTCTCATCTCATCACCCTTCCTCTCCAACAACCCAACTTCCCTTTACTTCATATACCACTACAGAAACAATGTTTCATCACATCACCCTTCCCCCTCCAACTACCCAACTTCCCTTTACTTCATATACCACTACAGAAACAACGTTTCATCACATCACCCTTCCCTCTCCAACTACTCAACTTCCCTTTACTTCATATAGCACTACAGAAACAACGTTTCATCACATCACCCTTCCCACTTCAACTACCTAACTCTCTTTTATTTATATAGCACTACAGAAATAATGTTTCATCACATCACTTCTTCCCTCTCCAACTACTTCAATCTTCCTTTACTTTATATACTACTACAGAAATAATGTTTCATCACATCACCCTTCCTCTTCAACTACCTAACTTCTCTTTACTTTATATACTACTACAGAAATAATGTTTCATCACATAACCCCTCCTCTCCAACTACCTAACTTCCTTTATTTATATACTACTATAGAAATAATGTTTCATCACATCACCTTTTCCTCCACCTACCTAATCTCTTTTACTTATATACTACTACAGAAATAATGTTTCATCACATCACCCTTTCCTCCACCTACCTAACTTCCTTTACTTTATATACCACTATAGAAATAATGTTTCATCACATCACCTTTTCCCACTTCAATCTACCTAACTTTCTTTACTTTATATACTACTACTAGAAATAATGTTTATCATATAACCCTTCCTCCACTCTACCTAATCTCTTTACTTATAGACTACTATAGAAATAATGCTTATCACATCACCTTTCCTCTCTCCAACTACCTAATTCTCTTTACTTATATACTACTGTAGAAATAACGTTTATCACATCACCCTTCCTCACTTCTAACTACCTAACTGCTCTTTTACTTATATACTACTATAGAAATAATGTTTCATCACATCACCCCTTCCCTCTCCAACTACCTAACTTCCTTTTACTTATATACTACTACAGAAATAACGTTTCGTCACATCACCCTTTCCTCTTCAATCTCTTAACTTTTTTATTTATATACTACTGCAGAAATAACGTTTTCGTCACTCACCCCTTCCTTCTCTAACTACCTAACTTCTCTTTACTTATATACTACTATAGAAATAATGTTTATCACATCACTCTCTTTCCTACTTCTAACTACCTAATCTCTTTTATTTCTATATATACTACTATAGAAATAACGTTTATCACATCACCTTTTCCCTCTCCAACTACTCGGCTTTACTTATTTATATACTACTATAGAAATAACGTTTCATCATCACACTTCCTTCTCTCCAATAACCTAACTCTTTTACTTATATACTACTATAGAAATAATGTTTCATCACATCACCTTTTCCCACTCCACTCTACCTAACTTCTTTTATTTATTATATACTACTACAGAAATAATGTTTCGTCATCATCACTTTCCTCCAACTACCTAACTCTCTTTTACTTTATATACTACTATAGAAATAACGTTTCGTCTCATCACCTTTTCCTCTTCTAACCTACCTAACTTCTTTACTTATATACTACTATAGAAATAATGTTTATCACATCACCCTTCCTCTCCAACTACCTAACTCTTTTACTTATATACTACTATAGAAATAACGTTTCATCATATCACCTTCCCCTCCAACTCTCTTTTATTTATATACTACTATAGAAATAATGTTTCATCACATCACCTCTTCCTCTCCAACTACCTAATCTCTTTACTTATATACTACTATAGAAATAACGTTTATCACATCACTCTTTCCTCTCCAACTACCTTTTTTTTTACTTTATATACTACTACAGAAATAACGTTTCATCACATCACCCTTCCCTCTCCAACTTCTTCTTTTTTTATATACTACTACAGAAATAACGTTTCGTCACATCACCTCTTCCTCTCCAACTACCTAATCTCTTTTACTTTATATACTACTTCATAGAAATAACGTTTCATCACATCACCTCTTCCCCTCTTAACTACCTAACTTCCTTTTACTTATATACCACTATAGAAATAAAGTTTACTCACATCACCCTTCCTCCAACTACCTAACTCTTTACTTTACTTATATACCACTATAGAAATAACGTTTCATCTCATCACCCTTCCTCTCTTCAACTACCTAACTTCTCTTTACTTATATACTACTCATAGAAATAATGTTTCATCACATCACCTTTCCCTCTCCAACTACCTAACTTCTTACTTTATTTATATACTACTACAGAAATAATGTTTCATCACATCACCTTTTCCTCTCCAACTACCTAACTTCCTTTAATCTTATATATACTACTATAGAAATAATGTTTCATCACATCACTATTCCCTCTCTAACTACCTAACTTCCTTTACTTATATACTACTACAGAAATAAAGTTTTCGTCACATCACCTCTTCCTCTCCAACTACTCTAACTTCTTTTTACTTCATATAGTACTAGAGAAATAACTTTTCATCACATCACCTTTCCTCTCCAACTACCTAATCTCTTTACTTATATACTACTACAGAAATAATGTTTATCACATCACCCTTCCTCTCCAACTACCTAACTTCTTTTACTTATATACTACTACAGAAATAATGTTTATCACATCACCCTTCCTCCAACTACCTAATCTTCTTTTTTACTTATATACTACTACAGAAATAACGTTTCATCACATAACCCTTCCTCTCCACCAACCTAATCTTCTCTTTACTTTCATATACTACTACAGAAATAATGTTTCATCACATCACTATTCCTCTCCAACTACCTAACTTTTTACTTTCATATAGTACTACAGAAACAATGTTTCATCACATCACCCTTCCCTCTCCAACTACCCAACTTCCCTTTACTTCATATACCACTACAGAAACAATGTTTCATCACATCACCATTCCCTCTCCAACTACCCAACTTCCCTTTACTTCATATAGCACTACAGAAACAATGTTTCATCACATCACCCTTCCCACTTCAACTACCCAACTGCCCTTTACTTCATATACCACTACAGAAACAATGTTTCATCACATCACCCTTCCTCTCCAACTACCCAACTTCCCTTTACTTCATATACCACTACAGAAACAATGTTTCATCACATCACCCTTCCCTCCAACTACCCAACAACTCTTTACCTCATACACTACTATATAAACAACATTCTGTATGCTACATTAGTATTAATACAAGGAACTACTGTTAACATACTTACTGTTAAATCCATTTCTACTTCATAATCTTCTTCATTCATCCATTCATTATATTCATCTAAGTCAAGCAACCAACGAACGTTCACCTGAAAACAAAACCTACATTTAAAGAAATGTTGTTTTTTTTCCCTTTCATGATTGATATCTTCAGGTAACAGTATGAATCACAATGTTTAAAGGGATGTTTTCCCTCATTTAAAACATACTCTAGTATCTGGGAAATTATCCTATAACAAACACATTAAGCTGAAAGCCAGTGAAATCTAGAAAATAAAAAACATCAATATCAAGTTGTCATCCCTTGAAGAACATCCAATATCACACACACAATACCCCTTGGAAAACATCCTACATCACACACACAATACCCCTTGGGAAACATCCTGTATCACACACACAATACCCCTTGGGAAACATCCTATATCACACACACAATACCCCTTGGGAAACATCCTACATCACACACACAATACCCCTTGGGAAACATCCTACATCACACACACAATACCCCTTGGAAAACATCCTACATCACACACACAATACCCCTTGGAAAACATCCTACATCACACACACAATACCCCTTGGAAAACATCCTACATCACACACACAATACCCCTTGGAAAACATTCTATATCATTGACAACACACACACACAATACCCTTTGGAAAACATCCTATATCACTGACAACACACATACACACAATACCCCTTGGTATAGAGAACAAAACTAATCCTTACAGCAGTTAAAAAATAAACACAAACTATAACATTAACTAAGTTATTACCAACTCCTAATTAATAACATTTTCTGATAAATAACTTCATTTACCTCATAAGGTCCAGAGCGTGGCTGAGGAGACTCAGGTTCTTGGTCAATATCTATTCCAGTAACCCATGTATCATAGCTATATGTATTAAAATTGTAACTTTAATTTAAACACAGAGCTATATGTATTTTAATAACTATTTAAAAACAAATCTTAATGTCATACTCTGTGTTGTTTATCTCAATAGTTTTTATTAAGTAGTTCATTACATTTGGTCATTTACACTGACCAAACAAAACACTTATTTTTACAAAGGAATTTTATTCTTCTTACTAAAGATGTTCTGCTTATACTTTCTTCAAATCAAAGACCTGAAAAACTAAAAAGTTTCCTCAGTCGATACTATTAGAAAAATAACAGCCTGTATTACCTTTAAATTTGAAAGTTTGTTTTCAGAATGAAATATTTCAAACAATAAAATACATGTTGCCCAGAAAACTTCTTACCTATCTGGGTAATACCACCAATGAATCATTGCACAACGTTCACGTTTTAGTACGACACGGACCCACTCTTCTGAAACAATCAACACAACTATAAATAAACAATGTAAACTTACAGACACTAACATTCGTGCATCTGTACATACAATAAATGGCAACAATGTACTTCTGTATCAGCAATAACATGTCAGTATTAACTACTTCAACTTCCACACAAATACTTGTTTGGATTTTTATCTGTATTTCAAGTTTATGTTTTACTACCTAATTACAAGTAATTATGTTTCAAGTACTTTCTGCTGGTAAATAACTCAATTTGATTAATTAGAAGAAAAATATTTTCACAATAAATATCTGAGTTACTACTTGCAATCGCAATCTATCATTATTTATGTTGTTTTAACAATACAAAGATAGTTGTTATAACATCTTAATAAAACAAAGATAGTTATTATAATGTCTTAACAATATAATGATAATTAATATTTTTTCAAACAAGACCCAAAACTCGAGTGCTTTCAAATAGTTGTTTAATGAGTGTGATGAAATATATAGTTTCAAATGTCTCGTAAACCAGATATTCAATATAAGTTGGCCTCAAAAACTAGCCAATTAGATGTTGTTTTGAAAACTGATTCCATTCATATTTATGAAGTCCTAACAATATAAAGATATCTAATTGATATTTACTTACAATACCCGAGATGCTGTTTTAAAAACTCATTCCATTCATATTTATGAAGTCCTAACAATATAAAGATATCTAATTGATATTTACTTACAATACCCGAGATGCTGTTTTAAAAATTCATTCCATTCACACTTATGAAGTCCTAACAATATAAAGATATCTAATTGATATTTACTTACAATACCCGAGATGCTGTTTTAAAAACTCATTCCATTCATATTTATGAAGTCCTAACAATATAAAGATATCTAATTGATATTTACTTACAATACCCGAGATGCTGTTTTAAAAACTCATTCCATTCATATTTATGAAGTCCTAACAATATAAAGATATCTAATTGATATTTACTTACAATACTTACCAATAAGCTTTTTTTGATAAAAATGATCAATTCACATTTCTACAACACAATGAACTGATCAGGTCACACAGTACAATAAATTGATCAAGTCACAGATTCTACAATACAATGGACTGATCAGGTCACACAGTACAATAAATTGATCAAGTCACAGATTCTACAATACAATGGACTGATCAGGTCACACAGTACAATAAATTGATCAGGTCACAGATTCTACAATAAAATGGGCTGATCAGGTCACAGAGTACAATAAATTGATCAAGTCACAGATTCTACAATACAATGAACTGATCAGGTCACAGAGTACAATAAATTGTTCAAGTCAGAGATTCTACAATACAATGGACTGATCAGGTCACGCAGTACAATAAATTCATGAAGTCATACAGTACAATGGTCTTATCAAGTCATAGATTCTACAACACATTGGATTTTAAAAGTTGTCTACTAGCCACACAAGAAGTACAAAAAGAATAATGATCTTATGTAGCCTACCAACCTGAACTATCACTAGTGGATGGAGGATACACTAAATGTGTACTCTCCTCTGGACTTTCTGCAATGGTTCCTTGATGACGTTTGATTATGTCCTTAAGTCGTACCACAAGCTGCTTATCTATTTCTGGCATGATATAGATGTGAGGTAATGACAGACATTTGTTTTGAACCAAAGACTTCTCAACTGTCATAAACATTTCTACATTACGATCCATCCTAGATGGAGACTGAAAATCAAAACGACGCCTGAAACAGCAAGATACATCAATAATTCTGAACTCTTCATTAGGAAAACATCAAATAATAACAGATTTAAATATAAATTTATCTACTTCTTGGTTAGCTTTTCTATAAGTGCCATAAGTATTGAATGAGGTAAAAACCCAACAGGTAAAAGATTTCCAATACAAATATGACTATCAATTATACAAAAATTCACATAATTACCATAAAGATAATACAATCAATGTACATCAGCAATTTTTTTTTTTCCACAGTTCTTCAGACAGTTTCTTTTTTCGTTTGGTAGTGCATACATTTTTTGGGTTGATTAATGCTATCAATATGGGTCATGGGCCAAAAGTCATGTCATTGTATTTGTAGATTTATATACTAAATTTTACTGAACTGCTACTTTAGGAATATATGATAATAAGTTTAGTATCAAATTGTACATTATAATTCAAATTTTTGTGTTATACATTATTTAATTTCTTAATTTAAAAATAAATATTAAACCAAAATGCTAAATATCAATTTTTGTGTGTCACGTATTATGTTAGTTACAGCACTGTTTCATATTAGGTGTTTATGCCCAAATTCAAAGAGTTTGTATTATTTACAAGTTACCAATATTCACAAGATAGAATATAAAATTAGTATCTCCTACTTTTGTATTTGTTGAGATATTGAGAGATTTAGTAAATGAAACACAACAGCTCCCCCTACTCTTTTCCACTTTTGGAAATGCTCATGTACACCTACTTCTGTCTGTGATGCATATGAATAACCAATCAGAAGTTCAGAATGTCCCCTCAAGGCTTTTTCAGCCTCTTTGAAAGTTTCAGGAGATAAATTCTTTCATTTCACCCTAGATTCAAAGTGGTTAGGTAAAACTTTATTAAGTTTGAAATTTTATATATTTTCTAGACCCAAATACAGCTTAGTTATTAAGTTTGATAAAATATAATTTACTTCTGTGGTATTAATAAAGTAATTTAAGATTTTTTTAGTTGCTTATAATGTAAGCATACAACTTCAAAAACTTATTTCACATCATCCGTGTGCAAAATTTTATAGAGTTTAGCAACCCACAACAAACAGAGTTCATAAGTAAAAATCATAATTATCAGTGATGTCGAGAAACCCACTTGTTGAGAAATTTATATGCAAAAATGGCTCGTTTGGGTTGAGAAAATATTTTACGTAGAAGAGCGAACAACGTTTCGACCTTCTTAGGTCATCGTCAGGTTCACAAAGAAGGAGGTAACTGACTGGAAGCTGACCACATGTCTGAAAGGGGTTGTGTAACTGAGTGTCGGAATGTAGAGGGCGGTATTAGATGTTTGAATATATAATTTTATTTATTTTATTATATTAATATAGGTATAAAGGCATTCCTTTATATTGATTTATTTTGAGTTTAAGTTGTTGTATAAGTAAGGCTTCCTTAATTTTGCATATGTTTATGTTTGTTTCTTTATTTAGTATTTGAGTGTTTTCTATGGTTATGTTGTGTTTATTTGACTTGCAGTGTTCTTTGTGAACCTGACGATGACTGAAGAAGGTCGAAACGTTGTTTGCTCTTCTATGTAAAATATTTTCTCAACCCAAACGAGCTGTTTTTGCATATAAAAATCATAATTGTTTTCTATTATTCTTTATCTACCATTCTAAGTTTAAAAAAATAACTGAATTGTAAGAACTTATTTGTAAGTAGTATAATGTAGTATATTATATACATGTACATGTATTATAACTGAATGGTGAGTGTATTTTACCAAATGCTAGTCTATTAAATCATAACAAAGATAGATCACCTTGTAAAAACTAAATGTGTTTTATACTATTGGATACAGTAAAATGAGTGCACGTGTGCCGTGTTACTGCAGCCTCTCTAATGTTAGCACGACATACACAAAAAGTCAATATAATAATCTATATAACTGTGTAACATTGAGATTTAAGCTATTTAGTCTAAACATTTATTTTCTTATCTTTGTTATCTTCAGTATCTTACAAGGTACTGATTTTTCATAACATACTTTTACTCAAGAAGTGTCTATGAATTTACAGTCTTTACTGAGTCAGTGTGAATGAAATTTGAATTTAATGCTAAGAATGAAACTGCTCTTCTTACAAACTTCTATATTCCACTTTTTGTTTCCTGCAGAACCTCCTTCAAAGTTAACAAGTTGTTTTATATTTTCTCTTCTTTAACTGAAACTAAACTATCAGTGTAGAGAGAAAAGGATTCAATAATTTCACAGACCACACTATTGTTACTAAGTATTTGTCTATCATACAAGTATAAAAACATGAAAAAGACAACATTACTTAAAATATCGCATTTCTTGTTTTTCATGCACATTTTTCACCTATTGATATAAAAGTACCTAAAATATAAAAATTAGAAACTTAGTAGGTTAGACATGGAATTTTAAATTAAATTTGATAAACTACAATGTTCATTCATTCTAGAAAACACAGGTTTATTCTGTATTTTTAATTTCTTTCCCCATGTTTGTTACAAGGATGATTAAAAAGACTTAACTCTGTGTTATAGAAAGAAAAGTAATAGATGTTTCACTAAAAAAATATTTTGATATTTAATTCGGAAGTTCTGGAGGATATGAATATTTCAAAAATATATGATGAAAAAAGTTTTAAATCATAAGATAAAAATTATCTTGCAGTCAGACCAATCAGTCTGACGAAAGTAATTCAGAGTGCAGACTCATCATGTGACTTGGAAAAGTGAAGACAAAATTTAAATAGTATAAAGACTTGAATTATAAACTAAGTTTTGATGATAGGCTTATTGGAATGTAATCAAAAATACTCCCAGTGTGAATAAAGAAGAGCCCAAAAAAGCATTCATCGTGCAACTTTAAGTAATGAAATTAAAACTGGTGGCTACAGTGGTAGTATTGATCATAATTTCATAGGAAATATTTATTTATTAGTTAGCTAGGCCACGTGTTTTGTTTCAACCACTGCCATGCTCAAAACTGAACAGAAAAACATGGCCTGGCTAACCAATGAATGGATATTTGCTGTATATTTATTATCGATGTTAGATATTAATCTTGGCCATTAATTCTGATTTCTTTTAACATGTTGGCTCCTAAGCCTATTTTGTTGATACTTTAAAGGGTCCCACTAATCATTTTACAATTACTTTTTAAAACAGTGTTAATAGCTTTCTTATCTATTAGTAACATCACGGATTTTAGATTAACAGTTTCTTATCATCACCAACCATTCATTTGGTATGCCACAACAAGCATCATTATTTATGCTAATTTCTTAAGCTAATACCATATAATGCTAAACATTCTTTAATTGGGATAAATTCAGAAAATTTAGCAAACTTGTGCTAAAAAGTTGGAAACGAATATTCAATAATAACCATCTACCTGAATGACCTGGAAAACTGGAGCTATAAATTGATACTTTATTGTCTTTGACCTAACTAATATTTATGTATCTGGATATCCTTTCACCTAACAGTTTTGCTGCTCTAAATTAGCCATCTCTGATAACAAAAATCTGTCCACTTTCACTCTTAGATTAAGCTGTAGCAAAAATGTTTAACCAACAGCTCACGACTTTTTTCAGTAGGCATCTGTAAAAGGTATTAAATTTAAGTGGTTTTGTTGAATAACTTTAAACATGTTACTTATATTTACATCAAATAAGGTTCCTAACTGTAGGCCATAAAGATCTATTAGTAACCAAATTAAGTGTTTTTCCATCAAATTTTCGTACTTGGATGTGGAAAAAAAAGGAGAAAACTGAACCAAACTTGAAGATATCTCAGGTGTTTATTTCTGGATTGTCTTGAAATCTAGTATGCGAAATAAGAGTTCAGTAGAGCACATTACTAAATGCACATAATGTTTTAGATTACTACAGTCCAAGCTAAAAAAGGTATAAAATCACAAAACTATCGCTCCTGTTAATGACACACCCCAGGTGTTGCAGGTTGTTTTTTTGGCTACAAAACACACAACTGTGTGTTTTGATATAGTACTAATAGCATTGTTTAACTAAATTTTGAATGTAAAACTATAAAGGTTGTAATATAAATGCACTTTGACCCTTATGTATGCATAAATTACTGGTAATTCAGTTTTTTTTACATGTAGAGTGAATCAACATAATACTTCTCTGGCATTATGCTGCAAAATAACTAATAGAAATAACTTTATATAAAAGTGTATACATGTAAATTTATATATAAAACTGTGTGTACGTACCATCCTTGGTCACTTTTGAACTTGTAGACAGCAGCAAGAATGTGGCACAAAGCACCTCCAGGTCTGAAGTCCATGAAACATCTTATCTGTAAAATGTTAAACTATTTTTTATATCAGTGTCCACTTGAAGAAAGTGCATTTTGTTTGTGAAATGATGTAATGTTACAATTTGGCATATGTGTTCTGTACTCAATGTATTGCAAACATTCCATTTCTTTCTGTTAATTAAAAAAAATATATATATACTCATGAACAGGATAGTTAATATAAATTACACTTGGACATGAGTTAACACATCTTTCCTGAAAATTAACATTTCCAAATATATTTCTTTGTACAGAATTTGGCAAATCATTTAAGGTATGACAATCAAATCTCATTCAGTCTCAGTTATACTTCTTTTAATTTCCCAAAATGATGTACAACCATTAAGGATTAGAGATTATTTGTAGACCACATAAATAACCATTCACACCTTGTCCGTGACAGAAGCCCTCCAGTGGCCCAGTGGTATGTCTGCAGAGCACAGATAGCCTACTGTGTAGCTTTGTGCTTAATTCAAAACAACAACAACAACCATGACAGAAACAAATTATACAACAAAAACATTATGTTAGGGAATTCAGTTTTCAATTATTCAGAAGATACCATGTAAATTTTAGAGGTGGTCAAACGTGGTTCATCTGTGAACTACCTAGTACTCCCAGAAAGCTAGGCTAGAATCCTCATAGGAATAAGAAATTCAGAAGTTCCTGAGTTTTTTGAGAATATAGTTTTGTTTACATCTTTGAGGTTTGAAGTAATACTTTATAAAACAAACAGTTATTTGTGATTAAACCAGTATAAAGGAACACCTTTATACCTATAATAGTTAGTAACCTAACATCTAACTGTAATGCCACCTACAATACTGCACATGTTTATGTTGTCATCCGTCTAATACATGTTCCTGGCAACTGTTAGCTGCAAACTCTCTCTTTGTTAACCTGAAGACGATCTAAGTTTGAAATGTTGTTCTCTACTTTATTTTAATAAAAGTTTTATTACCAACACCAGCAGTCTTAAGATACAAACAGTGTTATTTTAAAAAATGTAATACAAATATCTGATTGTGAAACATGAAGTATTTTGCATGACTAAAGTGGAATATTTCTCTGAGTTATAACTAACTTTTTAATTTTCATAAGTTACTGTACAACTGCTTTATTTCTTATGAATATAAATCATCAGTTTAATATTTTTTCATAGCTTTTACAACACATAAACCTAATTTTATTATTCATTTTTTACTAAATGTAATTAAATTCTTCAAACACTTGAGACTTCTTTACAAACTGTATAGTTATACTGAAAATAAATGTGATAAAAATGTGTCATTCCCACATGAATTTTACCCCATATTATTTAATGGATGACACAAGATTAGATAGTTTATTCAACATCAGTGAACATGATAAAACAAGCACTTACTATAAATGTTGATTAGCTATTAAAAGTGATATTTGGAATGTGGTATATTTGTAATAAGTACTAATGTCCTTTTATTTTAAAGAATGGAGAAGTTTGATATATATGCTTTTTTCTATTATATTTTTGTAATCACTACTGAAATAACAAATGGTATACCCTGCAGGATTTAACCAGCACCCAAGTAAGCAACATATAATAAAGCTATAAATAGCTTTCAATATGTCCTCTCTTTTTTGTGATGAATTAAAATAAGTTTTACAAAAAAAAAATTCAAAGGGAATTTTATTTTTTGGAACTTCTGCCCCAAGAGAATTTTGTTTTTACAAAAGTAAGTCTAATTTGGTATTATTAAATTCCAGTGTTATTAATAAATCAGAAGATTTACTCAGGAATGTCAAAGTAAACCTTGCTTGAGTATGTCACTTTTCCAGAACATCTTATCCTATAAAACAATTTTGTTACCTATAAGTGATATTTCTTCTCACCAATTTTTTTCAATATTTTTAAAAGTCTTTGTCTTCACATATATATATCAATAATGTTCATCATTATGTGCAAAGTTAACCTCTGATTAAAATATTACCTGTGTAATGTTGTGGTTAACTTCTGATTAAAGTACCACCGGTGTAAAGTTGTGGTTAACTTCTGATTAAAGTATTACTTGTGTAAAGTTGTGGTTAACTTTCGGTTAAAGTACAACCCGTGAAAAGTTGTGTTTAACTTTTGGTTAAAGTACCACCCGTGTAAAGTTGTGGTTAACTTCTGATTAAAGTATTACCTGTGTAAAGTTGTGGTTAACTTTTGGTTAAAGTACCACCTGTGTAAAGTTGTGGTTAACGTTTGGTTAAAGTACCACCCGTGTAATGTGGTTAACTTTTGGTTAAAGTACCACCCGTGTAAAGTTGTGGTTAACTTTTGGTTAAAGTACCACCTGTGTAAAGTTGTGGTTAACTTTTGGTTTAAGTACCACCTGTGTAAAGTTGTGGTTAACGTTTGGTTAAAGTACCACCTGTGTAATGTTGTGGTTAACATTTGGTTAAAGTACCACCTGTGTAAAGTTGGGATTAACTTTTGGTTAAAGTACCACCTGTGTAAAGTTGTGGTTAACTTCTGATTAAAGTACCACCTGTGTAAAGTTGTGGTTAACTTCTGATTAAAGTATTACCTGTGTAAAGTTGTGGTTAACTTTTGGTTAAAGTACCACCTGTGTAAAGTTGTGGTTAACTTTTGGTTAAAGTACCACCTGTGTAAAGTTGTGGTTAACGTTTGGTTAAAGTACCACCTGTGTAAAGTTGTGGTTAACGTTTGGTTAAAGTACCACCTGTGTAAAGTTGTGGTTAACATTTGGTTAAAGTACCACCTGTGTAAAGTTGTGGTTAACGTTTGGTTAAAGTACCACCTGTGTAAAGTTGTGGTTAACTTTTGGTTAAAGTACTACCTGTGTAAAGTTGTGGTTAACTTTTGGTTAAAGTACCACCTGTGTAAAGTTGTGGTTAACTTTTGGTTAAAGTACTACCTGTGTAAAGTTGTGGTTAACTTTTGGTTAAAGTACCACCTGTGTAAAGTTGTGGTTAACGTTTGGTTAAAGTACTACCTGTGTAAAGTTGTGGTTAACTTTTGGTTAAAGTACCACCTGTGTAAAGTTGTGGTTAACGTTTGGTTAAAGTACTACCTGTGTAAAGTTGTGGTTAACATTTGGTTAAAGTACCACCTGTGTAAAGTTGTGGTTAACGTTTGGTTAAAGTACCACCTGTGTAAAGTTGTGGTTAACTTTTGGTTAAAGTACTACCTGTGTAAAGTTGTGGTTAACTTCTGATTAAAGTACCACCCGTGTAATGTTGTGGTTAACTTTTGGTTAAAGTACCACCCGTGTAAAGTTGTGGTTAACTTTTGGTTAAAGTACTACCTGTGTAAAGTTGTGGTTAACGTTTGGTTAAAGTACCACCTGTGTAAAGTTGTGGTTAACTTTTGGTTAAAGCACTATTTGTGTAAAGTTGTGAAATGTATTGTCTCATAATTTATCTCTCTCCTCTAAAACATTCAGTGTCTCTTTACCGGTAACATTTCTCTCTTCTAACACATGAACATTTTCAACAACTGTCCAAATTAGTTTTTGCTTCCTTTAGTGAGAAGGGCTTTCATTCTTAGAGAAAATATTGCAAAATGGCTGAAACTTATAGATAAGTAAACTAGACTAGATGTAGTGTGTTAAATTCAATTGAAAGTAGTCACATGAGGAAATATGAAATGAAGACAACATATTGATGTGTCATGATTTATTTTAGATCTAGGGCCAAATCTGTGGGATTTAATAATTCCATAAACTGAAGTATCATTTCTACTTCTACTGCACCAATGATATTTAGAGCATTATATAGCTTAGATCTTCACCTTTCATGTTTTGATCAATATTGAAAGAACCTTCCAAATGGCATCAGAATTAATGTGCTTCTACTAATATTATTACTGGTGTAGACCTGAATTATGTGTATATATACACACATAGGAGTAATTTAAGTGGACCTGACCAGCTAGGATATCTAAGGGCTAACTAGAATAGTAAATATTAATCTAAGAAATCCTGAACAGCTAGGATGCCTTTTCAAAATATCTCAATTTGTTTCCTTTTTTTTCTAACCCATAGTCGTGTTTTTGTCTTGTGAAAGTATATTTACTTCAATTTCCAGTTGGAGCCTCTAATTTTCTGGGGATCACTGGCCTGTGTTTAGACACTGTGGTAAATTACCATCATATTTAAAATTAAAGGAGATACCTCAGACATGAACAGCAAGATTAATTGATATTAACATGTCAACTGAAAAATACCTTACATTTTGGTCAGTGTCAAAATAATCCTGTTACTTTCATGTTTATCTGAATTAATATAAAGATTATATATATTCCACAAGTCTTGTTTAATTTGCTGGTTTGTTGTTTTTTTTTAAATTTGGCCAATGACACTGTCCAACATAAGGAGTAAAACCACAGAAAAGACATGGTGAAAATGGTGCCGTGGTTCATGGTTGTAACAACAGCATGACAGTAAAACATGTTTCACTGTAACTTGAATATCACAAAGGCCACACATTGGTAGATCAGTAACAGATATAAGAAAATGATGGGTTAAAAAACTGTGACCAATGCAAAGCCTTGTTAGGACAACTCCCTTCTTTTGATCTTTACACAAATAAGATGGCCAAAGATCAACAGAAGGTTTGGTCTGGAATAGCTTGTTGTGATGTTGTTGGAAAGCAACACGGTTCAAAAGAGTGGGATACCTGTGAAAAGTATCCCAGCCCCATTTTTGAGCCTTCCCTCTCTCTTGGTAGGTAGGACTCCACCATGGATAAGGATACCATGGAAAATGTGTTGAGGTCTTAGGAACAGATTGATTAATTTCCTGGATGATACAGCCAGTCACTGCTATCACACAGTCTGCTACCAATAACATACAGACAACGGTAAGATCAATTTCTGAGTGAATGGTGAAAGAGGGCCAGTGGGATTTGTCCTACTTCCACCAAGGCATGCCAGTAAGGTGACATTTATCCTAAATAATCTCCTTCAAAATAAAAGGAAATTATCATTGCCTCATAGATTACTATCAACCCTCCAAGAAAAATGATAAAAAAGTAAACAGGAGAAAATAGAAAGATCAGTGGCAGTCAAAGATTGACTAGGTGCATGAAAATAAATATAAGAACCAGTATTGAAGAGAGAAAGGTTGTGATCCAAGAGCATACACTCAAAACACAGTAACAAAACTGCCTCAGAGGGGATTGTGTCCATTAGTCACTAACAATTAAAAAGGGAAACAGCAACTATTCATTTAGACCATCAAGGTCTAACTGATCATAAGTCTCACCGGAAGGCAGGTAGAGAGAATGAACAGTGATGGTACGACCCAGGGAAACACTGATAGTGATGGCATCCAAGGATGTATCAAAGGACAATACCAGGGTGGGTTGACCAGCAGTGCCATCCCTCCATGCAATTGCCCTTCAGACAACCTGTTGTTTTGGTAAAACAAAAACTGCAGAAAGGTAAATGTAATGGCAGGATTCAGAAATGATTCCTGTAAGAAAAGACACACAGGATAGGAATTAATGAAGGCCTTAATGTCATTCAGATTAGAAAGGATTGATTGGTTGGTTTGGTGTTTTATTGCTTAGACAACTAGGCTATCTGCACAAAACATCCAGTAAAAAGTTAAAGTAGAATTATTGAAATTCATAAAAGGAAATTAAGGTGAAACAAAAAGTTTAATTTTTGAATTAAAAATATAAATAGCATTACAATCAATTTTTACATCTAGTCTTCAGCAGGAATATAAAAACTACAGTAATACAAGCTGTAAAGGACTTTATGTAACATAACTGTAATTATAGTAACTCACCAGGAAGACTAAAAGGGAAGTTCAATAACCACTGTTAGTCACCTGAAGTTAGCCTTTCCAGTCCTGGTTCTGAGTTATTTGACATTATGGCCATTTTCAGAATTAGATGTTAAAGAGAAATGGGATAATCAGATTTGATATATTGGCAAGAACAGGTTGTGAACTTATGTGAAGGGATTCCAGGGCCAGTCAAGTACTAAGCGAGTCATTATAACTAGTTAAGTAGTGAACATAGAAGCTAAAGAGGGGATTCTGCGAGCAACCACCGAACCCCAAAAAAACCATGGCAGAGCCCACACAGTCACCTGATTTTGAACCATCTGTATAAATAGGTATGGAAGGATGGTTCGAAAGATATTCAGAAAATAAGAGGCAGTATTTCCAATCGGGAGTGTCTACTTTTCTCAGATGACTTAAAGACAGGTCACATTTGAGGACTGTAATAAGCCATGGTGGGATGGACTGACCAGAGGATACAGCAATATTATCCAAGGGCAGCCCTAATTCACCCAACTGCACCTGGATACAAAGGCCAAAAGGAACAATGGCAGATCATTTGTTCTGAAAAAGTATGGCCCACTGAGGGAGGAAAACACAACCCCAGGTGGGATGCTGTGGTAAAGGAATGAAGTTTCAAAGCATATAGTAAAGACAGCTGCAAACAGCAGAGGTCCAAAGAAGGTTCATGAGACTCTGTGTATAAGTTTTGAACTGGGGAAGTGCGGAAAGCCCCGGTGCAGAGCCTAAGTTCTTGATCATGAATGAGGTCCAGTATCTTTAAATAACACTCAATTTAAACTTACAATAAAATCTAGTTCAGGTAAATAACACTCAATGTAACCCTACAGCTAAAACTAGTCCAGGTATATGACACTCAATGTATCCCTACAGCCAAATCTAGTCCAAATAAATAACACTCAATGTATCCATACATCCAAAACTAGTCCTCATTAAAAATGTTGTTTGAATAGACTACAAGTTAATTAATACTGCAAGCAAATTATATTCCACTTTTGCAGTAGTTAGTGGCTGAAAAATCATAAATTCGTGGTATGAAAATACATGATCTTGACTTACCTTCAAAACACACTCTCCTACATACAGGACAAAAACAATATTGTTTTATATGATATAATCCCTTAATATTTCTTTGTAAACTACGAATATCCTTTCAGAATATCACTTGATGAAAGTAACAGTAACATTTTATATGTCTATTTCTATACCTGCTAAGAAAAAAAGGGTTAATGTCAAAAGTGTTTTTAATTTATTAATAACATTCATCCATAATAAATCTCAACTGACACTTGTCAAAACACTGTCTATCACTGAACCAATTTTCAAATCAAATTACTGAATGAGAAGGTGAACACCTTATTTGATAAATATCTTGGTACAGATGCTAGCTATACAATGGTCTCAAAATTTCTTCACAAATTTTAAATTTTTTACATCATAAAAGCACTTACTGGAAGCCTGTTTAGTGGAGGTTTGCTGACATTTCTTCCAAAGGCATCCTCTTGGAATTGTAACAGCTGTACCACAAGACTCGCTAAACCTTTATTGGTTGGTGGTTCTGCTTGAGTGTACTAGAAAATACAAAATAAAAAATATTTTATTAACACTTCATAACTTACTCCTACATTTGCTGTTTTTAACATGTTAATACTTCCACTAAAATGTTATATTTATTTAACAAATTATGCAAATAAAAAAGGCAAAATCCCATACCATCATGGTATTTCTAAATCCAATCCTTAATAGGATATTTCTAGGTCCAATCCTTACTAATATATTTACAAATCCAATCCTCACTATGACATTTCTAAATCCAATTCTTACTATGATGTGTCTAAATCCAATCTTTACTGTGATATTTCTGAATCCAATCCTTACTATGATATTTCAAAGTTTTACATGATTAAATCAAGTAATGTCCAAAACAATTAACATTTCTGATTTCAAATATTCTAACTGTTCAGTAATAGAAATATTTCTATTTTATTTTTCATTATTATTTTCAGTCAATTCAATAAAAAACTAGTGTCACGACTAAAAAAAAATACTAATTTAAGTTGGGGTCCTATCTTCACTATTATTTTATTATTCCAACTGTCCAGATTATTGTTGTTTCTTAAGCACAAAGTTATAAGCTCTGCCCACTGCACATACTGAAACCACATTTTTAGAGTAATAAAGGTTACTAATAATAAACTGACCCTTTCACAACAAACTCAGTGTGATATACACAAGTTGGATTACATATTTATCATATAACTTTTGATACAATAAATGTATCATAATATTTGGCAGACTTTTATCCAAGATTACAAGATTCTGTATACAAAAAATCAGGTTGCTTACTGTAATATTTTTACTAAAGATTTATCTGTGAAAATATTGAGTTTAATTACTAATCCAAATAAGAAGTGATCTCACGTTACGATTAAAAACTATACTTCATCCCAAAAATCTCAAATGTTACTTGTGTAATCTCTTTAGAGATTTTAGAGGTTTTAACCTCTTAAATACATTGCAAACATTTGTTTTCATTATGATTTTATATTTTATGTTATTTTCTATACCTTAGGTAGGGTCTGTCCAATTACCGACCTCCTAACCATCATTAAAACTTTGGAAATAAATATAAATTATGTATTTTTTTGTGTTAGACTGACTACATATAACATAAAAATATAAATGTTTAGACTAAGTAACTAGTCTTATAACATATTTATTATTACATTAACCTTTGGGTCATGTATAGCAAACATCACACAACTTGCACTGATACAGTATGTGCAATAATATCAAACTGACCCAGTCTTGGCTGTGATTTAATGGACTAGTATTACTATTAAGAAATAAATTATTAAACTTATTTTTCTTAAAATATGGAAGAATAAATAGAGAAGTTCAGCAAACAGTTATCTTTTCTTGCTATGACCTTTAAACTTTGTTGCTGCTAAAAAGTTTGAAACTTTCACACATGGAGAATATCAAACATGTGTTTTTCTTGGTTATTCAATTATATATATAAAACCTAATATAGCGGAATTCTATCATAAATAACTATACTGATACCATAGAATTCCACTATAATTTATCAAGCTCAGTAACTAAGATGCATTTAGATGTAAAAATATGAAACTTCGAGCAGACTAAAGACACAACATACCTAACTGAAATCTAGGATAAAAAAAAACACAATAGCCTTTTCAAAGAATAAAATGGCTGAAAAAAAACCACTCTGGAGGCATTCTAAGTTGCTGATTGGTTATTCACATTATATATTGAAGTTAGCTTATATAAGGGATTGTTTCTACATAGGGATAGAGGTTAATATGGCCACTGTGCTTGATTCAGTAAATAAGGCATATCTCAGCAAAATAAAAAGATACAAAATTATTATTTTCTATTCTAAATTAAATATAATGGTAATTTGGGTTTTCTAATTGGTACGAAACTACAGACATCACAAACATCTAATTCTAAACAGTGCTGCATTCAACATACCACGTGACTCAAAATATGTATTCAGGTGGGTTCTTTTAATATATACTTTTAAATTAAGAAAATAACTCATATATAATATTAATGTTTAAATTATAACCTACAGTTTGATTCCATACTTATTAAGTTCATAAAATAGTAGGCCTGGCATGGCCTAGCATGTTAAGGCATGCGCTTCGTAATCTGAGGGTCGCGGGTTCGCGCCAAACATGCTCGCCCTCCCAGCCATGGGGGCGTTATAATGTGACGGTCAATCCCACTATTCATTGGTAAAAGAGTAGCCCAAGAGTTGGAGGTGGGTGGTGATAACTAGCTGCCTTCCCTCTAGTCTCACACTGCTAAATTAGGGATGGCTAGCACAGATAGCCCTCGAGTAGCTTTGTGCGAAATTCCAAAACAAACAAACAAACAAACATAAAATAGTAGTTCAATAACATTTTGAATACAAATCAACAAACACGACGAC
This sequence comes from Tachypleus tridentatus, assembly GCF_004210375.1. Lineage (NCBI taxonomy): Eukaryota > Metazoa > Arthropoda > Merostomata > Xiphosura > Limulidae > Tachypleus > Tachypleus tridentatus. Next base: position 268,926,217 of record NC_134837.1, read on the forward strand.
ATTCCCTATCGTTGGTTGGTTTGGCGTTTTATGGCATAAAGCAACTAAGCTATCTGTGCCAAAACTGGTAAGAAGTTAAAATTACAGTAATATTAGCAAAATTCATAAAAGGAAATTAAGATAAAACAAAGTTAAAAAAACATAAATAGCATTAAATCCAATTTTTACAACTAGTCTACAGCAGTAGTAAAAAAACTACAGTTACACAAGTTGTAAAGGACTTTCTGTAGCATAACTGTAATTATCATAACTCACCAGAAGGACTAACACGTATGTTCAAAAACCACCGTAAGTCACTCAAGGTAGGCCTTTCCAGTCCTAGTTCAGAGTTATTTGACATTATGGCCATTTTCAAAAAGTAATAAAAGTTTTAAAAGACTTGTAACAAAATTTTAATTACTATAACTCATCAGGATGACTAACAGGTAGTTCAAACAGCAGCGTTAGTCACCTGAAGTTGGCCTTTCCAGTCCTGGTGTCGAGTTATTTGACTTCACAGCCATTTACTAATTTCAAATTGAACTACAAAGACTGTGATTCTTAACAGGGAATCTCATTAAAAAAGGTCTAATGTATACATTAAAAACTTAAATAGCAGTAAAAAGATTGATGGCCTTAAAAAAACTAAAAACATTTCCAAGGTAGACAGTGTCACCATCACCAATAACACTGTCTAATGTTACAGACAAACCTTGGGACAGAAAATGTTTAAAATGGCAAGACAATAAAATGTGGCTTATTGTGACCTGAATGTTACACACAACACATTGGTGCATCAGTCCCAGATAAAAGAAAACGATGATTTAAAAGCTGTGACCAATCCCTAACCTAGTTAGAACAACTTCCTCTTTCCAATCCTTATGGTAGCAAGACAGCCAAAGTCCAATGGAGGGTTTCATTTGGAAAAGCTTGTTTTTGTGTTGCTACTCCAAATCGACTGCCAACTGGCATGGAGTTGAGCCTTGAGTACAGGACCATAGTCCATGTATGGAACATGCACAGCACTGACAATGCCAGAGCAGATAGATTTAGCTGCAGTGTTTGCAAGCTCATTCCTGTGAATATAAACATGGCCCAGTATCCAGAAAAACTGGATAGAAGTAGATGTAAAAGAGAAATGGGACAGTCAGTTTTGAATATCAGTGAGAACAGGGTGTGAACTAACATGAAGAGATCCCAGGGCTAGTAGAGAACTAGAAGAATCAGTATAAATAGTGCAATTTGAGTACTGCTTAGCTTGTATGTGATCCAGGGCAAAAGAAATGGCATACAGTTTAGCAGTGAACACAGAAAAGATTGTGTGCGCAACCAACGAACCACAACAAACCATGACAGAACCAACACAGTCACCTGATTTCGAACCATCCATATAAATAGGAATGGAAGGATGGCTTGAAAGATGTTCAGCAAATAGCAGATAGTACTTTCAAATGACTTAAAGGTATGTCACATTTAAGGATTGTAATCAGTCATGGTGCGATGGGCTGACCAGTGGATATAGCAATGATATCCAAGGACAGACCCAATTCATTGAACTGTGCCTGGATATGAAGACTAAAAGAAATAATGGCAAATTGTCTGTTCTGAGAAAGTATGGCCCACCAAGGAAGAAAAACACATTCCCAGGTGGAATGCTGTGGTAAGGATTGAAGTTTTGAAGCATACAGTAAAGACAGTTACAAACGACGAAGGTTCTTGACCTTCTGTATACAAGCTCTGAACTGGGGAAGTGCAGAACCAAAGTCCTTGATCATAAATGGGGTCCAGTATCTTTAAAGCCGATGTCCTGGCAGAGCCATAGACCAGTGATCCATAGTTGAATTTCGACCAAATAAGAGCACGATAAATCTTTGGCATAGAACATCGATCTGCTCCCCAAGTGGTGGAAGAGAGAATATAGAGGATATTTAGTGCTCTTGTAAAATTGATCTGTAGATACTTGTTGTGTGGTATAAAGGTCAGCTTATGGTCAAAGATAGGCCCCAAGAACTTTGTCTCAGTGACCAAAGGTAGCACGACTTCACCAATACGGAGTTAAGGATCAGTGTGAACACCCCGTTGGTGGCAAAAGTGTATGCAAACTGATTTAGAGAGAGAGAAGTTAAAGCCGTTTGCTGTGGTCAACTACAGCAATCAATTGAGGGCAGGTTGTAGCTGCTGCTTAATATATCTCACGTTCGACAACTGACACAAGATAGGAAAGTCATCGACATATAGCCCATTTGCAACAGTAAGAGGGAATTATTCAGTGATGGCATTAATCTTTATACTGAAAAGTGTGATACTCAAAACACAGCCCTGAGGGACTCCAAGCTCCTGTAGAAAAGAACAGGAAAGTGTCAAACCCACACAAACCTGTATTTGTCTGTCCATCAAAATATTTTTCATAAAAATGGGCAAATGGAGGTCTTGCAAAATTCCGTACCTCCATGTTGTATCATAAGCTTTCTGAATGTCAAAGAATGTTTATGCAAAATGTTGTTTGAGAAGGGCTTCTCTGACTGATGTTTCAAGTCGAACGAGTGGTCAATGGTGGAGCACTGTCATCAGAACCCATACTGGGTGGGGGAAAGGAGGTTGTTTGATTTAAAAACCAAACAAGAAGAGCATTAACCATCCTCTATAAGGTGTTACAGAGACCACTTGTCAAAGCAAATAGTTTGAAGGAATCTTCAGATCCTTCCCAGGTTTACAGAAAAGTAGGACAATAGTCTGCTGCCAGGCATCAGGAAAAAGACTCTCCTGCCAGATCCCATTAAAAACAATAAGAAGAATAGCAAGAAAAGCAAGAGATAGATGGCACAGCATTTCATAGTGCACATCATCAGGTCCGACAAATGTATTGCCAGACTGATAAAGGGCCAGTTTGAGTTCAACCAGTGTAAAGCAATAATTAGTGTCATAGAGACAATCAACTTGAAAGGAAAGAAGTAATTGCTCTGCCCAAGTCTTGACAGCTAAGAAGGTGGAGGAGGAGGAAGAAGTGCCAGATACCAAGCAAAAGCTTTCGCCAAGAGCATTGGCAATGCTCTGGGTATCAACTACATCTTGGCTATCAGAGAGCAAGATTGGGAAAGAGACAGAATTATATTGCCCATTGACCTTTCGAATCTTGTCCCATGTGACTTTGGAACTGGTGGTAGAAGATATGCTGGTTGTGGACTTAATCCAAAATTCCCTCTGGCTTTGACGTCTTACCCACCGAGCATGTGCACAGGTCTGCTGGAAAGCGATGCAGTTGGAGAGTGTGGGATATCTATGAAAAGTATCCCAGGCTCGTTTTTGAGCCTTCTGTGCCATGTGGTAGACAGGATTACACCACGGAAGAGAATATCGTCGAAGGCATGTTGAGGTTTTAGGAATACATTGAGTAGCTGCCTGTATAATACATTCAATTACTGCTGCCACACAGGCATCTACTGATGGCAGGATCAAGTTCTGTGAGAGAAGTGAAAGGGGGCCAGTCCACTTGATCCAGCTTCCACCTGAGCATGCAGGTCGGGTAGCATCGACAACGGCCAGTCTCTCTCAAAATTATAGGAAAATGATCACTGCCTTGTGGATTATTGTCAAATGGGAGATTAGAGAAGGGGAGCAAATTGAGAGATCAGTAGCAGTAAAGGACTGAATAAGTGCATGAAAATAAGCACTGCTATTGAAACGTGAAAGGTTGTGATCAGAGAGCATATACTGCATGGAGTGACCCCTCCAATCAATATCAGCACTTCCCCAGAGGGGATGATGTCCATTATAGTCCTCCAGGATTAAAAAGGGAGACAGAAACTGTTCAATGACACACGAAATGCAACTGAACAAATAGCCTTTGAACTCTATATCCAAGACCCTAACCCATTTATAGACATTCCCAGCAAAAAATTAGCAACCCTCATAGAATTTACCACAACGAAGACAAACTTCATGTTCAACAACCACAACTATATACAAACAAATGGCCTAAGCATGGGCAACCCAGTATCACCAGTTATAGCCAATATTTTTATGACATAAGTTGAGACACAAGCAATTAACACAGCATTACATCCACCACTATACTGGTATAGATATGTAGATGACACGGTTGTGGGATTCAGATCTACACAACACACCCTTAATTTTTTCAATCACATTAACTCTATACATCCCAACATTAACTTCACATATTAACAGGAAGAAAGCAATCAAATATCATATCTTAACCTCAAAATTACAAGAACCAACACAATTTAAAACAGAAATCCACTGAAAAAATCACCCATACTGGACTATACATTCCTTGAGACTCAGCACATGAAAAAAAACAAAAACTCAACATACTAAGAAACCAAATAAACACAGCCATAAAACTATGCTCACCAGATAAAATTAACAATGAATTAGACAAAATAAAACAATACTTCATCAGCATCAATAAGTTTTCTCCATAAACCTTAGAAAACATATGCATATACCCAGACAGAAAGCAAAATCAACCAACAAAAGTAAATATATTGATTGATTTAGTGTTTTATGGCACAAAGCAGCTAGGCTATCTGCGCCAAATGTCCAGTAAAAAGGTAAAAAAATAAATGTAAGAAAATACATAAAAGGGAATGAAGGTAAAACAAAACATCAATGAAAAACAGAAAAAGTATAAAATCAATATTGACACCTAGTCTACAATGTTAAGAGAGAAAGCAGAGTAAGAGTTGTAAAGGGCTTTCTCAAGCAAAATGGTAATGATCATAACCTGCCAGGAAGACTAACAGGTAAGTACAAGAACCACCATCAGTCACCTGAAGTTGGCCTTTCCAGCCCTGGTTCCGGGTTATGTGTCATTATGGCCAGTACTAAAAGGTAAAGTAATAAAAGTGTTAAATGGCATGCAGCAAAAGTGTAATAGCAACTCGCCAGGACAACTAACGGGTAGTTCAAACAGCAGCGTTAGTCACCTGAAGTTGGTCTTTCCAGTCCTGGTGTTGAGTTATTTAATGTTCTGGCTATTTTACAATATCAAATTGAACAAGAGAGATTGAGACTGAAAAGGGTACCACAATTAAAAAGGTTTAAAGAATAAATGTCAAACACTTAAATGAGATTAAAAAGATTAATGGCCATTAAAAAACTAAAAATGTTATCAAGGTGGACGGTGTCACCATCACCAATAATACTGTCCAATGTTACAAACAGAACATGTTTAAAATAGTGCCGTAGTTGAAAGTCGTAACGATGGCAGGAAAGTAAAATGTGGCTGAGAGTGATTTGAGTGTTACACAAACTACACATTGGTGCATCAGTTCCATATAAAAGAAAACGATGAGTTAAAAAACTGTGACCAATGCGTAGTCTAGTTAGAACAACTTCCTTCCAAACCTTACGGAAGCTAGACGGCCAAAGCCCAAGATAGGGTTTTATTTGAAAAAGCTTGTTGTCATGTTGGTCATTCCAAGTCAACTGCCAGCTGGCACAGAGCCGAGTCTTGAATACAGGACCATAGTCCATGTATGGGACAGGCACAGCAGTGATAGTGCCAGAGCAGATAGATTTAGCTGCCATGTCTGCAAGTGCATTCCCGCAAATACCAACGTGGCCTGGTATCCAGAAAAACTGGATAGAAGGAGCAGTTAATGAGAAATGGGCCAGTCGGTTTTGAATATCAGCGAGAACAGGGTGCGAGTCAACGCCAAGTGATTCCAAGGCCAGCAGAGAACTAAGCGAGACAGTACAAATAGTGCAGTCGGAGTACTGCTCAGCTTCAATATGATCCAGGGCAAGAGATATGGCGTACAGTTCAGCAGTAAACACAAAAGCTGTAGAGGGGATTCTGCACGCAACCACCAAACCGCAAAAAACCATGGCAGAGCCCACAGAGTCACCTGATTTTGAACCATCCATATAAATTGGAATGGAAATGTTGTTCGAAAGATTTTCAGTAAATAAAAGATGGTACTTCCAATCGGGAGTATCTGCCTTTTTTAGATGACTTAAAAAAAGGCCACATTTGGGGGCTGTAATAAGCCATGAGGGGATGGCCTGACCAGTGGATTCTGCAATGTTTTCCAAAAACAGACCCAATTCATCCAATTGCGCCTGGATACGAAGGCCAAAAGGAGCAATGGCAGATCGTCTGTTTTGAAAAAGTAAGGCCCACTGAAGAAGGAAAACACATCCCCAAATGGAATGCTTTGGTAAGGAGCGAAGTTTCAAAGAATAGAGTAAAGACAGTTGCAAACAACGAAGGTTTGTGAAATTCCACATATAAGCTCTGAACTGGGGAGGTGTGAAAAGCCCCAGTGCAGAGTCAAAGTCCTTGATGATGAATGAGGTCCAGCATCTTTAAGGCCTAGGGTCTGGCAGAGCCATAGACCATTGATCCATAGTAGAGTTTTAAACGAAGAAAAGCACTATATATCTGTAACATGTAACATCGATCCGCTCCCCACCAGGCAGTAGAGAGAACACGAAGGATGTTCAGTCCTCTTGTGCATTTGACCTATAGCTGCGTTAAGTGTGGTATAAAGGTCAGCCTACACTCAAAGATAAGCCCCAAAAACTTGGTCTCAGGGACCACTGGCAGTGAAACTTCACCAATACAGAGTTCAGGATCAGAATGGATACCCTGTTGGCAGCAGAAGTGCATGCAAACGGTTTTAAAGAGAGAAAAATTAAAGCTGTTTGCCGTAGTCCACTTCAGTGCATGATTGAGGGCAGTTTGTAGTTGCCGCTCAATATATCTCATGTTCTACGACTGACACGAGATGTGAAAGTTGTCAACGTAGAGCCAGTTTGCAACAGTGAAAGGGAGGTGTTCAGTGATGGCACTTATCTTTATACTGAAAAGTGTGACACTCAAAACACAGCCCTGAGGGACCCTAAGTTCCTGTACAAAAGAACGCGAAAGTGTCAAACCCACACGAACTTGGAATCTCCTGTCCATTAAAAAAATTTTAATAAACATGGGTAAATGGTCACGTAACCTATATATATGGAGGTCTCGCAAAATGCCATACCTCCATGTTGTGTCATAAGCCTTCTCAATGTCAAAGAATATGGAAACAAGATGTTGGCATTTGAGAAAGGCTTCTCTTATTGATGTTTCAAGTCGAAAAGTGGTCCATGGTGGAATGCCGTCATTGGAACCCACATTGGGAGGGCAAGAGGAGGTTGTTTGATTCGAGGAACCAAACAAGACGAGCATTAACCATCCTCTCTAAGATCTTCGAGAGACAGCTTGTCAAAGCAATTGGACGGTAGTGTGAAGGAATCTTGGGATCTTTCCCAGGTTTAGAGGAAGGTAAAATAATAGCCTGGCACTAGGCATCAGGAAAAACATTCTCCTGCCAGATCCAGTTAAAAACAATTAGAAGAATATAAAGAGAAGCAGGAGAGAAATAGCGCAGCATGTCATAGTGTACATCATCAGGTCCAACAGATGTACTGCCAGACCGAAGAAGGGCCATTTTCAGTTCCACCAGTGTAAAAGGATAATTATAGTAAAAGAGACAGTCAGTTCAAAAGGAAAGAGGTGAATGCTCTGCCCGAGTCTTGATGGCCAGGAAGGTGGAGGAACAAGCAGAAGTGCTAGATACTTGGCAAAAGCTTTCACCTAGAGTATCAGCAATGCTCCAGACATCAGAGAGTACGATCGAGAGGGAGACAGAATTGTAGTGCCCACTGACCTTTCGAATCCTGTCCTATATGACCGTGGAACTGGTGGTAGAAGATATGCTAGTTGTGAACTTAATCCAAGATTTCTTCTGGCTTTGACGTCTTACCCACCTAGCATGTGCACAGGCCCGTTGGAAAGCGACGAGGTTCGAAAATGTGGGATATGTACGAAAAGTATCCCAGGCCCATTTTTGAACCATTCGTGCTAAGTGGAAAACAGGATTACACCACGGACAAGGATATTGTGGAAAACAAGTCGAGGGTTTAGGAATACACTGAGCAGCTGCTTGTATAATACAGCCAGCTACCCGCTGCCACACAGTCATATATTGATGGCTGATTCATGATGGCAGGATCAAGTTCTGCGAGAGCAGTGAAAGTGGACCAGTCTGCGTGATCCAACTTCCACCAGGGCACGCGGGTAGGGTGGCATCGACCACGGCCAGTCTCTTTCAAAAGTATAGGAAAATGATCACCGACTAGCGGATAATTGTCAACCCTCCATGAAAAATGGGAGAATAATGAAGGGGAGCAAACTGAGAGATCAATAGCGGTAAAGGACTGACTAGGTGCATGAAAATAAGTGGAAGAACCAGTATTGAAAAGAGAAAGGTTGTGATCAGAGAGCATACGCTCTACAGAGCAACCCCTCCCATCAATAACAGCACTTCCCCAGAGGGGATGATGTCCATTAAAGTCCCCCCAGGAGTAGAAAGGGAGACGGCAACTGTTCAACGAGAGCATCAAAGTCTGATTGATCATATGTCTCTCCAGGGGTCAGGTAGAGAGAACAAGCAGTAATGGTATGACCCAAGGAAACATGGATGGCTACGGCCTCCAAGGGTGTGTTGAGTGACAAAGACAGGGTGGGCACATGCTGATCAACCAATAGTGCCACCCCTCCATGTACTCGTCCATTACACAGGCTGTCATTTCCGTACAGAGAAAACTGCCGAATGGTGACTGTATCAGGAGGTTTTAGAAATGTTTCTTGTAAGGAAAGTCATACAGGATGGTAGGAAGCAATCAGTGTTTTGATATCATCCAGATTAGAACATAAACTTCGACAGTTCTATTGTATGAAGGTGGCCATTTTTAATGATGGGTAGACAAAGTGGTTGGAGAACCCTTCTGTTGACGAGCTCGTCTTTTTTCCTTACTGTCCTTAGTCGGAGGAGGTCTATGAACCTCCATGGATCCTGCGCTGGGTCAATTGGGCAGGTCTTTGTTATTGGAAGGGGATTCCAGTGACTGAAGACGTGAACAAATGATTGTTTGGCCTCCTGGGGTGGGATAAAAAGATGTATCAGAAGAAATGCCTGTATTTGAAACTGAAGGATGTGGATCTTGAGGTTTGTTGGCATGTATGGAAGGAACAGAGATGGGTGTGGAAGTCGATTCATCAACCTTTTTAACCATGGAGGTCTAAAGGCTTTTCATTTGTTTTGAAAATGATTCTCTTGGAGGCACAGAGAGATCTGTCTGCACTCCCACTGGAACAAAGTGCAGCAGCATATGTCCCAGACGGAGTAACGGCAGCTATTTCCGAGCCTCAGAATCACTGATGTTACGAGTCGTTTTCAAACACTGCATCTCTTTTTCCTCCAACCATTTTGGGCAAGAACAAAAGTAGGAAGAGTGAGAACCATTGCAGTTGATGCAATGTGGTTCCATGTCACATTCATAGGCATCGTGGTCCTTACCATCGCAAAGAACACGTCAGGGAACCACGACATGATGTCTTTGAGTGGCCAAACCTCTGACATCGGAAACATCGGAGAGGGTTTGGAATGTATGGCTGTACCCTGCAAATTAGATAACCTGCCTTGATGGTGGCAGATGCACGTGATGATGTAAATGTCAAATTGAGGATATTTGTTTGCAGTGTAACTCCATCTTTGCGAGTGGAGATGCGCCTCACTGCAGAAACTCCTTGAGTGGAGAGACCAGCGAGAATCTCTGACTCGGGGACATTCTTCAAATCCCTCTCAACAATAACTCTTCATGATGAATTCAAGGTAGCATGAGGGGTAACCTCACTAGGTATATCCACAATTGCCGTTGAATTCAAGAGAAGTTCACTGTGTTGGGTTGTGGATGTTTCAACTAATATGTCTCCAGATCAAAGCTTCTTTAGTGACTTTGGAGAGCCAGTAAGAACCTCTAGTCCCTTCTGAATAAAAAAGGGGACATTTGCCCTAAAGGTTTTTCTCAAAGAGAATGTGATATAAGAAAATGAGGTATGTGTGTTACAAATGTTGAAGATTGCTGCTCAGAGTCTTCAAGACGTGGTCGCTTACCTACTGACTGTTTTTTTACTATTTTATTTAAATTTTATGAAGGAGGATCCATAGGAAAAAAAAAAATTTCGGTACCCACTGACCCCACCCACCATGGAGCCCTACGAGGGGACGCACTACAATGTTATGCGAGGACAATGCAGCAACGCCAGGATTTCGTGAGCACTATACCCAAACACCAGCATCAGGCACAATGTCCACAACACCTGTTGAGAACTTCCAACACTGGTACTTGGTTGACTCTACCCAAGTGGACCAAGGGGGGCCATCCAAAGGCCGCCCGTCTACAGGAATTCAAGGCCAAAGTGGTGTGTTCGGGTTGGACCCCTCAACCACCAGGATCCTCTCCTCCCTTTCACGGGTCGCTACGCACAGCAAACACGTGGGTGGATGTTTAGATCCCAGAGAAGGTAACCAGACAGAACAGAACCTTCCCTGGGAGGTCCCCTCAGCACATACAGGAATCCACCACATATTGTTTCTCATTAAGCAAGAATTACAAATAATGTGACACTTTACTAAAGACCTTCAGGAAGCACAATTATGAGGCTTAAGGGCAAAAACAATTGGACAAATGTTTTTTGGGTCAAACTAAAAAAAATAATACTCAGGTGCACACCCTCAGGGTCCCCTCACTATCCATGCAGAGTTTCAGGTCTCTAGGTTATTTCCTCTGGAAGCTGTAGTTTCAAACTCTCTTTGTCAACCTGAAGATGACCAAAGAAGATCAAAATGTTGTTCTGTACTTTATTTTTTTAATATCCCTACCAACCATCATTACAATACGCATAGACAGGCTGGTTTATTATTATAGATTAGTAAGAATTACTATTTCCAAAATCAAACAGTAAAACTGATGATAAGGAACCCACTATTAGGAAGGTGGTTTGAATGGTTAATGAAAACATCTTTAGTACAAAAGCTGCAAACTAAAAGGTTTTTATCATGTTACCTAATCAAGCCATCTCCAACCTCTATTACTTTTAATCAGAAGCATAAAAAAAAACAATTTTTTTCTAAATTAACCACACCAACAATCAAAAACCACTTTCCATAAAAACACTACAGCCAAAAATATTTACTGAAAATCAACTAAAGTAGTCTTCAACTAATTTTGTTTTAAGGTAACAAAAGTCCAATTTCAAATTTTATTTACACAAAACACAGAAGTCTTATAATTTACTGGCTCACAAAGTTATTTTTATCAATATGTTAAAGGTTCTGTAGACAAAAGATATGGTTTTGAAATGATTTTTTAATAAAAGTCACCTCCATCACACAGTAGTTATGAAAGAGCAACATGACAATGACAGTTTACAACCAATTATGGTTAGTGATGTCAAGAAAACCCACTTGTAGAGAAATATATATGCAAAAACGGCTCATTTGGGTTGAGAAAATATTTTACATAGAAGGTCGAAACGTTGTTCACTCTTCTACGTAAAATATTTTCTCAACCCAAACGAGCCGTTTTTGCATACAATCAGGGTTATGTGTATATCCCAGAATGGTATTATCTTGCTTGCAAATATTCTAATGAAAATGGCTAGACATAATACTTATGACTTATGTAACAAGGCTAAAACTTGCAACATAGTTGCCATTCAGAAAATATTACATCATTGCACACCACATGATTAAGCATTGTTATTTAAATACATATATGATCACTGATTACACTTAATTAGCAAGTTAGACTCCACTACCCATTCCTATAGCCTTTAGACTAGAATGCTTCTGTAGGTCAGTGGCATCTTACTCAAAATTTGGAACTTAAAATTCTACAATTTATAAAATGTTTGGCCAAACCTGTCAAAAGCATCTGAACATATGAACATAGTGTTCTAAAAATATAACACCAAACTTTGACATTAAAGTTAAAATTCATCTGTAGCTCAAATATCATAGAATTTCATGCTGAAATTCTCAACATTGTATTAAATTCGAGTTTCACTTTAAAAGTAACCCTAATATTTACATGATAGCTCTCAATTTTTAATTAATCAAAATAATAAATTTAAAAAAAATTGTTGTACCCACTAAGCAACTTTTTTAAGTTTTGAAATATTAAACAGTCAATAAGAATGCTGGCAAACTATAATTTTAAAATGCATATCAAAGTAACCTTGTGCGTCTAGATCAAATATTAGGCCTAACAAAGCTGATTCTAAAAGCTTCAGAATCCCGCTACACAAAGTGTTATTTTCTGAAACTCGAACAGAGAAAGGCTTTATATCATAGTCCGGCCGGTATTGCCAGCATGCAAGTGACAGCTTAAGTCTTTGTAAATCATTTATCATAAACTATTCATTCGTCAAACCTTTTTGCAGTTTTTTTGAAGCCACTGACGCACAACATCAAACTGTACTATTGTTTCTTGTGACTCGTAAAATTTTATATTTGGACTTCCATCTTTCTTTCGGTTAATGGACGCCATTTTTAACAATACGTTTATTTCAGCTTCTGATAATATAAAAGAGGCCCTCTAACGGCATAGGTAAGAAACTATTTAAATAAAAAAATAATTTTATGGTCTTTATACCATTAAAAGTACACAAGTTTGGTTACTGCAATGCTATAGTATATGTTATTTACGTAGAGGTTGTTATTAATCGAAATTCTACTGTTATTTACATAGAGGCTGTTATCAATTGAGATTCCAACAATACATTAAATGCTAAAACTGTCCTCGAGTCTTGGTAACCTTTAATAATCAGCGAAAGGACAGAAACAAAAAGTATCTTAACCAATGAAGTACAAACCCCACACCGTACTCAGTATATAACAATCGGTATTTCTCAAACTTGGTTTATCCATGAGAGCAGGTGGCATTAAAGGACGTCAAAGTGATGTACAACTAACTTGTTTGTTTGGTTGTTGTTAAGTGCAAGCGATATAATAGACTATCTGTGCAGTGCTCACAAGTATTGAAACTTACATTTCTGCGTTATAAACCTTCAGACTAACCGATAAGTCAGTAGAAAAAGGGGGAACTGAGGAATTGACATTTAAGTCGAGAAGTCGTTGTATTAGTTTTGATACAACTGGATTAATATTGCATTTTATTTTTAAGCAACTAATACCCACCTTACCACTGGCTCAACACGATTATATGAGGGGCATTTATTTACTTCCGAATTCCATTTCCTAAATCAAAACCGAAACTTAAAGTTTTATTAAAGTTGATGTTCTAGGTATGTATCTGTGTGTGTTTTTCTTATAGCAAAGCCACATTGGGCTACCTGCTGAGGCAACTGAATAACTGAATTTAGTGTTGTAAGTCCGTACACTTGCCGCTGTACTAGCGGGGGACGTGTGTTTGTTTAATCTTTTGAATTATACTGCAACATATTTTAAAGAGTTTATTTAGTATCAACTGTAACCCATGTCGTTTTAAGAAACTTTTTTACTTGCTGCTTGCTATTATGAAAATATTGTCGTGTCGTTGTTCTTTCATTGGCGGAACATTTTTAATTACCTAGAAAAAATAATTCAACGTTCAACCCATATAACAATTAAATGTATTTCCTTCTATAACGTTTCTTCAAGTTTAAATATTGTTGCAAGTTATATGCCAATGTTACATATATACTAACTGCACTGAACTATCATAAAAAAATTAACTGTATATGTGAAACGGCTAGCATAGGTACTTCACTACACACGCCAAATTATTCATTTTATCGCCAAAAACAACTAACTTCTCCCAACCTCGTATCTGTAAACCAATTTCGAGTTCAATAGATTGTTTGTTTGTTTTTTGGAATTTCGCACAAAGCTACTCGAGGGTTATCTGTGCTAGCCGTCCCTAATTTAGCAGTGTAAGACTAGAGGGAAGGCAGCTAGTCATCACCACCCACCGCCAACTCTTGGGCTACTCTTTTACCAACGAATAGTGGGATTGACCGTCACATTATACACCCCCACGGCTGGGAGGGCGAGCATGTTTAGCGCGACGCGGGCGCGAACCCGCGACCCTCAGATTACGAGTCGCACGCCTTACGCGCTTGGCCATGCCAGGCCAAGAGTTCAATAGAATACTTAAGTTTAATTCTTTAAAACTTTCTAGGCCTATAATATTATTATTATCACAAAACATTTTAATCTCAGCATCATCATTATGACCTGCAGGTCACTCAAGTTAGTTAACAAATTACAATATTAAAAAAATATAATTTACATGTCTTCCCTTCCTGGATTGTGAAGTCCCTTATAAACGAACAAAATACTAGACTGTCCTTTAACTTTTTTTTTATGGTTTTATCTTCGAAGGCCAATGGTATACAGATGTGATAGCATACGAGGGCTGTTCAAAAAATACGCGGACTGACGTCATAAAACAAAATGTACTTTATTTAGAAGTTACAGGTCTGGGACCCCTTCAAGGTACTCTCCTCCCCAACGCACACACTTATCCCAACGGTGTTTCCACTTGTTGAAACAGTCCTGGTACGCTTTTTTGTAATGTCCTCCAGCTCCTTCGTCGCATTTGCCTTAATCTCGGGAATCGTCTCAAATCTTCTTCCTTTCAAGGGTCTTTTGAGTTTGGGGAACAAGAAAATATCTCAAGGAGCAAGGTCAGGTGAGTAGGGGGGTGGGGAAGAACAGTGATCGAGTGTTTGGCCAAAAACTCACGAGTTCTGAGGCACAAATTTCGCAGCAACGCGGTGCATCTTCAATTTTTTCGGTCAAAATTTCGTAACAAGATCCAACTGATATCCCACACTCTTTAGCAAGCTCCCTGACAGTCAGACGTCGATTTGCCCGCACCAAGGTGTTGATTTTGTCGACGTGTGAGTCGTCAGTTGACGTGGAAGGACGTCCAGGACGCCCATCATCTTCAATGGACTGTCGACCATCCTTAAAACGTAAGCAACATCACCGTAAGTCGTGTTAAGCATAGCAAAAGTTTCAGTCGCAGATTTTCCAAGTTTAACACAAAATTTCACAGCAAGTCGTTGCTCCTTCAGGTCATTCATTCTGAAATCCGCCAAACGAAAAAATCGCACTTCACTTAAAACCGCGTAGCTAATACACAAATAAAGATATCTGCAATCGGGAAATGGCGTCGTAATCAGCTGATCTGTGCGAACCTAGCGACACCAAGCGGATTCCAATGGAACCAACTGTAGCCGCGCAATTCAAACAGTCCGCGTATTTTTTGAACAGCCCTCGTATTGCATCTTGCTATCATTGGGCATTTTGTCACTGGAGGATTTCCCCCAAGATAGATGGTCAGTTGAATTCACTGGAAACTTGGACCATGATCCTCCAGACTATTCTCTTCAGAATCTCTTCTGCAGGTTGAAGTTCAACTCACAAATTCTTCTCTGGAATTATTCATTCTCTCACCAACATACTTCCAAAGATAATCATGATAAATAACATTAGGCTTGGATAATGTAAACCACAGCATTGCTTCTGTTCAATACATAATATGGCCCCTCATAGCATCTGTTTAATTATGGTGTTCAGCCATTCTTGTGGCACTGATTATACAGTCATATACCATCAAAACATAGATGAAGGGCTGTTATTTTGGTCTTCTTAATTTCAAGGATCCTACATATTTCAGCAACAAAAACACAACTCAGTAAATGCATTCTCCAAGAAGTTTGTGGAGATGACAGAGTGTTTTAAATCATAGAGCCTAAGGAAGTATTAACAGCATTTTTTTCCAGTGATATCTTTCAACTTCTGGCATAACAAACCCTCTTGTTTACATACAGAATCTCAATTTGTCCAATGAATGTATCCATTTTTGGGATGTATAAAATTAATACTTTGTCAAGCGGATCTTCCCACACAATTCTTAAGTCATTGAATTATTGTTTTACACTTCTACTGGCTAACTTCCAGTTTGGTGTAGGACCATACTAGATGTTCATCATGTATGGATTTACTGTTATACATTTATTTTTATATCTGCATTTGTTTCAGTTTGATGTGTGCGATGTATATTGTAGGATGTGTATTGCATAAGTCCTGCCTATTCTCTAAATTTGTAGAAGATTCTTGAGAGCAAGAATCAACAATATAGATTTTGCAAAAATACCTACATATATCTATTTGAACATTGTTGAATGTTCAAGAATCTCATCTAAATGGAATAAAGGTTAGTTGAGAGACAGTAATAGAATATTGTTAGTCAGCTACAGTCAGTGTACTATAAGCCTCGGAACCTATAATTGTGATTAATACTTACTAATCGGAAAACTACAGAATATGACTAGGAAACTTCATATTTTTCAAAAATTACAAACTGCTCAACTTCAGTGAATTAACTTTTGACTTATTTCTGTGAGAACATTAAATGTCTTTGTTGGTGAAAAGTCAACTTATAAGCAGCATGAGGACAACCAAGTTACCTGATTTAAGAGACATGTAAGAATATAAAATCAGAATTTGTTTGCTTGTCGTGGACCTAGAGTCGATAAGATATTCAGTTCTAGACCAGATCAAAGACTCAGTATATCGTGTAAGTTATAAAACTCTGGTATATAAACCAATATGTTTAATAAACATTTGTAATAACCGTTATTTTTTTTTTTGTATATTAAAATACATTTGTGTTAAGAAAGAAAATTGTGTGTACCAATCTTGTTGACAATTCTAAATTGGATACCTATCACTATTCAATTAACTTCTAAACTAAATCTCTGGTTATTTAAAATATGTAATGTATGTAACATAATAAATCACAAACTCATCTGAGATAAATTATAATATGTAAGAATCATCACTGGTTGGTGTCATATCTTGAACTATGTTCTGTTATGTTTCAGGCTGGTTGTCTTTACCATCTTTTGTTTCTCTCTTTGTTAACATACTGTCTTCACAATAATGGTTCAGCATTTCTATGTTTCTGTCCAGGACAATGCACAATGTTAAAAGTTGCACTCCTGAGGTTTCTGGAACCATCTTACTATTTGATCTTCTAGGTTATGAAAATTCACTTGCATGCTACATGATCTGCCTGAAATATCTATAATGACACAAGGAACTCTAGAATCGAAAAACACATATTAGCTCCTTTGGAATTGTACAGTACTTACTCTCCACGGCCTTGCTATAATTGACAGTCACATGTTATCACAAAATTACTCCCATTGTAAAATAACTGGCTGATATATTGCTGACTAGCCAAAGTACCCAGTTTTGCTCAGGTCATTAAACCGATATTTTACTAATAGATTGTGTCTGAATGCATATTTTGAGCCTATTTTAGTTGTGAGATAAGCCAAAAATCTTTTCAAAGATCTTGCTTTTCTCAGAAACCTATAGAAGCCATGAAATTTGTTGTATCATAAAAAAATCATTGTTATAAATTAAGAACTATTTATTTGCATCTTAAGACAGACAATGTCTTAATACTTTATTATTTTATATTACATATTCCTATCACATTTTATCAGTGTTTTCAAAATTGTTTATCCTTGCAGTGTCTTAAGACATACAATGTTGTCTTCCATTTGTGCCAAGATAAAGAGATTCTTGCTATAGTCTACCCTGGAGCAACAAACATAAGGTAGGCTATGAGAAAGTCATGGACTTTGCATGTTGAGACTGACAACCTTGAGTGATTGCCCTTGCATCTTGTTAATTCTCATGGCAAAGTTGAATCGAACTGGAAAATAGAGCTCCTTGAATTGAAATGGCAATTCAGAAGAAATTATTACAATAAGTGGAATAAAGATATATTGTCCTGTGACATGACCAATTAGCCTCAAAGTGTGTGGCATTACCTTCTTGATAGCCAAGTGTATTTTATTGTGTAGTGTTTGCTGGTCAGGTTCCCCAGAAGCATGATGCCAGATTGAATGGTGGCACACTTGGTTGTTACAGAGAACTGAGGAATTCTATTGGATAAGTGACAGCTTCAGTGGTGTCTGAAACAGCATCAATGAACTTGACTTTTACACTTGGCCAGGCAACATAGAGAGAAGCTCTTTGTTTGTGGTATTGACTGCATTACTCTTTGGTACTAGGATGGCTCTTTCACACAGCCACTTGTAATCACTGAAATGGTAAGCTACATCTGGAAAAACTGCTCGTTTCAGCTCTTTAAGTAACTATTTTGCTACTCTTTTCCACTGAAACCATTCCATCTGTATTCTCAGATACCATTGCCCCATTTCTCAGATGGAGTATACTTGCAACAGATTCTCCAATAGATGTATCATCTGTCAAATCCATATTCATACTGGCTGATAGGCTGAGTCATTGAATGTTGTTCCAAATGAATGGAGCTTTCAGACAGGCCTGCATTCCATCTGCTTTGGGTCCACATGAAATGACCGATAGTGTTTGTCAAAAGTCTTCAGCCAACACCAGTGTCACTCCTGTTTTCTTGTCATTATGTCAAATGTTTTGCACTGTTTGGTCAAAAGTTTTTTGAGACATGGTTCCCTCATCCCAGAAAATGAACTGGTGCTCCAATAGTACCTTTGCTTTGCCAGTACACCTACTAATATTGCAAGTTGGTGCCTCTGTACTTGCCAGATTGATGATTAATGAGCTGTTCTTCCTCCTGTCAATAATTTTTAACTCTATTTTTTATGTGCCAAAATTCTTTGTTTGATATAATTTTCCAAATTTTGGTTACTTGAACATATTATCTTATTTTCAAGATCTATTCCATGGGTCCTGATGCCTTTGTTTTCCTCTCTTTTACTTTGACTAGCTAGTTTGGTCCCACATCCTGTTGAATTTTGTTCATTTTTGGTAAAATGTGTCAATTTTTTTCCCAATTTTGGCAGATTTTTACCATTTTGTTCTTTTTCAACAGTATTTAGGATGAAACTTGTACATATTATTCATTCAGTAAATGAGAATTAGAAAAAAGAAAACTTTTATGTAGTCCTATAAAGGCTATAAAATGAAACTACAGGACAAACAAAAATTTGCCAAAATTTCTTTAAAGTCAAATTTAAAAACTAAAAACCAGAACAAACTCCCCTTAGTTTGCATGGAAAGTTTCACATATCTTTCTTTATGGCTGTCACATACACAGTCTCTTATCATCACAGATCAGTGAAACTTCCAGATTTAGGCATGTAAAAACCAGAAAAGTGGTCAGTTCCTCTGAATTTGAATGTTTGTCTAAAATAAGCAGTTCAACAAACTTTATTTGGTTTCTCAAGTAATTTGTGTAAGAAAATAACCTACAACAGAGAAAGATGACAATAGTAACAGCACAGTCTAAGAAAGCCTCTTACCACAAGAAAGTTCTGTGGCCAATATGAGATGCACTGAATCTTCAATGAAGCTTTATACTCTATTCTCACTTGCTATGTATTTCAAGAATCTCACCTGTTGATGGGATAATTCACACTTCCTGGGGTTAAAATGTCTTTCCTTAACTGATCTAGAACCTTCCTTAGTCTTTCATAAGCATTATTAAATGTCCTCTCAGGTAAAATTATGTGACTCAAATAGATGAATACACCATCCCAGGGTAGCTTAGACAAAGTACACTACATTAAACATTGAAATATTGTAAGAGTATTACATAATTCAAATGATAACAAGTCAAATTGTCACAACCCATTTCCTGCAGTAAGGGTTGTCTTCTATCTATTCATTTTCTCAATATGAAGATGCCAATATCTGCTCTTAGAATCCAGTAATGAAAGTCACTTTGATCCACTTGCAGTATCCTAAGTAGAGTCAATTCTTCACAATGGATAGGCATCCTTCTTTGTAACGTCATTCACCTTTCACGAGTCTGTGCAAAACCTTGTCATGCTTCTCAATAGCTCCAATACTTGGTTCTATCACTACCAGTTGTTTTTCAAGTAAATGTCATCTGGTTAAATGAACTATTGGTGCTTCATCCCCAGTATCAATCTGGTAAAATATTTTACACCCTAAGTCATGAAATAAACTGAAGAAGGTGTCTTGACATTTCATGAACCTCGGTCATACAATTATTTTATGTGAGGTGATAAGCTATCCTTTGAGGTCAAACCCTTGTGAGACTTTTTACATCATTTTTTAAAGATGACTACTTCACATGTTTTATTAATGCTGAAGTATTATATGTGTCGTGATGTGATCAGATTGTGTGTTCCTGATGTGATCAATTGTGTGTTCCTGATGTGATCAGATTGTGCATTTTCTTGTGTTTATGGCTCTGTGATGAATTCTTTATTCTTCAAATCCACAACACTTCTATCAAACATTTACACGTTGATATGTTTGGTTCTGTTTCAGGTCAGTCACTAAAGGTGAGTTATTATCAGCAGTGATCAGTCACTACCACTAGTAAGTTATCAGTAACAGACAGTCACTAACTCTGGCAAGTTATTATCAGTAACAGACAGTCACTAACTCTGGCGAGTTATTATCAGTAACAGACAGTCACTAACTCTGGCGAGTTATTATCAGTAACAGACAGTCACTAACTCTGGCTAGTTATAATCAGTAACAGACAGTCACTAACTCTGGTGAGTATTATCAGTAACAGACAGTCACTAACTCTGGCTAGTTATAATCAGTAACAGACAGTCACTAACTCTGGTGAGTTATTTTCAGTAATGGCCAGTTATTACATCAAGTGAGTTATTTTCAGTAATGGCCAGTTATTAACTCAAGTGAGTTATTTTCAGTAATGGCCAGTTATTAAATCAAGTGAGTTATTTTCAGCAATGGCCAGTCACTAACTCCATATAAACATCCTCACGTCTATGTCTAAATCCTTAATTTGTATCTTAAGCTGAACTCTTAAGACACTCAAATTTGTGTCTTGAAAATCTGAGGTCCATACTAACCCCAAATCTGTTATTGTACATGCAACTACAGTCATAACACTTTAAAATATTAAATGTTTTTTGCTGATTTTAATGTAATCAACCTTTTTATAGTGACTTTAGTAGAGATGTATGCTCAGTTATTGCTGTTTTAGTCAGTTTTTCAGGGACGTTAACAAATGTAGACTGATCTGCTAATATGTAAGCCTTATTCTGATCTAAAGAATAAAATTATTTCATATTATGTTTTTGTCATATTCAAATCAAGCTGTTTACTGTACTGAGCAACTTGTTCCAAACAAAAAACCAACATATATTTGAACAAAAAAACACTTTTAAATACACTGACAAAATCCTTTTTTGACAAATAAAATGCAAAATAGTTTTTGCACGATTTTGTTGGGAAAGTATATACTGCTCAAAGTGAAACATAATGTAGGATGTGGTTTCTAATTTTCTCTCTCTCTCTCTATCTATATATATATATAGTAATATAATTTATATCACTGTTGTAATCATTCCATACTTATTTTACATTTTATTTAAGTAAAATAAACTATCTCTTGTCACCTATATTTTCATGGTTTATCCATAATACACCCCTCAGTGGCACAAACATATGTCTGCAGACCCACACTGTTAGAAACTGGGTTTTGATACCCACGGTAAGCAGAGCACAATAGCCTATTGTGTATCTTTGTTCTTATTTCCAAATATATGTAATACTTAATGAGCAGTAAACAAATCAGAGAATCATATCTTGTTTTCTCACTTAGAATCTGTCAGGTCAATAGAACTTATTATGTATCTCATTCGATGTTATTTTATTTGTAGTACTAGCTCTAATTTCTGATTTTAATTAGCGAAATTACTTTGGTAATAAAATTACTAATGCCATTATGACGTAAAGGATTATAACATAATAATAAATATTATAAACAGCAAGTGTACTGAAATAAAGAAAATGAATTAGTCTTATAATTGATAGATTGTTTAGTTACCTAAAACCATTATTTGGCTAATTTTTCGTTCTAATTAAACTTCTCAGTTATTTCTATAACACATTACGCCTTACAAAGTATGTTCGTTTAAAGTTTAACTTTAAGTAATTTTATTAATATTCAGTATAATTATTATAAACAAGACATAATTTAAAATAACCACCAAACCTTTTTGCAATTCTTTTGAAGCCACTGTCTCACGACATCAAACTGTAATATTGTTTCTTGTGACTCGTAAAATCTGATATTTGGACTCCCATCTTTTTTTCGGTTTATAGACGCCATTTCCAAGTGAGATAATAATGCCCATAGCTATTATACATATATATGTGATAATACTATTAGACTATGTTACTAATAAAAGAGACACTAACGGCGAGAATAAACAAATTGTTTGAAATTTCAAAAAAAAAAAAAGTTTCTAACTTTCCACCATCCATTTCTTTTCACAAAACAGAGGTATCAGAGTTCTGTGTTTAATTTTATGTATTAGTTGCTATAAATTGCAACAACAGGTCTTAATAATATAAAACCTATTATTTAAAAACTGACCTTAAAGATAATAACGGAGATTAAAATATAGAAGTGATATTTACAATGAACCATTTGATTACAACACTAAAAGTGGCAGTAACAACTTTGTATTAATACTTAGGCAAGTAAATAAATAATAGAAAAAATCATTAAGTTCTATGACAACAGTAACTCTTTAATTATGCTGAGTACGCATATTTTTTAAACTCATTTTGTACCGTTGTTCTTTGGTTGAAAAGTTATTTTAAATTTAGTGGTGGAAATAATAGAAAATCCAGTCCATGGAAAAGTTAACAAATAAGATTATTTTTCCTTTTCGTTTTCATAGATTCCCTTCATTGTACACAGTCGTAGGCCGTGTTTATAAAAGTAACTATGTTGTTTTGAAATTAAGCACAAAGCTACACAATAGATTTGTTTGTTTAGAATTAAGCACAAAGCTACTCAATGGGCTATCTGTGCTCTGCCCACCACGGGTATCGAAACTCGGTTTTTAGTGTGTAAGTCCGCAGACATACCACTGTGCCATTGGGGGGCTACACAATAGACTGTCTGTGTTTTGCCCACTACGAGTATCGGAACCCAATTCCTAAACTCTGTAATAATGGACGGAACGAAATTCAATATAAAAAAATAAAATATAAATCAACCACGACATTCTCAAGGTAGATGGAATGAGCATTAACTCTATAATTAAAATAAAGTAAAGAACAATGTTTCAATCTTCTTAGGTCATCATCAGGTTAACAAAGATGACCTAAGAAGGTCAAAACGTTTACTTCTCATACTTGGAAAGAACACCATAGTTGATTTCTCGTCATTATAAATCAACCATGGTGTTCTTTCCAAGTATGAGGGTCGATAACCACGGTTCTCCATTGTTCCCTATTCATTGTTATATTCAAATTTCCTTATTCGAGTTTATCATCTCTCATCTACTTGTTGATGTAATCAAGCCGAGCCTACCTATTACAGGGTCTTTCCATACTGAAATAAGTCTACACAACATGGTAGGATGTCCAAATCTCTTCTTCACTTGTTTTATGTTAGTGTCACTGGTCATACGAGTTATAAGGGTTAGATTTCAGTGACTAATGTAAGCCTCCCTCCTAAAAACAACAACAACAAGCCTTCTGACAGAGATCTAGCATTGCTGTTTAATCGTTTTTGGTAATCTCAGACTCATTCTCACACTATCATCACAATGGTTATCTTTCCAGGTTTTGATGGTTGTTTGCCTGGTACTTGCAGTTATTGTTTCCGGTAATCTCAAATAAACAAACACAACCACACTGATTTAAAATGCTAAACGTAACATTATATTCACTAGTATTATCCATCAGGAGAAGACAGTCAACGTTTCTTTGATATAAAGCACCACTAATTTCCTATAGCAACAACTGCTCGTCTGTATCATCAGGGATTTTCTCTTTACTAGATCTTTGAAGCTAAAAATATCAGCCCTCTTGGTTAAGTTAATTTGCCTTGTTTAGTGCTAAAACTTTGAATATTAATTGAAACCAATTGCTTTCTTGCCTTTCCAATTTGTTCAGACAGCAGATTAGTGATCTGCGCTCTCACAGGTTAATATATTTTCTATTTCAACTACATTCAATCATGTACTGCTTTTGAGATAGGGTCCAGACTGTGAGTAGCCCTAGTTCTCTATGAGACTATTTTTGTACTTAAGGAAACTTGTATTGTGTATCTTTGGGTCCCTGTTTCACTACCTCTTTTAAACTACAATATACTATAAAAATTATCTAGAATGCTTGGAGGTCTCTGACATACACAAAGGGTTGAAGAGTTAGAGTGAAGCTATGAAAATCAAAAAGTATTTTGTATCACAGTTGATATAAAATCATAGTCGAAAGAAATATATCAAAATTACATGTTTAAATTTTTGCCATCTTGTAGGCATTGTGATACCGTTAAAAATCGAATGCTCTGGAGGAGGGCATGTAAGAACTCTTTCTAACACAAAACATTTACCCACTTGAACAATAAAGATATGTTCAAATCAGATATCTAATATTTCTGAAACGGCTAAGTCCCTCATACGTTATGGTGTTGAAGGAAAAAGAAATGTAGATCATTCTTTGATAGATATGGTCCATAACAGCTCTTTAGGTATTGTGTCTCCACAAAATGCAGTTACCTTCCATCCTACAAAGTTTCATGTTTATGGTTCCTGAACCATTTATCAAGAGGCCTGCCACAAATTATACCCAGGTTATGGAAGCAAAGTGTAATATCTTGTAACGGGTGAGAATTCACAAACAGAAAGGTCAGTGGCAAAATCCATCTTCATAACTCAGGCCACAGTATGCAACATAATCAAGAAGGTTGTCTGGCTGGAAAAGTGACAAACATTACATATACAGAAAATGCTTCCAAGACACATATTTAGTCAATCATTTGAGTACTTTAAACACTTGGGGTAGAAAACACAAAACACCTATCAATGTTTAAGAGATTGAACTGTTAAGACAGGGACTGGAAAGCCGTCGTCCTTGTGCACTAAATTGTTTGCGGTAAGCAAGCAAGGAAAATTATTGATAGAGCTTTTTGCAGTGGAAACTACACTGCTGTTAAGATGCATAGCCATTAGATAGAGCACAATTTGGCATGGTGATATGGACTATAACGACGTGGTGAGCTGTAAAATCTGTTCAGTACAATGTCTTTTCTTTCAGAAGTGGGGAAATCAGGTATACACTTAAAAGGGATGTTCCCTTACCGTCGACCACGTTTTTCTCAGTGCCACATCTTTTTGCCAGCATACAGCACGACAGATAGCATTAGCTAAGAAACAATGATAGAGCTTAGATGGAAAAAGATGTTGTACTCCTATTAATGCTGAACAGTCGGATATTTATTTGCATCTGTAACCAGTAGATGACATTAAAAAGACTGTTTCACAAGAATCTTACTAAGTCTTTCCTAGAAAGCCCACTTCCCATGCCTGGGGGTGGATGTTACTAGAACACTAGTCTGGATGCTTGTTGTGGTTTGGTTCTGCTTCTCACAAGTTAGTGCAATCTAATCCTTATCGCTATAAACATATGGAATGCTATAGAGGTCGCCTCAATCTGGTACTTCTTACCATATTTAGTTTTTACAACTATCTATGCTCTTGTTTTAATGCAAAGCTACACAATGGGCTCTTTGAACCCTGCATTCTTGGTATTAAACCCCGAATTATAGTTGCCAGCCCTGAAATTCACAGCTGACCCATAAGGGAATATTTTAATAAATTAAATGTTTTCGAATTATTTTTATTTGTCAATACCGAAGGTGTTTGTTTGTTTAGAATTAAGCACAAAGCTACGCAATGGATTATCTGTACTCTGCCCACTACGGGTATCGAAACTCGGTTTGTAGCGGTGCAAGTCTGCTGTGCCACTGGGGAGTAACACCAAAATGAAGCTTTCTTGTAGAGTTGAGTGTGCACTGAACACACTTAACTGTAAATTAACTAAGAAATTATTAAACATTATTAATAATATGTAACCATGAATAAAAGAACTTTACTGTTTATTCACTCAGGGAAATAATTATGGATAGAATAAATAGATGTGAAAGTTTCATCATACTCCCGAAAGAGAAATAAGGTTAACCACTAATAGATTTCAGCCTAATGAATTCACAGAAGGTACTTTTTAATACCGATTAAAAACACACACTTGTTGTTTTTTCTATGATAAATTATTTTATTTTGGTCTTTCGAGTATGCAAACTCTTTATGCCATAATAATTTGATGATACAAATATATTTTCTTAGAGGGAGATCACAGCAATTAGATCATACGACGAATGGAATCCAATTTTCTGGAAATTGTGACTCAAATAACGTACATAAAATTCACAATATTATTCTGTTCTTAAGATTTCTACAGCTACTAAGCACGTTGAGTTTTAGGGGAAAAGTTATAGCCATTTCAGGATAACCAACAGACTGAATAACATAGTAATACATTTTATGGGGACATAAGTAGTCAAAGACAACAATATTCTGCTAGTTGAAGACAAAGTGAAAGTAGTTTTTCTTATATTCATTCAGCTTCTGGTGGAAAGGGTCCCGCTAGGACAGCCTTGATGAACGCTAAGTGGAGAAACACAATATTAATAAACAATGTTGATAAACGTTGAAAAGAATACAGAGCATAAATAAACAATCCTCTGAACTGATAAAAGTTAAACAGAGAATACACAATATCAATAAATAATCCTTTGAATTGATAAAAGTAAAATAGAGAATTCACATTATCAATAAATAATCCTCTGAACTGATAAGAGCTAAACAGAGAAGAGACAATATAAATAACTTATGCTTTGAAATGACGAAAGCTAAGTCGAGAATTCATATAATTCATGTTTGTTTGTTTTTTTAATTTCGCGCAAAGATACACGAGGGTTATCTGTGCTAGCCGTCCCTAATTTAGCAGTGTAAAACTAGAGGGAAGGCAGCTAGTCATCACCACCCACTGACAACACTTGGGCTATCTACACCAGCTGTCCCTAATTTATCAGTGTAAAACTAGAGGGAAGGCAACTAGTCATCACCATCCACTGACAACACTTGGGCTATCTACGCCAGCTGTCCTTAATTTAGCAGTGTAAAACTAGAGGGAAGGCAGCAAGTCATCACCACCCATTGACAACACTTGGGCTATCTACGCCAGCTGTCCCTAATTTAGCAGTGTAAAACTAGAGGGAAGGCAGCTAGTCATCACCACCCACTGACAACACTTGGGCTATCTACACCAGCTGTCCCTAATTTATCAGTGTAAAACTAGAGGGAAGGCAACTAGTCATCACCATCCACTGACAACACTTGGGCTATCTACGCCAGCTGTCCTTAATTTAGCAGTGTAAAACTAGAGGGAAGGCAGCAAGTCATCACCACCCATTGACAACACTTGGGCTATCTACGCCAGCTGTCCCTAATTTAGCAGTGTAAAACTAGAGGGAAGGCAGCTAGTCATCACCACCCACTGACAACACTTGGGCTACTCTTTTACCAACAAACAGTGGGATTGACCGTTACATTATAACACCCCCACGGTTAAAAGGGCGAGCATGTTTGGTGCGATGTGGAATTGAACCTGCGACCCTTAGATTACTTGTCGAACGCCTTAACCCACCTGGCCACATAATATTCATAAGCAATGTTCAAATTTTTCAGCTGCATCCAAGCGCGTTAAGGCGTGTGACTCGTAATCTGAGGGTCGCGGGTTCGAATCCCGGTCGCACTAAACATGCTCGCCCTTTCAGCCGTGTGGGCGTTATAATGTTACGGTCAATTCCACTATTCGTTGGTAAAAGAGTAGCCCAAGAGTTGGCGGTGGGTGGTGATGACTAGCTGCCTTCCCTCTAGTCTTACACTGCTAAATTAGGGACGGATAGCACAGATAGCCCTCGTGTAGTTTTGTGCGAAATTCAAAAACAAACAAAACAAACAACAACTCTTACCAGAGAACACCTGCGATGATCAGCCAAGCATTGTTCTGTTTGGAACTGTTTTATTAATTTTATACAACAGAGAACATCATTGCACCTCCTAAATAAATTAGTCATCGCTCATGTTTCAAATGTTATTTGAGTTTTGTCAAAGGCATCAATCTTGTTTATGACTGGTTAGTTCCATTCAAGCGGGGCGACAAGAAGTAACTTAACGGGCGTTTACACGAAACCTCAGGCACAAAGCCACCTGGCTCAGTAAATAATGGTTAAGCGAGGAAAAGGAAACCGATGCAGCAGTAAACTGTTGAAAAACATTCAACTAAACTCACATACAAATGTGCAGATTAAAATTTGTTCTCCATAAATAGACATAAAAATATAATTAGTAAAAACTGCTAATTTAAAAGAGGGAACAGGGACCATCAAAATCACACAGAAATATTGTGTAAATTATTTTCTCAAGCTATAAATCACTATTTTGGCCCTACTATAATTGATAAGTACTGTAGACATGGTGTCAAAATAGGGACTTGTAGTTTGCAAAAAATATGTAGATGCAATTTTCAGGATGACTAGGTAGTTAAGGCGCTTGATTCGGCACATTAAAGGTCGTGGGCTCGAATCCCCATCGAAATAAATATGCTCGCTATTTCTACAGTTTGTAAAAGAGAAACCCAAGAGTTGGCGGTGGGTGATGATGACTACCTACCTTTCCTCTAGTCTTTCACTACTAAATTAAGAACAACTAACGCATTTAGTCCTCATGTAGATTTGCGAGAAATTCAAAACAATCCAATTTCCAGTCTAGTTTATTTACATTTTTTAAAGCCCATAGTTGTAGGATTCAACTTGTCCCCCCACGCTAGTACAGCGGTATGTCTCCGGATTTACAACGCTAAAATCAGGGGTTCGATTCCCCTCGGTGGGCTGAGCAGATAGCCCGATGTGGCTTTGCTGTAAGAAAAACGCGCATAAACGCAAACGCTTGATTCAACTTATTTTTGAACTTTTTTGAAGATCCATGTTTCCCTTTTAAAATGTTTATTAATTTTGTAGAGATAGATTCATATGGTGTGGAAACTCTCTTTTGCCACAACTGTTTTTGAAACTTTCACCTGCGATGCTCGCACTTAAAGATATTGTTTTTATTTTGCACTGGAAACTGTTCTCACACTCTTAAACAGTAAAGTTAATTAACTTTATTTATCTATTTTTAACTAAGAAAGGTTACGTTGCTTTTACTGTTGACCCTTTCTAACAAAATGGGAGATTTAATTTTTTTCCAAGGTATTGTATATAATTTATTCTTTATTTATACAATCCACTGTGAGTTTCAAATACGTTATATTTTGCCTATGATTTTAGAAGAACTAATCATGTAAACTAACAAGTTACGATATTTACAAAATTTCATTAATTGGTGTTGACAAATACATTTGTCGCTAGCATCTTTATTTCATAAAACAGACAACAAATAAATACGTTATAAGCTTGTTTGGAATTTCGCACAAAGCTACTCGAGGGCTATCTGTGCTAGCCGTCCCTAATTTAGCAGTGTAAGACTAGAGGGAAGGCAGCTAGTCATCACCACCCACCGCCAACTCTTAGGCTACTCTTTTACCAACGAAAAGTGAGATTGACCGTCACATTATGCGCCCCCACGGCTGGGAGGGCGAGCATGTTTAGCGCGACGCGGGCGCGAACCCGCGACCCTCGGATTACGAGTCGCACGCCTTACGCGCTTGGCCATGCCGGGCCGACGTTATAAGCAATGATAAACGCTATAGTAGGAATGTCATTGCAAGGTTGTTCCCTTAACTTACGTTCGTATTTAATAAACCCGTCTTCGTCTTCTTTCCCAGCGCAGGTCATGATTTCTTCAACTTCAGGATCAGTAAGCCTTTCACCTGTCAAAATATTAAACGTAATTTTGATTTTTCTTGTTGGGTTTGTATTGAACGTTTCTCTGGTGTATTAAAGTTAAGCCTTACACAAAACATTAACCTTGACGTACTGATGTACAATAGATCATTTTAGATATTATGTGTAGCAATATAAACATGCGTAGATAAATCAGTGATATTTGCAAGGATAAGTATAGAAATGGAAATAAATAATTAACTCTAGTGGATTTTTAAATATATTTTTCTAAACTATTTGCGCAGCAGATGGCTTGTGTCAGACCATAATTACAGAATACCTACATACAAGTATAAAAATGTAAACAAAATAACGCCAATATTGTAGTTAATTCCATCGAATGCTGTTGAAGTTTCCTGTCTTTTTACTATGAACACTTTTAACAAGTTTTTTATGGTCAATGTTGTTTATTTTTACGCTGACTGTTGTAACATGAAATCAGATTTACTAAACAAATGAATAATTTGAGTATTAAACAGTTAAAAATACAGTAGATCCTGGTTTGGATGACCCCCGTTGTCGCCGACCACCCGGTGTTTTCGACCATATTTCTGCCAACGGACGGCTTTCAATGTTATTTTCCCCGTAGTGACCGACCACCCGCTGGACGCGACCAGAGACCGCCCGTGTGTGATCAAAAACCGGTCGTTTGGTCGCTTAAATGCTGGTCTTAACGGTCATTTCATAATACCTCACGTCTGATAATTGACAGTTTTGTCCAATGTACTGATGTAAAATATTGCTAAACAAACAAAACCACACCACACGCCAGCTTTTCATTGATAATTGCTGAACAAACATGTCGCATCCAATTAGTAGATTAGTAGACCAAATCATACCAAAAATGATCAGTTCGGTTAAGGTATAAATAGGAGGCATATATTTATTAAAAATCAGTTTCAATTTGATTGTTTTGCTCTACACATATTCAAAACGTCTTTATCTTCATTCTGAAGTCATGACTGATTGTCGAAAACGCAAAGTGCTTTCACTAGAAGATCGTGTGAAAGTTGTTTGAAGGCGGCAAAAGCTGCAGAAAAATAGCAGAATCCATGAACGTTGGAAAGACACAAACACAGAGCATAGTAAATGACAAAGAAAAAAATAATGTCACTGTGGCAAAATGGTGCTAACACTGGCCAAAAATATCAGAAAGCACGGAAAACAGTCTACATGGAGCTGAACGAAAGAGTGTGAGACTGGTTTTGTGCCGCACGTGCCAAAAACCACCCTGTTACTGGCGTAGTCTTGAAGGAATATGCACTGATGAAAGTCACAGAAATGAATCTGGATGACTTCACTGCCTCCAATGGTAATTATTTAGGCCTATAAATTTCCAGCTTGATAACCCAAAATGTTTTAATATGCATTCACTTTTGTTTTACTTGACTTTAATAAGTTTAAGTTACTTTCGCAAATTTTAACGCGTGTTTTGTTTTCTATATTACAGGCTGGCTAGAGGCTTTCCAAAAACGCAACAATCTGTCCATGAAAGTGTTGAATGGAGAAGCAGCAGACGTGAATCCTGCAGCAGTCGATGACTGGAACAAGCGCCTGGCAGCTATTACCGAGGGCTACGAGTTGAAGGATATCTTCAACGCAGATGAGACGGGGCTGTTCTATAGAGCCCTACCCACCCGTTCACTTGTCAAGAAGGGGGACACTTGCAGTGGGGGCAAAAATTCCAAGGAGCGGCTCACCATTTTACTCGCGTGCAGTGCCTCCGGCGAGAAGCTGATCCCATTAGTGATCGGGAAATCTGCCAAGCCCCGCTGTTTTGGCAGCCTGTCAACATCACCGCTTCCCGTAATATATAAACACAATAAGAAGGCGTGGATGACCAGCACTATCTTCAGGGATTGGCTCACAACTATCAACAATAAAATGAAGCTGCAGAAGAGGAAAATCCTTATGTTTGTGGACAACTGCCCCGCTCACCCCGCCATCACCCTGTCAAATGTCAAGTTGCATTTCCTGCCTCCGAACACGACATCAAAGCTACAGCCATGCGACGCAGGAATCATCCGTGCTTTCAAGGTGCATTACAGGAAGCGGCTTGTGAGGCATGTGCTGTTCCAAATGAATAAAACAGACCTTGCAACAGACATCGCGCGATCTGTGAACATTCTGGACATGGTGTACTGGTGTAAACAAGCATGGGATTGTGTTACCGCTGAGACAGTGATCAACTGTTTTCGGAAGTGTGGTTTTGTAGGTTTTGCTCCAGCCACAGAGGACACACCACAACTGGAGCTACCCACAGCAGATCCAGACTTTGAGCGTGTCCTGGGTGGTACATCCTGGGAGGATTTCACCGACTGCGACAGTGACGTAGTCAGCACCGTCCAGTTTGGAGACAACTGGCAGAAGGAGCTCGATGAAGCAGCTGCTGGTGAGCACCAGGAGCCAGAGGAGGAGCAACAAGACCAGGAAACTGGAGACGACTTTGTTCCAGACAACAAGGAGATGGCTAGATGCCTGGAGTATCTTCGAAAGTGCGCAGTGGCCCAGAACAACGCAGAACTTTTGAATATTGTTCAGAGTTGACAGAAGTCAGTGACCGTGTTGGCTCAGCAGACCAGAAAAAAACAGTTGTGCATTCAGGACTTTTTCAAACTGTAAATAAAGTTAATAGAGTCTACATGTATTGTAAAATTGTTTTTGTACAAATTGCTGTTAGTTTGTTTTGTTTTTTTTTGCTAAGAAAAAAATAATAAGAAGAAACAAATGAAAAGCCTTTCTTTGTTTTCTTTGTTAACTTCAAAATATGTACAAATAAAAAAAACATGCAAAAAATGGGCTCCTGCAATAACAGACCACCTGCTGTTTAAGACCACTATTGCTCTGCAGAAGGGGTGGTCTTAAATACCAGGATCTACTGTATTAAATTCAACGTTTATTGAAGAATAGCTATCCAAGATATGTTTTACACATAATATCGATTAAAAATATATTAACTATTTTGGGCGACACTAAACAACTTTAAAACAAACTTCTCAAAATGGTAAGAATGAAAAAGACAAAGGATTTCCTGCAATTTTAAGTAAAAAATTTTAAAATTTTAACTAACGGAAAAGATAGTGAATGAATTCGAGTTTGAAAAAATTGATTATTTCCAATACAAAACAGTTTATGAAATCCAGAAGAAGAAGATAAATCGATAAATAACAGGTGAGGGACAAAGATGCCCCAACTGATTGGTCATGTAGTATAGTTAAATCGGTATACCAAGTGAGAGGAGTACATGAGCCAGCTCAGCAGCTAACATGGTACCATTCTCAGATTTGTCGTAAACTTTAAGACCTTCCATGAAATCTGCGTATGTTCCTTGTTCCTTCTCTTTCCTAACTTGACTGTAGATTGGTAGAAACTCATCAAAAGTCATCATTTTTTCTCCTGAAAACAGATATTTCAATTTATTATCATTACAATTTACCTGAAGCACCAAATTCCTGTCATCAATGAACAATATTGTTTTTCCAAATTAAAAACATAATTTGTGTTTAGGCACGTTACGCTACAGTGTATTAAAAGTGAAAAAACAAACAAAAAAAAACAACTGATGTTATTGAAACAGTGAAAGCCAAGACGTTTCTAGACATATTAAAAACACGGTACTTTATACAACTTTATTAATAAATAAATAAATATTTTTTTACAATTTTTTGTCTAGGTTTAATTAATATTTATTTGATTACTTCTGAGTATTTTTCAAACAATATTTGAAACGTATTTCAAAGCTTCAAATATGAACTATATACTTCATCATGTCGTATCAAGGACTGTTGACTATATATCATGCTATAAATTTTGATTGCTAACTTAAGTTAAACCGAGGGGATAGCAACTATTCAACGATATAATTTTTGTCTGGTGACTGTAAACTGCCTATCGTAAACAGGCTGGTTTGTTTTAGGATTTGTACAGTTACTCTTTTAATTTAAAGACGTGAGCACTTAATCAGTTGGACGAGTTAATTGTTAACTTCCACAGATCAAGTATGCATTTATGTATCTCAGAACGGCTGGTATGGATATTAACACTTTTATTGATAAGGATAGAACAACGTTTCGACCTTCCTAGGTCATCTTCAGTTTAAAAAATAGAGAATATGAAAGTGACCGTTGCCTGACACATGTTTTATGCACAAAAGTATAACCGAGTACAGGATTGTAGGGGGCGTTGCAGGTCGATGTTTTGTTTCGTTTTGAATTTCGCGCAAAGCTACTCGAGGGCTATCTGTGCTAGCCGTCCCTAATTTAGCAGTGTGAGACTAGAGGGAAGGCAGCTAGTCATCACCACCCACTGCCAACACTTGGACTACTCTTTTACCAACAAATAGTAGGATTAACCGTAACATTATAACGTCCCCACGGCTGAAAGGGCGAACATGTTTGATGTGACGGGGATTCGAACCCGCGACCCTCGGATTAGAGTCGAATGCTTTAACCACCTGGCCATGTCGGGCCGAGGTGGATGTTAGGTTATTAATTAGTATAGGTATAAAAGTGTTCCTCTATATTGGTTTAATTTTGGTTTTAGTTGTTGTACAAGTAGGGCTTCATTGATTTTGCGTTTATTTCTCCATACTTAATATCTGGGTGTTTTAAGGTTATATTGTGTTTATTTGATATACAGTGTTCAAAAACCTGTGAAGGTTTTTCTTTGTGTTCTTTGAATCTAGTTTCTATTTTTCTGCTTGTTTCTCCAAGGACTGTTGACTATATATCATGCTATAAATTTTGATTGCTAACTTAAGTTAAACCGAGGGGATAGCAACTATTCAACGATATAATTTTGTCGTGGCAGTTGTTGCATTGTATTTTATAAATACAATGTTTGTATTTTGTGTTTGTCAGTGTAGTTTTCACATAGTTTTTAATAAATTTATTGTGTACTGGAATGATGTTTTATGTTATAAGTTTTTTTCCAACTGTTGGTTATTTTTTCGCTGATGTCGGGAACATGTGGTATGCAACAGTATAAGGTTTTGTAGTTTGTTGTATCTTGGGATTTATTGTTGTTTGCTTGTTGTTTGTCTAGGTGTGTGTATAATATTTTCGACGGTTTTGTTTAGGAAATTTGTTTATGTTGATGAAGTGTTGTTTTATTTTGCTGATTTCATCGTTAATTTTATCAGACGAGCATAGTTTTATGGTTGTGTTTATTTGGTTTTTTAATATGTTGAGTTTTTGTTTTGTTTCATGTGCTGAGTCTCAGGGAATGTATAATCCAGTATGGGTGATTTTTCTGTGGTTTTCAGTTTTGAATTGTGTATCAATTTTAGTGATTTTGAGTTTAAGAAATGCGATTTGATTAGATCTCCTGTTCACAGGTAAACTTAATGTTGTGGTGTATCGAGCTAACGTGATTTTTAAAAACTAAGTGTGTGTTCTGTAGATATGAATCCAGCAATTGTATCATCAACATACCTATACCAGTATAGTGGTGGGTGTAAGGCTGAATTGATCGCTTGAGATTCAATCTGTGTCATAAAAATGTTGGCTAGAACTGGTGACACGGGATTCCCCATACTTAGGACATTTATTTGTAGGTACTTTTTGTTATTACACATAAAAGAGTTAGTTTTGGTGGTAGTGAATTGTATAAGGATTGATAATTGGTTGCTGGAAATGTGTATCAATGGGTTGGGGTCTTGGATATAAAGTTCTAAAGCTATCATACAGGCTTCGGTTGTTGGGACTTTTGTGAAGAGGGAGATTACATGAAACTGACCATTAAGGCTTTATGATTTGGTTGATTAAGAATGTATTTAAAGTTAAAAGAGTCTTTGAAAATGGAGCCAGCTGATGTTACATATTTAGAAAATGCCCACGTTATATATTTGGTTGATTAAGAATGTATTTAAAGTTAAAAGAGTCTTTGAAAATGGAGCCAGCTGATGTTACATATTTAGAAAATGCCCACGTTATATATTTACCGAGGTTGTAGTTAAATGATTCACAGTTCGACATTATGGGTCATAGTGGACAATCAGGTTTGTGAGGATTTGGAATGCCGTAGAGTTGTGGTATGCGTGAGTCGGTCTTTCGTAGGTAAGAATAAATGTTTTCTGAGATTGTGTTGGTGTTTTTCATTTGTAGTAGTATTTTGTTTAATTGGTTTTCATGTGTTTTTTGCTGAAATTATGATTAGTGGTTTGAATTTGTTTGTATCTGATAATATGTTGTTCATTTTTTTTTATGTATTCATTCGTGTTCATTATAACTATAACATTGCCTTTATCTGCTTTTAGAATATTAATGTTTTTGCTTTATTTTAAGTTGTTTATAGAATTAATATTTAGCACTTGCAACGCCCCCTACAATCCCGTATTGGCTTATACTTTCGTCCATGAGACATGCGTGTGGCAACGGTCACTTTCAAACTCTCTCCTTCTTAACCTGAAGATGGCCTAGGAAGGTCGAAACATTGTTCTCTCCTTATCAATAAAAATGTTAATATCCACTCTGAGATACATTTTTATTTCAGGCTGGTGGTTCCTCGTGATCAAGAAATATGCATTTAGTATCTAACGAGGTCATTTGGGATTTCACAATAAAAGTAAGGAAGCATTATCTAACATGGTTCAGTAAATAGTTTATATTTCCTTTGACTAGTTCTGTTAACAAAACAAGTGTTGAAACCAGAATAGTACACATCAAATGTTGCAAAATAAGTTATTTAGATACTCAGGAACAGTTATAGTACACATCAAATGTTGCAAAATAAGTTATTTAGATACTCAGGAACAGTTATAGTACACATCAAATGTTGCAAAATAAGTTATTTAGATACTCAGGAACAGTTATAGTACACATCAAATGTTGCAAAATAAGTTATTTAGATACTCAGGAACAGTTATAGTACACATCAAATGTTGCAAAATAAGTTATTTAGATACTCAGGAACAGTTATAGTACACATCAAATGTTGCAAAATAAGTTATTTAGATACTCAGGAACAGTTATAGTACACATCAAATGTTGCAAAATAAGTTATTTAGATACTCAGGAACAGTTATAGTACACATCAAATGTTACAAAATAAGTTATTTAGATACTCAGGAACAGTTATAGTACACATCAAATGTTGAAAAATAAGTTATTTAGATACTCAGGAACAGTTATGCAGATAAGTATTTCAAGAAAACAAAGTTTTAAATTATAGGTTTGAGTTTTTATTTGAAATAAAAGTATTAATTCGTGATAAACATTTAATTTTTATGTTTGGGTGCATAAAATAAATGAAAAAGTTTCTAGCTGGGACTTATGACTATCTAATGATGCAGCAATATCCACCGCCAGCTCTTGGGCTACTCTTTCATCTACGAATATTGCACGTGCTTCTCGACTAGCTTTACACGAAATTCAAAACATAAAATACATCTACGAAAATTTAAAGTTTCTCGTTTAATTTTAATTTTTACGTTGTACAATAAACAAAAAATACAGCATAAATCTTGTTTGTTTATATTATTTCAGAAATATCTCAAACACAAGGTTTACCCTTTTTTTTTGTACCACCATTTTTAAGAATTGTAGCGATGGTGGGCCGAGTGTCCAGCGACCGAAGTAAGTCCCCGAGGTCTTTGCAGTCAATCTTGCCTTGTCCTTCGAAATCATATATTTCAAAATGATTCTGGGCCTCTAGAAATCGGAAAAATAAATTACCGTTTTGTAATATTTAATATTACTTCTTTAATATTTTAAAACTATTCTACAATAGTTTATGGTGCATATCAGAGACATATGTTGATGTATAATATTTAATTTCCCAAAGTCGTCATAGATTTTATCCCAATACTTAAATAGAAAGAGATAACAAATTGGTAGTGTTTTTTAGGTTCTTAAATTTGTCAGTCTGTTATTTATGATATAATGTCAGTCCTAGCTTGAATTAGTACCACTGTGAGCCAATAATATCTACTAAAATCCGGGGTTCAATTCAGCGTGGTGGACAGATTGCTACAACACTAAAGTATATGGTTCGTTTGTTCATAATGGACAGAAAACATATAATTCATTATGTAGCTTTGCATTAAAAAACAACAAATCTTGTTGTACAGTTTAGACGAAAGTATTCAAAAGCTTATAATAGCAATGTCCACCTACTTTACAATAAATAAAAATGTCCCACTTAGTCAGTCTGTACTTATCAATCTAAAAATGAAGACTCGGAAAAAGATACACGACATGCTGTAATGAAATGTCACATTGATTTTAAAGTTTTAATTTTCTGTAACGTATATCTAACTCAATGTATCTACCATACATCAGAGATAACAAGATATTAATTTTCTATAACGTGTGTCTGACACAATGTATCTATTATAAATCAGAGATGACAAGGTTTTAAGATCTATAACGTATATCTGACATGACGTATTTGCGATACAGAGATAACAGTTTTTATTTTCTATAACGCATATCTGACATGATGCATCTACCATACACCAGAAAATAAAAGGTTGATTATTTATAAACTAGAATTAGTTTTTTTTGTGTGTACATATAATACGATATTTCCCCTAGAAGGGGTGGGGGTATGTTTCAACATTTTTTTTTAAAGCTAGGTGGTACATTTTGAAGTACTGGAGTGCCACATCTGGTAAGTTAGAACGTTTTAATATATCTAAATGAAAATCAAAGACTGGACTTATGATATAAAGTAGGGTTAGACTATCTTCTTTTGTTACAGATGCAAGCAATATATTTGGCCTCATTGTCTAGTCCTAGATCTGCATGAAGGATCTGTGTTAATTGAGTAATAACAACAGCATAACACAAAAGGAAGTGGAAATATTGCGTTGAAAAAACGGGATGATATAATGTGTAACTTTACGTAACAAGAGGATAATAGGAACTAGTTCTGAGGGTACGAATTAAGAAACCAATGTAACATTTGTGTCTCAAGACGTCTTGAACTACATTTTTACTTCAAGTTGGTTTCTCGTCATCACAACGTAACATTTATTTAACTTCTGTCGCGCAAATAAGGAAGAAGAATCGTTTAGGAAATCTGGCACGTTCTTTCACAGAGAACCGTCAGAAACATAAGCTACAAGAAGAGAGGCCATCATCCGTATTCCTTTTATCTGACCATAAAATATAATAAAGTTTCGACTAAAATAATATAAAATTATTGATACCTGCACTTTTGGCTATGAGGTAAATTTGGTGAAATTTGTGGTCAATAGATTGAAGTTGGCAAATTATCTTTGATTGGTTAGCAAACTAGTAGTTAAATCAATGTTAGGACTATTAGTTTGCGTTAATATTCAAACATTTATATTACAAATACAAATATGTATTTGTACGTGTATGTGCAGTTAAGGTCATTTTATTTTATACGTTCATATGATGATAGGTCATAAAATAAAATAAAATTTGAAGCTTAGTTTCTTGTTTATCGGTTTTTCCGATTCTTACGAACAGACGCCAGAGCACTGTTATTAACATAATACCGATCGTTTATATTTTGTGCAACGTTGTACTTAGGCTTAGTGACAAACTCGGTGCACAAAATAGGGTTAAGAGTACACGTAAAAAAATCCAGTTATAGTACAAGATATTCTGGTGAAATACCTAAACAAGTACGAAAACAGACGCAACGAGCCATACGATAATACCAAATAAGGAGACGGAATGGATAAATAGATCTTAGGGCTATTTATAGAGAAAGAGGAGAAAAAGTGAAACTTCAAATATATTCGAGAGTGAACGATAACTAAACCAGGCAAGAAAGTTCTAACAACAATTGTTTTCTAGTCTTCAGTCTATCTGTTTTGCCAAATAACATAAAAGAAATCAGTTGTTACCCAGACACGTGCCCGAGAATGCTGGGTTTT
The DNA here is from genome assembly GCF_004210375.1 of Tachypleus tridentatus. NCBI lineage: Eukaryota > Metazoa > Arthropoda > Merostomata > Xiphosura > Limulidae > Tachypleus > Tachypleus tridentatus. Next base: position 268,965,683 of record NC_134837.1, read on the forward strand.
ATTTCTATAGTTAATTGCTATTTATAGATAACTTTGCTCAGTCGCCAAATTACGTTTTTGTTTACTTTACTTTTGTAACCAGCTTATTTGAAACACACTTCTCTTTCTTATACGAACCTTAACTGGCATACATTTATATTTCCAAGCTCGTGTGACTTAAACAATTCGTTCAATTAACATTTCAAATTATTTTAAGAGCTTTCTATACTTTATTATTCAGCACCCAGTCAAAAAGAAACAAAACGTGGGGAATTCGACGTGTATGGAAACTCAGTCCAATCTTGTTATAAAATTTATAAGCATATATAAAAGGTACTATTTTAAGGTTTCAGTTACTAATGTGTTAAAACAGACAACAGGTTGACAATAATGGCCCGGCATGGCCAGGTGTGACTCGTAATCTGAGGGTCGCGGGTTCGAATCCCGGTCGCACTAAACATGCTCGCCCTTTCAGCCGTGGGGGCGTTACAATGTACGATCAATCCCACTATTCGTTGGTAAAAGAGTAGCCCAAGAGTTGGCGGTGGGTGGTGATGAGTAGATGCCTTCCCTCTAGTTTTACACTGCTAAATTAGGGACAGCTAGCGCAGATAGCCATCGAGTAACTTTGCGCGAAATTCAAAAAGAAACAAACAAGTTTGACAATAAAGCAGCGTGAAAGGTAGAAATGGTTTTTAAAAAATCGTCAAAGATGTATAAAAACATATTCTTCAAATTATTTACCTTTTTCAGAAACCGGGTCTTCTTTCAAAAGAATATGGTACACAAACATATTTCATTTTTTTAATAAACACGAGCAACCAAAGTAATTTGACAACTGTTTATTTAGAATTAAACACAAAGCTACACAATGGGATATCTGTGCTCTGCTAACACCGGGTATCGAAACCAGATTTTAAGTGGTGTGAGTCCGCAGACATACCAATGAGCCCCTGGGGACCAATTACATAATCAAACTCATTTTACAGAAAAGTGAACTTGAAGATAAGTATTATTATACGTGCTCAGTTGAACGCTATTATTTGTACCACTTGTAAAATTTGAGAAACAACCATACAGACGTACATTTACAGCCAGGCTTTTGATTTACTTCAATAAAAATTACCATTATAGCTGTAAACATTGTAGGGACGGATTTAAACCTAAAAGCAGTTAGTTAAAGTCGGAAGTACTTTTCAAAATGTCTTCAGACGAACGAAATGCCTCTTTCATGTACCTACGGATTCTTTGCATAGCAGGGCAAGTAATTTCCACTAATTCATGTCGAAAGCTGTTCCCTGGGTTGAGTTCCAGCCCTTCGAAGAGTTGGAGTTATTTTCAAATGTCTTCAAACAAACGATATGTGTTTTTAGAAGTTACCTCCAACACCTTGAGGAGCTCAAACCCGATCCAGGGGACAGCTTTTGAAAAACAATTGTTGCAGATACGCGTACTGACACGCGGAGAAACTGTGGGTACATGAAAGAGGTATTTTGTTGTCTGAAGACATTCTGAAAAGTACCTCCGACGTTTGCTCACATCCAAGTCTAAATGCTTAGATATTTGGAAAAAAACAAAACGGAGCAGGTGGTGGGCTCCTTTCACACCAATATGCGATATATACACAGTAATCAAAGTGGAAATTCATAAGTGGGGGTACGCAAAACACGAAATAATAGTTTGTTTGTTTTTGAATTTCGCGCAAAGCTACTCGAGGACTATCTGCGTTAGCCGTCCCTAATTTAGCAGTGTAAGACTAGAGGGAAGGCAGCCAGTCATCACCACCCACCGCCAACTTCTGGGCTACTCTTTGTGACATACCAACGAAAGTGATATTGACCGTCACATTATAACACTCTCACGGCTGAAAGGGCGAGCATGTTTAGTGCGACCGGGATTCGAACCCGCGACCTTCAGATTACGAGTCGCACGCCTTAACCCACCTGGCCATGTCGGGCTCGAAATAATATAAATGAGAGGCGCGCGTGTTTGTGCTTTACTTTAGCACTGTGCATATATTTCGAAATTTCAGTTATTGTCCATGCTCTGTCCACCCCAGGTTATCGAAACTCAAATTTTAGCGCTGTAAGCCCGTAAACGCATAACCGGCTCAATGGAGCCATATAATAAAACAAGGTACAGTTTAATTTATGCATTTGGAAACTACTGTTTGCTCTCACTTACAAGTTTCTTTTGATCGAATTCTGAAGCTTATGATTAATTGTTATGGTGTTCGTCCCATTGCTTCAAACATTCATTCTGCATTTAAGGGCTGTGGGTTTTCAAATCTCATTGTTTGGCTGTGGGTATTGTTGATTTAATGGATTTATAGTTTATCAGTTCTACATTAGAGACGTCTGTGCGCGGGTCTCTTTTGTTTAACTTTATACGTACATTCTAAACTGATGAACGGTGACTAAGGCATCCTCCTGTCGTTAGTATTTTAGTACTGTTAGAGGGAATGGTCTATTTCCATCACTAGGTTTATTTGACTGCAAGCTTTGGAAAAACACTAAAGTTTCTTCTGCTGAAAGACTGGAATGCATGTTGTAAGCCTCGCCGCCAACATTTTACTTAAGTTACAGCACGCGGGAAATAATTCAGAATACATGTTGTAAAGTACTCTAGTTGGGATTAATGGACTTCAGGGTAGGGAGTCCAAGGGACCAGGATCTCTTTTCTAATGGAAAACAAAAACAAAGTAGAAGGGAAGAGTAAAATATTACATTGAAATAAAGAGAGAAACAGATGTAGAAGTGGTATAAATAACATATTCAGGAGGAACAGACGTGGAAGTGGTAGAAATAACATATTCAGGAGGAACAGATGTGGAAGTGGTAGAAATAAAATATTCAGGAGGAACAGGTGTGAAAGTGGTTGAAATAAAATATTCAGGTGGAACAGATGTGGAATTGGTAGAAATAAAATATTCAGGAGGAACAGGTGTGGAAGTGGTTGAAATAAAATATTCAGGAGGAACAGATGTGGAATTGGTAGAAATAAAATATTCAGGAGGAACAATGTGGAAGTGGTAGAAATAAAATATTCAGGAGGAACAGATGTGGAAGTGGTAGAAATAACATATTTAGTTTTTCTCTGGGATCAATTATGCTTGTATTTCTTACTAAAAGGGATCTCGACAGTTTATAGAATGAAGAGAGACGTAAATAATCCATTATTCTAAAATATGATGACTGATGATGAATTTAAAACCAACTAAAAAAAATCACCCCTCCTTTCTAGCTCATACAGTGCTTGGTATAACTTTATTTCTGGGATCACTTCAAAATTTTTATTCTAACAATCAGCTACAAGAGTGAAGAAAAACTCTCTTACTAATTTGCCAATAAAAGGTTCCAGTAAAAACTAACATACTGAATTATATAACAAGATGAATGTTTTTAATGAACATAACATTAAATTATTTAGCAAAATTGAATGTTTTTTATCAAACGTAACACATTAAATTATGCAACAAAACTGAAAGCAACAAAAATTACTCACAAGAAAAACATTTTTAGAGAAGTTTCTCTTTCAGACAGAAATCAACTAATTTATTTTTTTTTCCTTGAAGAGTGGGGGACATAATGTTGTACCATTGCGTTTTAAATGGTATTATACTTGAAGCTATATTTCCTTGTATCAGAATTAGTATGTTGTTTGTAATTAAACATAAAGCTACACGAATGGCTATCTGTACTCTAGCCACCACAGGTATCGAAACTCGGTTTATTTCAGTCTAAGTCCGTAGACATACCGCTGTACCACTGGGGACCCAAAATTAGTAACGTATGTTATGTGCCAGAATGGCTATCTGTACTCTAGCCACCACAGGTATCGAAACTCGGTTTATTTCAGTCTAAGTCCGTAGACATACCGCTGTACCACTGGGGACCCAAAATTAGTAACGTATGTTATGTGCCAGAAATTAACTACTGTAAACAATCGTACTTTACCTAACTTGGACTTTTATAAATTATTTTAAATAACGAGTTAAACTTTTATACATGTACCAATCATTAGTTATATTAAAATGGTAATAATAATAAAAAATACTTTGAAAGAACGAATTGTAAGTTTTTTAATACAATATTCTTCGTTTTACGTCACATTACAACGTTACATGCAAATGAATAAATTAAATTATGCTGTCCATTGTTAGTTCAGAGCAAAGTTTACTGTCTTAAACGCTAGAATGCGGGGTTCAATTACCCTCGGAAAACAAAGTACAGATGACATATTTTGTAGCTTTGTACTAAGAAAACAAAAACATCGATTATGCTACTTGTAATTTAAAAAAAGTGGGTTCTGATTGTCTAATTTATCCCAAGATTCCAAAAGCACATACTGTGAAACATTGTTGTTTATCACGTACACTCATGTAAATGCTTTCGTGTACGATAAATTAATCTCACAATGTTACCATCTAATGATGATTGTTTGTTGTTTGTTTTGAATTTCGCACAAAGTTATACAAGAGTTATCTGCGCTAGCCGTCCCTAATTTAGCAGTGTAAGACCAGAGGGAGTGCAGCTAGTCATCACAACCCATCGCCAACTATTGAGCTACTCTTTTACCAACAAAAAGTGGGATTGACCGTTCCATTATAATGCCCCAAAACTGAAAGGGCGAGCATGTTTGATGTGACGGGGATTCGAACCCGCGACCCTTAGATTACGAGTCGAACGCCTTAACCTACCTGGCCATGCCGGTCCCTCTAATGATGAAGGAAGATTTACTTTGCGTGAATTTTGTTTCTAACTTGAGTTAAATCTTCGCGAAGAGGTGCGTATTTGCAAATAAATAAAATAAAGTTGTTAAGGAAACAGCTTAAACTCTAAAAACATTTTGATATTCGAGGTATAAGTATTTGGTTTTATCTTCAGTTAAACATTTTAAATGTTTTTCAACAATTTACAAAAGTATTCTGCATTTCTTAAACAAATTTAAATTTTCATAAATTAAGGAATAATAAAGTTAGTTTTAGTAAAAATGAAAGTACTCACTTTCTATTTCTACAGGCTTGAGATCTGCCTGGGAGAGAAAACATGTGCATGAATATTTTTAGAGCTAAAATTGGTATACATATTTTTTAATTTATCAAGTAAACGAACTTCAGTTTAAAATTTACTCAAAAGTTACAAATACTAATGTTATATTTAAACATTGGAATTTTAGGGAAATAAATTCACACATTACATGTAATAAACTATCTACGAATGCTAGATAATTTCAATATATAAAATTATGTGTAGCTTTAGTACAGCGAACTTACCATTGTCGTTTTCTCAGCACGTTTACTTCGTTTGCCGCTGGACTCACAGAATAATTTAAAAAGTGAGTTGTGTTGTACTTTTATTTACTTATTCTAGATGTCGCTGTTGTATATTTCTTGATTTTATTTATTTAAGAAATAAATTAATACAAATTTTAATTTGGGGCCATTTTACAATAAAAATACGAAGAAAAGTTATACATCTTTAACTTATTTTCAAAATTGTATAAAATGAGTGAAACTAGGTTTTGAAGACCTACTAGCGAGATTATTTGGTGTCGTTACTGTTTCATTTCATGGCGATTGGTGGTTTAATAGTGTCTGGAAGTCTAAGCCTAATTACATTACGTGAACGGCGGCTTTCGGTTTGTTGTTATTATTTAAAAATATGTTTTGGTATAGTTTTTACATTTCTTTCTGTTTCATATGTTATTATAATATACATGTAGTGAGCTAAATCTGAGTATTTCGGTAAACGCGGAAGTTTATACAGAAGTATGTAATATTGGTTGATTGCGTTTGAACTATAAATAAAGTTGGGAGAAGATATAATCTTATTTAATATTAGATGTAAAACGAAGGTCTAAATTAATTTTATTTGCAGTTATTATGACATATTTAAATATTAAATAATATCAATGATAAAGAAACGAGAACTAAAAATGTCTGAATCTCAGAGTTTGAAAAGGCTTTTACTTTTAATTTTTTGTCATCATTGTTTAGTGGCGAAATCGTGTCATTTAGAATGAGGAATACGATGTAATAATAATAATTTTATTATCTTAACAAGATTTAAGTTCTTACCTCATTATTAAGTATTTTAACAGTCAGAAGTTTAGAATTTTATAAGACTTAACTAATGCCTTCGTGAAGAAGGATAAAGGAAATAAAAAATGGACTGAAAATGTCTTAAGTAAAATGTGTGACATACTACTGGTAATAATATACTATGTAGTCTACGCAGTAATTTGGTACTCAGTGATAAATCTCCTGTAACGTGTAATAATAACTTAGTAATGTAACCTTTCATTAGTACCAGTTGTTTGCAGTTACAATAGTATCAGTATTGCACAAGCTTATAAATGTATCATATGTAATTTAACTTTAAAAGTTATTAAGCTAACTTAGGTTTAATTATTAATTTATTAATAATATCTGTTGTTTTTTCTAAATAGTAGAATAAAAATGTGGATAAGACAAAACAAGATGTAAAAAGAGTTTAACATTATTCAGCATTTCACTGTTGCCCAAGACATGAGCAATAATAAGTAAATATTATAAACTCATAATAATTCAACACTCATCTTTAAATGATAATTTCAAAAACAAAGTTTACTGTGTAGGTTGAAAAACTGGACAGAAAAAAAAGACAAAGTTCATGTTTCACCTGTTAGTTCTCTGTTTTAATAGTAAAGATATGAAACTGGCCATTATATCTTGATAAAGCATTAATGTTCCTCTCACTCTAGAATTATGTACTTTAAATTTTTGTTTCAAATACTCTATGTTTCAACTTTTTCCCAGTCATGACTGTGCAAATTTTATTGAACTAAAATAAAATTTAATATCTCAACTGAACTAGTATTTATTGGGTTTTTATTCAAAAGAATCCTCTCATGCAATGCAAATTGGGAAAATATTCATTTATAAACTATATTTATGAGAAAAGTATAACATTTTAGGGTATTATAGGATTTTCCAGAAATTTTCACAATTAAACAAATGTACATAGCTCATGTCTTGCAGATTTGGAGTAATTTGGATATTTGTATGAGCGAAGGATGAGACTTCTATACTAACTGTAGGAGAGCTGGTAACGTTATACATGTTGTAACTTAATGATTCACAGCTTGATAGAAAAACAAACTAACTTTAGGAGAGCTGGTAACGTTATACATGTTGTAACTTAATGATTCACAGCTTGATAGAAAAACAAACTAACTGTAGGAGAGCTGGTAACGTTATACATGTTGTAACTTAATGATTCACAGCTTGATAGAAAAACAAACTAACTGTAGGAGAGCTGGTAACGTTATACATGTTGTAACTTAATGATTCACAGCTTGATAGAAAAACAAACTAACTGTAGGAGAGCTGGTAACGTTATACATGTTGTAACTTAATGATTCACAGCTTGATAGAAAAACAAACTTGTGAAACTGCTACTGGCCAAAATTTAGAAAGTTAATATTTTTGATGTATTACAAAATAAGGTATATATTTCCAGCATTATTATGAACTTGTGATCAAAATATGCTACCTGTATAGATCATAACTGGAAGTGAACCCACTAATTTAATATACCAGTTTTGGAGCATGCAGTATTATGACTTATTTAAATTTACTGATCATTTTAAAGATTTTGGTGTTACTGGCTATGAAGATGTAGATGCTGCTTTACAAAAGTGTTTTAATTATTTGATGGTTTGGGTGAATAAATGGCAGATAGGTTTTAATTATAATAACTTCACTGTTTCAGTTATAACTATAATTTGGATGGGAATAAATTTAACAGTGTTATGGAAGAAAAGGATGTTGGTGGTATAATTGATTAGTCTCTAAAGTCATCTAGAAGTAGGGTAAAAAGACATTTTAGATTGTATCTGCCTTCAAAGATATTGCTACTATGGTTACTGCTCAATATTTTGAGGGACCAATAGTTACAGATATTTGTAGTTTGTTTTGTTTTTTTGCAACGTAATTCAAAACTGAATGAATACACAAGTTTGTAGATCCATAATAGATAAACACAATTTAAAATGAAAAGTTTAAATGGTACATTTTGGTAGGGATTTGGTGGACCAGCATATCCTGATGGCTGAACAGAAAGCAGGAATATTTCACATTTGGTTTACAGCTAAATGCATTGGTGTAGTGTCAAGATAAGTTTAATGATTGGAAGCTATAAACATGTGTAATGAATTGGTTATATACTATTTGTTATCACAACACTATGAAATAAGAATATTGAATGTGCATTTTCTATGGAGAGTTACTATCCCAATTCCAGTCCTGATTTATAACTGTGCTGTTTCTGCAGCAAAAACTATACAAGGAAAAAGTGATAAACATTATTCATCCATTCATGAGAATTTGAAACTTTTAGCTTATATCCTAGAGTGATTTTATTAGAAAATTTCACTTATTTTACTAAACAATCAATGTTTTAACTGTTGAAAACAAAACTTAAATCTTCAAATTACCATGACTTTGGAGTAATAGGCCCTCAGACTAAAAGACTGTCACCATGTATTTGAAGAGGTCAAGTCATACCTAGATTATTTTCAGTGTTGGCTCTTTACCATTGGTTTCTTTAAAGGGTTTGGAGGTAGGTTACCAGGGTCATACCTGGGATTGGATAAAGAATATATTTATGACTCTTATCTTTTTTATATTTAATTGACTAAGAAACAATTATGGTTTTGGACATGATAGAATCATTTTTAGCTAAGATAGCTTTATTTATTTAACAGGATGGTTACTTTCAGATGTGGTGGAAGCAGATAATTTAAAGGAGTTTGATATATATCTGGATCATAAGGGAATTTGTGTAGATTTTAAAGCTTAGTTTAATGGATGGGATAAATTAGATGGACCAAGAGGCCAATTTTGTCTTAAGTTATATGTACATTATTATATTTAGATGCTATAGAACAACATGGATGAATTGATAACTGTACTAATAACCTTATTCATATATGTATATAAACATGCTAGACATCCTCTCTACCTGGGTGTGGTCCTCCGCTGGTACAGTGGTAAGTCTTCGGATTTATAATGCTAAAATCAGGCGTTTGATTTCTCTCAGCGGACTCAGCAGATGGCCCAATGTGGCTTTGCTATAAGAAAAACACACACACACACACACACACACACACTACACCCTTGTGCAAGTTAATTGAAACAAGACAGAATATTATGATTTTTTCAATTTTTTGCATTTTATTTCTGAGAATTCAAAAATTACTAGCAAATTAATACATGATATGACTGCCATTATTTTTCAGAAGATCATTAATCTGCTTTGGCATCTAGTCCACAAGTTGACTGCAATCTTGACTAATTTTTGGATCATGGTACCTCATCTCATTTATGGTTTCAATTACCTTATCTTTTATAGTACAGTCTTTTCCTGGAAGTCTTTCTTTACAAATCACCCAAAGATTTTCAATAGAATTTAAGTCCAGAGAGTTTCCAGGCCAGTCCTGCACCTTTGTTTGCATTGTAGTCATAAAATTCTTCACAAGTTTTGATGTGTGACATGGAGACAGATCTTGCTGAAAAATGCCAGATCCATATGGAAATCTCTTTTTCAATTCTGGAACAACTCTTCTCTGCAAAACTTCAATTTACTGTGCTCCTTGCATCATATTTTCTACAATATGTAAGCCTCTGATGCCATAGTAGCTGAAAAAGCCCCAAACATCTTCTTCAAGGGATGTTTTACAAACTGACTGATGTGAGATTTTCGAAGTTTCTCACCTAACGATCTGCAAACATGCAGACTTCTTTGACCCTGTATGAAGAAATGAGTCTCGTCACTAAATAACACCTTTCTCTATTGTTTTTGCATCCAGTTCTTGTATTTTAGACCCATTGATACTGTTGTTTCTTCATTAAGTTAGTAAGAAGTTGTTTTTTGATTGGTCTTCTTGCCCTTCTAACGCAGTTTCGAATGATGTAATATTCCTCAAATGTTCGTCATATATCCCAAAAATAGATCAACAGTACTGCAAAACACAGCTGATGATGCCGTCTGTGTGAAAAAATGACTATTAAATGAAATCAGCGGGTCCAGCGAGCCTACACCGGCCGCCATTCTGAAAATATTGTAAAATGACCATTTGTTTCAATTAACTTGCATAAGGGTGTACGTGTGTATGTGTATATATATTATAACCATAATTTTTTTAAAAGCAAAAACGTATATATGCATGTAAACATGCTACATGTCCTCTCTACCAGTACCTGTCTGTGTATATATATAAACATGCTAGACATCTTTTCCACCTGTCTTTATATATATCAAAGAGTCAGTTGGCTGGTCCACTTGAGCTGGGTTAAACCGAGTACCAGTGTTGGATGTTCTCTGCAGGTGTTGTGGACATTGTATCTAATACTAGTGTTTGGGTATAGTGCTTATGAAACTCCAGCATTGCTGCAGTGTCCTTGTTTGGCACTGTAATGCATCCCCCTGTAGGGCTTCATGGTGGGTGGGGTCAGTGGACACTGAAAAATTCTGTTTTTATTATGGATCCTCCAAATAAAAACTTAAGTAATGAAAAAACAGTCCATAGGTAAATGACCATGTCTTGAAGTTTCTAAGCAGCAATCTTCAACATCTGTGACACCTGTTGTATCTCATTTTCTTGTATTGCATTCTCTTTCAAACAAACCTTTAGGGCAAATGCCTCCCTTTTTCATTCAGAAGGGACTAGAGGGACTTGCTGGTTCTCCAAAGTCAGTAAAGAAGCTTTGATCTGGTGATATATTGATGGAAACATCCACATCTCAACATAGTGAACTCCTCTTGCATTCAAAGGCAATTGAGGATATACCTATTAAGGTTATGTGTAATTCTACTCTGAATTCATCACAAGGAGCTTTTGTTGAGAGTGATTTGAAGAACATCCCAGAGTCAGAGATTCTTGCTGGTTTCTCCACCCAAGGAGTTTCTGCAGTGAGGCGTATCCCCACTCGTAAAAGTGAATATATGATGCTGACCAATGTCCTCATTATAAATTTACATCACTGTGTCCATCTCCCACCATTGAGGCAGGTTATCTTAATTGCAAGGTGCAGCCATACATTCCAAACCCTCTCAGGTGTTTCCAGTGTCAGCAGTTAGGTCACTTGAAGACATCATGTTGTGGTTCCTTGACGTGTGCTCATTGCAGTGGCAAGGACCATGATGCCTGTGAGTTTGAAACAGACCCTCATTGCATCAATTGCAATGGCTCTCACCTGTCCTACTTTCGTTCTTGCCCTAAATGATTTTAAGAAAAAGAGGTGCAGGAGAATGTTTTTCCTGATGCCTGGTACTGGGCTATTGTTCTAACCTTCTCGTAGCATGGGAAGGATCTAAAGATTCCTTCAAACTACTTGCTTTGACAAGCGGTCTCTGTAAGACCTTAGAGAGGATAGTTAATACTTGTCTTGTATGGTTCCTTGAATCAAACAAACTCCTCTTGTCTTCCCAGTGTTGGTTCTGATTGCAGCTTCACCATGGACCACCTTACTTGGCTTGAAACATCAACCAGAGAAGTCTTTCTCAAATGACCACATCTTATGTCAGTATTCTTTGACATTGAGAAGGCTTAAAATACAATCTGGAGGTATGGCATTTTGCAAGATTTCCATTTATATGGGTGACGTGGTCATTTGCCCATTTTTATAAACAATTTTTAATGGATAGTTGATTCCAAGTTTTTGTGGGTTCAACACTTCCTGTTCTTTTCTGCAGGAACTTGGAGTCCCTTAGAGCTGTGTTCTGAGTGTCACACTTTTCAGTATAAAGATTAATGTCATCACTGAATGACTCCCTCTTACTCTTGCAAACGGGCTCTATGTCAACGACTTTCACATCTCCTGTCAGTCGTCGAACAGGAGGTATATTGAGCAGCAGCTACAGACTGCCCTCAATTCTTTACTAAAGTGGATCACAGCAAATGGTTTTAACTTCTCTCTCTTTCTAAAACCATTTGCATGCACTTTTGCCTCCAACAGGGTATTCACCATGATCCTGAACTCCGTATCAGTGAAGTTGTGCTACCTGTTGTGCCTAAGACAAAGTTCTTGGGGCTTATATTTGACCATAAGCTGACCTTTATACTACCCATCAAGCAGCTACAGGTCAAATGTACAAGAGCACTGAACATCCTTCATGTCCTCTCTTCCACCACTTGGGGAGCAGATTAGTCTTCTATTCTAAAGAGATATCATGCTCTTATTTGATAAAAACTAGACTATGGGTCACTGTCTATGGCTCTTTCAGGACCTCAGCCTTGTAGATGCTGGACCCCATTCATCATCATTGATGCATTGGGGCTTTCTACACTTCTCCAGTTCAGAGCTTATACACTGAATCTTATGAACCTTCTCTATACCTTTGCCATTTACAACTGTCTTTATTGTATGCTTCAAAAGTTTGATCTTTACCACAGCATCCTTCCTGGGGTTGTGCTTTCCTTTCTCAGTGGGTCATGCTTTTTTCAGAACAGACGATCTGCCATTGCTCCTTTTGGCCTTTATATCCACTGATCAGCCCATCCCACCATGGCTTATTACAGTTCCCAAATGTGACCTTTTTCTAAGTCATCTAAGAAAAGCAGATTCTGCCGATTGGAAATCCCACCATCAAACTCATGACCTGGATGTTTTATGTTATCCTAATTTGTAAAATTTATGAAAGAAAAACAATATAATATTATTTTTTGTCTGAATGTTCTTGAATATATATAAATTATAAATTTATTGTTTTAAGAAAATGATTTTTTTTCCAATGATAAATGCTTTTCTTGTAGTTTCTATTTGAAATCTATAACATCAAGTAAGATAACAAGAAAGTGGTAATGAAACAGCTTGTTTACTGTACAAAATGAACAAAAGACCAGCCAGTACATGCCAATGTTCTTCATGGAATATCCAATGGTATATAACATTGAAAGAAAAAGTTGAGATGTTTAATTTATAGAAAAACTAAAGTATTTACAATAAAATGTTTTATTCATCTGTTTAATAGATTTAGCTCAGAGTAAGGAAAGGGGTTGTGTTAACGTAGAGTTGCTTTTCTGGGTAGTAATTTTCATATTCTATCCTGACTTAAGTATTGACACTTAGCTACTGTAATAGTAATAAATAAAGCTACTTAAAACAACCTGTATTCTGTATATGGTAGGACTAACTCTAGATGTTAATAACACTTCTTATAGGTGTTTTTCAGCTGAATGTTATTGAACACGTAACAAACCATGGCATATCATCGACACCATTCATTTCCAAGTGATGTGACACACCAGGAACATCAAATTGGTGAGTTGAATGTTCATTATGTTAACACACCAGGAATGTGAAGCTGGTCAGTTTAGGTGTGTGTGTTTGTATGTGACACTTGTTGGTGTATGTTTCTGTATTTGACATTTGTTAGGTTGGTGTGTCTGTATGCAACACTTGTTAGCTGGGTGTGTCTATATGTAACACTTGTTAGGTGTGTGTGTCTGTATGTGACACTTGTTAGGTGTGTGTGTCTGTATGTGACACTTGTTAGGTTGGTGTGTGTGTGTGTGTGTGTGTGACACTTGTTAGGTTGGTGTGTGTGTGTATGTGACACTTGTTAGGTGTGTGTGTCTGTATGTGACACTTGTTAGGTTGGTGTGTGTGTGTATGTGACACTTGTTAGGTTGGTGTGTCTGTATGTGACACTTGTTAGGTGTGTGTGTGTGTCTGTATGTCCTACACTGACCAATATATTGTTCTCTGTGTTTCTCCAAGACACAACTCTTGTTGGTAGCTAGTCATGTTAGATAGTGTTTGCAGTTATAATAATAAGCTACAGTTGCCTAAGTAACAATAACTGGACAGAATGTGACAGTTTTTACTCAATCGTTGCACTGTGATATCTGTAGTATAGGCTTTGGTTGTGAGTTACCTGTTAACAAAAATCTTTGCTAATGCACTGAGAACTATGTATCATGGGCTTTGTTTGTGAGTAATGTATCAACAACTCCTTGTTAATGCAACAAAAAGAACATTTCCCAATATTGTTATCCATAGCATGAGGAATCAGCTGGAAACAGGTTGTATACTTTAACAAACTGTGGCAGGAAACTTGCAAAACTCTGCATTACTCATGGATTTTTTCAGCAGTCAAGAGTTCTGGAGGTAGAAGGAATGTTTAATTGGTTATGAACCTGCAACAGGAATGCTTAATTATAATGATTATGAACCTATAATGGGAATGTTTAATTATAATGGTTATGAACCTATAATGGGAATGTTTAATTTGTATGTTTATGAACCTCTGATGGGAATGTTTAATTGGTATGGTTATGAACATCTAACTGGGAATGTTTAATTGGTATGGTTATGAACATCTCACAGGAATGTTTAATTGGTATGGTTATGAACATCAAACAGGAATGTTTAATTGGTATGGTTATGAACATCAAACAGGAATGTTTAATTGGTATGGTTATGAACATCTCACAGGAATGTTTAATTGGTATGGTTATGAACATCTAACAGGAATGTTTAATTGGTATGGTTATGAACATCTAACAGGAATGTTTAATTGGTATGGTTATGAACATCTAACAGGAATGTTTAATTGGTATGGTTATGAACATCAAACAGGAATGTTTAATTGGTATGGTTATGAACATCTAACTGGGAATGTTTAATTGGTATGGTTATGAACATCTAACTGGGAATGTTTAATTGGTATTGTTATGAACATCTAACAGGAATGTTTAATAGGTATTGTTATGAACATCTAACAGGAATTTTTATTTGGTATGGTTATGAACATCTAACAGGAATGTTTAATTGGTATGGTTATGAACATCTAACTGGGAATGTTTAATTGGTATGGTTATGAACATCTAACAGGAATGTTTAATAGGTATTGTTATGAACATCTAACAGGTATGTTTAATTGGTATTGTTATGAACATCTAACTGGGAATGTTTAATTGGTATGGTTATGAACATCTAACAGGAATGTTTAATAGGTATTGTTATGAACATCTAACAGGTATGTTTAATAGGTATTGTTATGAACATCTAACAGGAATGTTTAATTGGTATGGTTATGAACATCTAACAGGAATGTTTAATTGGTATTGTTATGAACATCTGACAGGAATGTTTAATTGGTATGGTTATGAACATCTAACAGGAATGTTTAATTGGTATGGTTATGAACATCTAACAGGAATGTTTAATTGGTATGGTTATGAACATCTAACTGGGAATGTTTAATTGGTATGGTTATGAACATCAAACAGGAATGTTTAATTGGTATGGTTATGAACATCAAACAGGAATGTTTAATTGGTATGGTTATGAACATCAAACAGGAATGTTTAATTGGTATGGTTATGAACATCTAACTGGGAATGTTTAATTGGTATGGTTATGAACATCAAACAGGAATGTTTAATTGGTATGCTTATGAACATCAAACAGGAATGTTTAATTGGTATGGTTATGAACATCAAACAGGAATGTTTAATTGGTATGGTTATGAACATCTAACTGGGAATGTTTAATTGGTATGGTTATGAACATCAAACAGGAATGTTTAATTGGTATGGTTATGAACATCAAACAGGAATGTTTAATTGGTATGGTTATGAACATCTTACAGGAATGTTTAATTGGTATGGTTATGAACATCTAACAGGAATGTTTAATTGGTATGGTTATGAACATCTAACAGGAATGTTTAATTGGTATGGTTATGAACATCAAACAGGAATGTTTAATTGGTATGGTTATGAACATCAAACAGGAATGTTTAATTGGTATGGTTATGAACATCTAACTGGGAATGTTTAATTGGTGTGGTTATGAACATCTAACAGGAATGTTTAATAGGTATTGTTATGAACATCTAACAGGAATGTTTAATTGGTATGGTTATGAACATCTAACTGGGAATGTTTAATTGGTATGGTTATGAACATCAAACAGGAATGTTTAATAGGTATTGTTATGATCCTCTGATGGGAATGTTTAATTGGTATGGTTATGAACATCTAACTGGGAATGTTTAATTGGTATGGTTATGAACATCTAACAGGAATGTTTAATTGGTATGGTTATGAACATCAAACAGGAATGTTTAATTGGTATGGTTATGAACATCTAACTGGGAATGTTTAATTGGTGTGGTTATGAACATCTAACAGGAATGTTTAATAGGTATTGTTATGAACATCTAACAGGAATTTTTATTTGGTATGGTTATGAACATCTAACAGGAATGTTTAATTGGTATGGTTATGAACATCTAACTGGGAATGTTTAATTGGTATAGTTATGAACATCTAACAGGAATGTTTAATAGGTATTGTTATGATCCTCTGATGGGAATGTTTAATTGGTATGGTTATGAACATCTAACTGGGAATGTTTAATTGGTATGGTTATGAACATCTAACAGGAATGTTTAATTGGTATGGTTATGAACATCTAACAGGAATGTTTAATTGGTATGGTTATGAACATCTAACAGGAATGTTTAATAGGTATGGTTATGAACATCTAACAGGAATGTTTAATAGGTATTGTTATGAACATCTAACAGGTATGTTTAATTGGTATTGTTATGAACATCTAACAGGAATGTTTAATTGGTATGGTTATGAACATCTAACAGGAATGTTTAATAGGTATTGTTATGATCCTCTGATGGGAATGTTTAATTGGTATGGTTATGAACATCTAACTGGGAATGTTTAATTGGTATGGTTATGAACATCAAACAGGAATGTTTAATAGGTATTGTTATGATCCTCTGATGGGAATGTTTAATTGGTATGGTTATGAACATCTAACTGGGAATGTTTAATTGGTATGGTTATGAACATCTAACTGGGAATGTTTAATTGGTATGGTTATGAACATCAAACAGGAATGTTTAATAGGTATTGTTATGAACATCTAACAGGAATGTTTAATTGGTATGGTTATGAACATCTAACTGGGAATGTTTAATTGGTATGGTTATGAACATCTAACTGGGAATGTTTAATTGTATGGTTATTAACCTCTTTTTCCATTGCAGGTCCAAATAACATGATTTAAGTTCCTAGGAATTGTTTCCATTGTGTTTGTTCAGGAATAGAATGTTTCAGAACAACATTTGTTGGACTTGTATTTTATAACCTTGTATAAAGAATATGACACCTCTCTTTAGCCAGTATGTCTTGATTTAAGTCTGTCTAACATTTTTAGGATGTACTGAAAGAAGTCACCAGAGGTCGCCCTCTCTTCTTCAGTCAATCAGGATGCTTGTTGTTAATGGTTACAAATACCTGAAAATGTCTTCAGACACCTTGTATGCTCTGATGTCAATCAGTTCATAGGTTATCTAACTCACTGTTAAGACCATTCCCAAGTATTGTGGTTAGGAAGTGTAGATTTAATATGCTTTTGGTTGTTAAATAAAATTAATGTTTTAAGTGAAGAACTAATAATGTGCACAGTGTTGTTGCTGACAAATGTTTTCTTACTCCTCAGGTGATGACAGACGACATAGAATCAGCAGCAGCAGTATTCCACAACTTTGGAAGTCTTACTGTGAGTTCTTGACACTTTAAGTCAACAGTTGAAACCTCTTTTATTTTGTATGAAGAATGGGAAACCTGTCTTGTTTTAATAAAACTACTAACATTGTATGTAGCACCTTGTCCAAGTTAAATACTGGAGTTTCTGTGCAGGTAACATTAAAATGTCTGACAGCCAGTTTCTTGACTTGATAAACTTAGCTTGCCTTCTATAACTGTGTTTGAATTAGACACTAGAGTTGCTAGGCATGTAATATCAAACTGGTGTAAATAAAACATTATCTCTATATTTTTAAGGTTCTCTTTGTTTTCAGTATACCAGTTACAACAACAAGCTCCTACTCCAAAAAGAATTGTATGCACCAGAGAAGTAAGTAATTCATTAAATTATTGAAGTTAAAACAATGTTGACATGTAGGCTAGGAGTGGACAGTACTTGGCTTTAGTCATTGATTTTGTCTAAGTGTAAAGTAGTCTCAACACAAACACCAGACATAACCAAAAACAAAAATAAGCTGGTTTTAAACCTTTCATGACTGGTGGGTGTATCTATGCATATTGGTCTTTAAACAAGTTATTTTTAAAATGTAATTAAAGTAGTTTTTGTTTATAGTATACAAATTAGAATAGCAAAAATCATAGCTAATAATCTACATTTCAATAGTGTATATATTTTAAATTCTGAATTTTATGAGGTAGTATTTCAAAAAACACAGAATTTTATTATTTTATATTCTTTGGTTTATTATTTAATTAATTAAAAAGTTAGGTATAAAAACAATGATAAGTTCTGGGTAAGTACTTTATTTCTTGTTTATTGTGTTTATTCTTTATTTATTGTTATAAAAGTAACTAACATGTAGAAATTGAAGATCTTTTTAGGTTAGTTAAGGTTTGATTAAATAAAATGAATAATGATAAAGTTTCATGAGGCACACAATCGAGCTGCTTGTGACTAAGTCAGTAGCATAATGTGAGCTTCAAGTAATTTGTAACTTATAATAGTGTGAATATTAGTTAAAGTTCATAGGGAAATAAAAACAATAACATTTAATTATAAATAGATGTATACTTTTACAAGTTTAAAACTACTTAGGATACACAAATATAGTTTCATATTACAATTTTATGTCATTCTAGAAGGAAAATAGGGTAATTTTTGATTTATTTAGGTTTTCTTTTTGGTGGTTATGAGGTTGGTCAACTTGTTAGGATAAAGGAGATAGTAGATAAAATATAAAGTTATACTGAAGAAGGTTTAGAGATCACAAAGGAAAATTGAGATTTTTGTGATGAAGGAAAGTATTTTTAATCATCACACTAAAATCACCTCGAATGTGGATTAGTAAAGAAAAAACTCTATTTGCAGACGGATCATTTCTATTTTGTTTATTTAAAAATATGACTTTTGTATGAAACTGACTTGTAATGTTCAGAGAAATTTTACATTAAAAGTTATAGTATAAACACTTGGTGTGTTTAAATTTACATACAAACTTGGCATTTTATACTGAGCCTGTAATACAAGGGATAAGTAATTTTCATTAAAATATTCATATTATTCTTTCCTTCAGATTTAGTATAATTTTATTTTTTACTTTATCTATGAATGGGATAAACAAAAGAAAAGAGGTTTTTAATTTTTATATTTTTTTCTTTCTGTGTTTTTCTCTTCAAAAAACTTCCAATATTACCTTTCCTTTGGTATTTTGTGAATTTCAACTACTGTGTTATGTTAATTGATCAAGTCACTCCTGGTATAACATTGTACTATTTTTACACAAGCTGTGATGGTGGGGTTCACCAAGCTGTTACCAACTGTCAGTTAGCAAGGATATTGTGACAGATAAAATAATGTTAGGTGTATTTGTTCATATGTTACATGTAAAATAATGTTAGGTATATTTGTTCATATGTTACATGTAAAATAATGTTAGGTATATTTGTTCATATGTTACATGTAAAATAATGTTAGGTATATTTGTTCATATGTTACATGTAAAATAATGTGAGGTATATTTGTTCATATGTTACATGTAAAATAATGTGAGGTATATTTGTTCATATGTTACATGTAAAATAATGTGAGGTATATTTGTTCATATGTTACATGTAAAATACTGTGAGGTATATTTGTTCATATGTTACATGTAAAATACTGTGAGGTATATTTGTTCATATGTTACATGTAAAATAATGTTAGGTATATTTGTTCATATGTTACATGTAAAATAATGTTAGGTATATTTGTTCATATGTTACATGTAAAATAATGTTAGGTATATTTGTTCATATGCTACATGTAAAATAATGTTAGGTGTATTTGTTCATATGCTACATGTAAAATAATGTTAGGTGTATTTGTTCATATGCTACATGTAAAATAATGTTAGGTATATTTGTTCATATGCTACATGTAAAATAATGTTAGGTATATTTGTTCATATGCTACATGTAAAATAATGTTAGGTATATTTGTTCACGTGTTACATGTAAAATAATGTTATGTATATTTGTTCACTTGTTACTGATAAAATAATGTTATGCATATTTGTTCACGTGTGACAGATAAAATAATGTGAGGTATATTTGTTCACATATTACATGTAAATATAATGTGAGGTGTGTTTATTCATGTGTTACAGGTAAAATAAGGTAATTATCATTGTTAATATTACAGGTACTTTACAGACCTTTCCATTATGGAAGAGAGTGAGTACAATTTCCACAATAGTACATATTGTAAATAAACATTTTTTCAAGTTTCCACAGCACCAAAAGTGCAGCATAGTATAGATGGATATTGATACAAGTTTTTGTTAAAGTAAGGTAAAATGTTATTTCCTTGAAAGTCCAGTTTCAGTACTGTTTATCACCTGAGTTTTTATAACTTATCATTATAAAAATTAAGTTGATAAACATTACTCTCACCACACTTCACATATCATAAATAAAGATTCAGTTGATAAACATTACTCTCACCACACTTCACATATCATAAATAAAGATTCAGTTGATAAACATTTCTCTCACCACACTTCACGTATCAAATATAAAGATTCAGTTGATAAACATTACTCTCTTCAGACTTCACATATTATAAATAAAGGTTCAGTTGATAAACATTACTCTCATCAGACTATACATATATTTAAAGGTTCAGGTGATAAACATTACTCTCTTCAGACTTCACATATTATAAATAAAGGTTCAGGTGATAAACATTACTCTCACCACACTTCACGTATCATATATAAAGATTCAGTTGATAAACATTACTCTCACCACACTTCACATATCATAAGTAAAGGTTGAGTTGATAAATATTACTCTCACCACACTTCAAATATCATAAGTAAAGGTTCAGTTGATAAACATTACTGTCACCACACTTCACACATCATAAATAAAGGTTCAGGTGATAAACATTACTCTCACCACACTTCACATATAAATAAAGGTTCAGGTGATAAACATTACTCTCACCACACTTCACATATCATAAATAAAGATTCAGGTGATAAACATTACTCTCACCACACTTCACATATCATAAAGGTTGAGGTGATAAACATTACTCTCACCACACTTCACATATCATAAATAAAGGTTCAAGTGATAAACATTACTCTCACCACACTTCACATATCATGAATAAAGGTTCAGGTGATAAACATTACTCTCACCACACTTCACATATCATAAATAAAGATTCAGGTGATAAACATTACTCTCACCGCACTTCACATATCATAAAGGTTGAGGTGATAAACATTACTCTCACCACACTTCACATATCACAAATAAAGGTTCAAGTGATAAACATTACTCTCACCACACTTCACATATCATAAGTAAAGGTTCAGTTGATAAACATTACTCTCACCACACTTCACATATCATGAATAAAGGTTCAGGTGATAAACATTACTCTCACCACACTTCACATATCATGAATAAAGGTTCAGGTGATAAACATTACTCTCACCACACTTCACATATCATAAATAAAGGTTCAAGTGATAAACATTACTCTCACCACACTTCACATATCATAAATAAAGATTCAGGTGATAAACATTACCCTCACCACACTTCACATATCATAAAGGTTCAGGTGATAAACATTACTCTCACCACACTTCACATATCATGAATAAAGGTTCAGGTGATAAACATTACTCTCATCAGACTATACATATATTTAAAGGTTCAGGTGATAAACATTACTCTCACCACACTTCACATATCATAAATAAAGGTCCAGGTGATAAACATTACTCTCACCACACTTCACATATCATAAAGGTTCAGGTGATAAACATTACCCTCACCACACTTCACATATCATGAATAAAGGTTCAGGTGATAAACATTACTCTCACCACACTTCACATATCATAAAGGTTCAGGTGATAAACATTACTTTCACCGCACTTCACATATCATAAATAAAGGTTCAGGTGATAAACATTACTCTCACCACACTTCACATATCATAAAGGTTCAGGTGATAAACATTACTCTCACCACACTTCACATATCATAAATAAAGGTTCAGGTGATAAACATTTCTCTCATTTAATTTAAGTATTAGGTGAAATATGTAAATGTTATGTGAGGTTAGCTGAAAATCTACTTGGTAAATTTTATTTTCTTTAGGCTACAATTCAGTGTGATAAAGCTTCTGTATTGAAATAGTTTGTTATATCACCAAAAGTAACAAAAACATAAAGAATGATAAAAAGAACATGTTCCTAACAAATTGACATGAATACTGACTTTTCAACATGAACTTCGTAGTTGGTCTGAGAACAATCAGTTAAGTTTAATTACAAAGCAATGATTTATATTGCTGAGTGTTAGCAAAATAAGGATCATGAAAGTTTTTATGACAGAGCGACAAATGGAATAAGCTTCTTATAGTTAGTTATTACAAAACATGCACATTTTTTTAAATTGTATTATGTATACCTTATTATAAATGTTTGAATTCTAATGAAGTGCAGTCATTTGATTTTAACCACACTAAAAGTGTAGTTTAACAAAAAGTTTGAGTTTTCTAGACATGTTTAAGGCATGTGAAAACAACTAAAACCATGAGTTGTAAGGAAGTAAGTGTCTGTAATACTTTCAAAGTTACATTTTTGTGAGATGATTATATTAAGTGTTGGTGTGAACCAGAGGATTAATAACACAAAGTTCCACTTTTGTCCCATGTTTATAAAATCTTTTAAAATATTCAATCACAAAACATGGAACCTAACAATTAAAGCATGTTCTAAAGGTATATCTTCCTTCAACAAGGTTGGTTCACTTATGAAACCCAATAATTAAAGCATGTTCTGAAGGTATATCTTCCTTCTACAAGGTTGATTCACTTACAAAACCCAGTAGATGTGCATGTTCTGATGGTATATATATCTTCTACAAGGTTGGTTCAATTATGAAACCCAATAGGCGTGCATGTTCTGGAGGTATATCTTCCTTCTGCACAGTTGATTCATTTATGAAACCCACTAGGTGTGCCTGTCCTGAAGATATATCTCTTATCCAAGGTTGATTCACTTGTGAAACCCAATACTTAAAGCATGTTCAGAAGGTATATTTCCTTTCTCCAAGGTTGATTCACTTATGAAACCCAATAATTAAATCATGTCCTGTAGGTATATCTTTCTTCTACAAGGTTGGTTCACTTGTGAAACCCAATAGGTGTGCATGTCCTGAATGTATATCTCCTTTCTCTAATGTTGATTCACTTATGAATTTCAATAATTAAAGCATGTTCCAAAGGTGTATGTTCCTTCTCTAATGTTGATTCACTTATGAAACACAAGAGATATGCATGTTCTCAAGGTATATCTTCTTTCTTCAGTGTTTCTCCCAGTGGGACAGTAGTAATTTTTCTGATTTACAATGTTAAAATCAGAGGTTTGATTCCTTTTAGTGGACACAGCAGATAGCCTGATGTGGCTTTGTTATAAGAAAACACACACCTTCTTCAGTGATGTTTTGCTTTTGAAACCTGATAACTTAAGTATGTTCAGAATATGGATTTTTAAGTAAGAAAGGAAAACCTACCTTCTTAAAACAGATTTCTTATTTTGTAAATTGTTAACTTCCTGATCTTATGTGATTTCTTTGTGTCATACGAACACTTTCTAGCTGAATCTGTAGTTCTTGTACGAAGTAAGATATTAGTTGAAACACGTTTCACATGGTACAAGTTGTGCTTTGTTTACTTTATGTAGATTTCATGGAAGAATATTGAGAGAAGAAGCAGACCTGTTGCTTCAAGGAGGGGATGGTTCTTATCTTGTACGAGAAAGCCAAAGAGCACCAGGGCAGTATACGTTAAGTCTCAGGTAAGATTAATAATGTACTTTCTGGAAGTTGTAATAAGGAATTGATGACTGCTCATACCATTTAGCTAAAGGTTTCAAGTTCCTTACAATTTGTAATAATTATAACAGTCTAGAAGAGTTGTAACTTGTATTTTAAAAATATATGTTTCATTAGTAAATTTGGAATATTTAAATAATAATTTAAAATTAACAATACAGTCTGCCAGACAGGAGATTTGTTTCCCAAACAAAGCTTTCCATTTATATGCAAAAACGGCTCGTTTGGGTTGAGAAAATATTTTACATAGAAGAGCGAACAACGTTTCGTTTGGAAGAAGGTCGAAATGTTGTTCTCTCTTCTATGTAAAATATTTTCTCAACCCAAACGAGCTGTTTTTGCATATAAATTTCTCAACAAGTGGGTTTCTCGACATCACTGATTAAAGCTTTCCATTACTCTCTTTCCAAAATTCTGAATAGAGATTTGAATTTCTTATAATATCTGGAACTTGCTTTCCAGGCTATAAAAGGTTGAAACCACATAAAACACAGGACTGGTCAGAGACATTAAACAATACATCTTTTTATTCATTTTTATGAAGTTGTTTCTCTGTTGTTTTTGCAAGTTATGGCTTCAAGGGATGTATGAAGTTTTGTGGTTCCAACTTTAACACATTTTGTGTGAGAGAAACAGAGTATGGCCAGTCCCTTAAACTTGGGTTCTTCATAGCCAAAAACTAAAGAGAGATGAGTTTTTGACATAAAAATGTGTTTAAGTTAAAAAATCAAGTCCTGTATCAGAGTATACATTTTTTTAGTTCTGACTTGAATAGCAGGAACCCTGAATCAGGCTTTATTGACTCGTACTGGGTGTTGGATAATATTCGTTTCTAGTTAATAAAACAAGAGGTGTTAATGTAAGGTTTTGAAGTATAGATAACAGGTGGGATTTCAACGTATAAATTTACTGTGATCACCTGAGCTCCCAGAGTAACAATCCTTAATGTCACTTCATTAAGCATGAAGGATGAAGTTTGGCAGCAATCTTGATGTTATAATGTATCTTTATAAATTTACTGTGATCACCTGAGCTCCCAGAGTAACAATCCTTAATGTCACTTCATTAAGCTTGAAGGATGAAGTTTGGCAGCAATCTTGATGTTATAATGTATCTTTAATACATTACCAGTCAGATGGTCTCCATGTTGTTATTTAGAAGATGCAGAACAGTAAACAATACAAAGAGGTGAAGAACATGTAAAGATGATTTTCAACATCTGTCGAACCTCTGTGATCATTGTCAGTGAGGTTGTGTATTTCATTTGTTTTTTCTGCCTGGTTTCCATGTTCATGAGAAGGTTAGCAGATGTGATAATCCATGTTAAAAGTTTCTGGTTCTGTGTTTTTTACACCTCTTTTGTTAGACAAAAAGCTTAATTTACTGCTAAGTATAAATTATGTTTATATTCACATTTTTTTGTGTGAAAACAGGTATAAACAGAAGGCATTATGGAGTAAAATTGTTTAAAGGTTGATAAACACATGGCATTTTGAGCATGAGCAGACCTAATGCTCAACTTATATTTTTACAGGCTGAAAAATTTGTGGTTGTAAATGCTATTCTTTGGGCATTGTAGAAATATGTCAGTATTATCACACATAATTTAAAAAGTGATGGTTTAGTTGATATTAGCTTGAAGTTTTCTTTTAACTAGGTTTGGAGGAATGACCAAGAACTACCGTCTGTATTATGATGGAAAACACTATGTAGGAGAGAAGAAGTTTCATACAGTTCAGGATCTGGTCACTGATGGTTTGATCACTCTCTACCTGGAAGCCAATGCAGGAGAATACATTGCAAAGATGTGTGTTCAGTCAAGATACGAGCAGAGTCCATATATGACGTTGAATTCTTACAAGAGGAAGCTTCAGAACATGAGAGTTGTGAAGAGACGAAGTATGTCGAACCAAGGAAGCAAAAGTAACAGTCTTAAGTCAGCAAATGAATGTGATAGGTCTGAAGATGGAAGTATTGTAAGTTTCTTGGATATCAGGATAGCTGAAACTGTGTATTAAGAAAAAGTAACAGTCTTAAGTCAGCAAATGAATGTGATAGGTCTGAAGATGGAAGTATTGTTTCTTGATATCAGGATAGCTGAAACTTTGTATTAAGAAAAAGTAACAGTCTTAAGTCAGCAAATGAATGTGATAGGTCTGAAGATGGAAGTATTGTAAGTTTCTTGGATATCAGGATAGCTGAAACTGTGTATTAAGAAAAAGTAACAGTCTTAAGTCAGCAAATGAATGTGATAGGTCTGAAGATGGAAGTATTGTTTCTTGGATATCAGGATAGCTGAAACTTTGTATTAAGAAAAAGTAACAGTCTTAAGTCAGCAAATGAATGTGATTGGTCTTAAGATGGAAGTATTGTAAGTTTCTTGGATATCAGGATAGCTGAAACTTTGTATTAAGTTAGCAAATGAATGTGATAGGTCTTAGGATGGAAGTATTGTAAGTTTCTTGGATATCAGGATAGCTGAAACTTTGTCTTAAGTTAGCAAATGAATGTGATAGGTCTTAAGATGGAAGTATTGTAAGTTTCTTGGATATCAGGATAGCTGAAACTTTGTCTTAAGTTAGCAACTGAATGTGATAGGTCTTAAGATGGAAGTATTGTAAGTTTCTTGGATATCAAGAAAGCTGAAACATTGTCTTAAGTTAGCAAATGAATGTGATAGGTCTTAGGATGGAAGTATTGTAAGTTTTTTGGATATCAGGATAGCTGAAACTTTGTATTAAGAAAAAGTAACAGTCTTAAGTCAGCAAATGAATGTGATAGGTCTTAAGATTGAAGTATTGTAAGTTTCTTGGATATCAGGAAAGCTGAAACTTTGTCTTAAGTTAGCAAATGAATGTGATAGGTCTTAAGATGGAAGTATTGTTTCTTGGATATCAGGATAGCTGAAACTTTGTATTAAGAAAAAGTAACAGTCTTAAATCAGCAAATGAATGTGATTGGTTTTAAGATGGAAGTATTGTAAGTTTCTTGGATATCAGGAAAGCTGAAACTTTGTCTTAAGTTAGCAAATGAATGTGATAGGTCTTAGGATGGAAGTATTGTAAGTTTCTTGGATATCAGGATAGCTGAAACTTTGTCTTAAGTTAGCAAATGAATGTGATAGGTCTTAAGATGGAAGCATTGTAAGTTTCTTGGATATCAGCATAGCTGAAACTTTGTATTAAGAAAAAGTAACAGTCTTAAGTCAGAAATGAATGTGATTGGTCTTAAGATGGAAGTATTGTAAGTTTCTTGGGTATCAGGATAGCTGAAACTGTGTATTAAGCCCTCATAATTGGTAACAACACAGTGGATAAAACATAGTTGGGTACAGAAATACATATTTTCAACTGTTTCAAGTTTATTAAACTTGTACTTCTGTGAACATTTTTCAAACACTATTTACTGATTTGTTGTTCTTGACATTCATTTTTTCATACTGTCTGACCCAAAACGAAGGTAAGATACTATAATGACAGTGTGTCTAAGTTTTGTTGTGCTCTGAAGGGTTAAGGAAAGATGTGTGAATGTGAAACTGTTGTGGTTTCTTTGTGTCTTGTAATGAAAGTATTTATTACTCTTTGTTTTATAGAATGATGGTCCTGTTATGGCTGGCCTTAATGTTCATCGTTTTGAAAAGCCACATAACTTTAAGGTAAGTTAATTCTGCTTGTATTAATATCCATTCTGTTTATCAGATGAAAGGTATTGAAATTTGATTAATGTTTGATAAATATAAGTTTAAATAATTAAACAGAAAGGATGTTACACGTTTATTGTATTTCAGTGATATATAAAAGAGTCCCGGAGGATCAACAGCTAATCTATATAAAAGCCAATGTGTGTCACTGATTAGTCATGAAACTTCGATTGGGAAAGCTTTCCTCAAGTGAGAATCTTGTTTCTGTCTTCTTTGATCTGGACAAGGCCTATGACACTACATGGAGGTTTAGAAATTTACAGAAGATCCATTCTTAGAGGTTGTGTGGGTTGAACCATCTCCCAGTGTTTCACACAGGAACTTGGGAGTCCATCAGGGTTGTGTCTTGAGTGTCACACTTTTCATTGGCAGTTGATTTGGGGTGAGAAAGTTCATAACTAGCTTTTCCGAACCAAATCTTCTGTTGTTATTTGTCCAAATTCCCTGAGGATTAAGTGAAAGTGGTTACTTTGGCTAGCTTATGAGTTGCCACAGTTTTTTGTATTCCTCATGTTCTTTACATGGAACTGATTTGCCAGTGTGTGGCCTTTATGACACACAAATAACAATAGCTTACATTTTACTTTTGTGTCATAGTTATGACTTTGAGCAGTAGCTCCATATTAATTGTCTTTTTTGAGGGTTTACCCCTGACCTTGGATGGTATCATAGGCAGTGGTACCACTGTCAACTTTGATAATGTTTTTAGCTTTTATGGGACACTGGTTTTTTAAAATTTATTTAGTTTTCACCTGATATTTGGACATTGTTTTTAACTTGATTTCTTTTTACTTTTTATTATTATACTGGTTGATTGGTGCAAATAGCCAAATTGCTTTGAATCAATAAACCAAAAATTAAAAACAAAGGATGTGAACAGACCCAAATTTACCAGTATTAACAAACTAGAATATAAAAATAAGAACCTTGTACGTTTTCTATTTGCTATAATTATATTAGTGAATTCACGACATTGGGGCTGTCCAACTTCATCTTAAAATACATTTTTACTTTTACCCATTACATGTTCATAACTGATTAAAACCACTCTTTTTTCTAACTACATAAATCTACTGGCCTTTATTTGGGTAAAGCTATTATTTGAAGAGGTATGATCAAGGTGATGTACCATGTACAGCTTAGTTAGAAAGCCTGATAAATTAAAGTGGAATTTTGTGGTCTTGGTATTGTTATTTCAGAATGTATATATAAAACCTACAAATTGTTTTTTATTAACATATTCTGTGTGCAAAATTGATTGAGGCTTAGCACGTACGATACATGAGTACAAAACAATTTTGTAACATCATAAGCAGTAGCATTGATGACATTGTGGAGGTCACATGGGTGTCCAGGGAGTTATTTTGTATATTTTGTAATGTACTGTTATAGGTGTGTTTCATTTCTAGTGCAATACAACCAGAAATGTCAGGTGTTAAAGATGTTTTGCTTTGATAATAATAAAGAAAAACGGTACTTAAGTGTTATTAAAGTAAAATAAAGGTGACACACTGAGAGTGATTGTTAAAGTAAACTAAAGGTGACACAATGAGACTGATTGTTAAAGTAAATTAAAGGTGACACAACGAGACTGATTGTTAAAGTAAATTAAAGGTGACACAACGAGACTGATTGTTAAAGTAAACTAAAGGTGACACAACAAGACTGATTGTTAAAGTAAACTAAAGGTGACACAACAAGACTGATTGTTAAAGTAAACTAAAGGTGACACAACAAGACTGATTGTTAAATTAAAATAAAGGTGAGACAATGAGACTGATTGTTAAAGTAAAAGTGACACACAGAGTGATTGTTAAAGTAAAATAAAGGTGACGCACAAAGAGTGATTGTTAAGGTACAATAAAGGTGACAATAACGGAGAGTGATTGTTAAAGTAAAATAAAGGTGACACACAAAGAGTGATTGTTAAGGTACCATAAAGGTGACACACGGAGAGTGATTGTTAAGGTACAATAAAGGTGACACACGGAGAGTGATTGTTAAAGTAAAATAAAGGTGACACACAAAGAGTGATTGTTAAGGTACCATAAAGGTGACACACGGAGAGTGATTGTTAAGGTACAATAAAGGTAACACACGGAGAGTGATTGTTAAAGTAAAATAAAGGTGACACACTGAGAGTGATTGTTAAAGTAAAATAAAGGTGACACACGGAGAGTGATTGTAAAAGTAAAATAAATATAATTACATATGTACTTTTACAAGATATAAGTTATCCACAAATATTATTTAGGTTTCCTGTTACAGTTTATAGTAATTTTATAAAATGAGTAGGTAATTTAAATAATTGCTGGTTACAAAGTCTGTGAGGTTAACCAACTACGTGTAGAGTTAAGTTAGAGGAGATGACAGATAGTTTTAAAAGTTTTTCTAAACAAATATTCTATAACCATCTCCGAGGTTAAAAACATTATGCAAGTTAAATTGGACAGTTTCAAATGAAGAAAAGTATTTTAATCTTAAAATCAAAATTGCTTTGCAGGTTTGATATTTCAACATCCTGAAAGAAAAGATTCATAAGGAAATATTAAATTTAAAAATACTTAATTGAGAAACCTGTTATTTTGTTTATAAAAACCTCATGACATTTATGGTAATCTTTGAAATTTAATGAAGAAATGTGTACACTATCAAAAACTATTGTATGACTATGCTATGGGTTATTTTTATGGATATGTACTGGTTAAAATACATTAATCCCTATAGTCAAATAGTAAGTGATAAAAAGATGGATTCTGAAGTGTTACAACTAATTTTTTATGGTTATTTAAAACAAATTAATTTGTTTACTTTTCTGTTCTATTTTTACTTTTTATGTTAACTCTGTATTAAAACTTGACAATCATTAGACTTCATTTTAAATGAATATTTGGGTGTTGACTTGTCAACTGATAAAATGTGATCATTTTCTACCAGTTAACTAAAGGAATTTATTAATTATTAATGGATTCTTAAGTTTACACTGGAACTTTCATTTGTAATAACCATTAACTTTACTATGTCTTGCTTTTATTGTTGTTTGGTACTGTTTAGAATAATTGTACTTGTTTGTTCCAGACCCACAACTTTAAAGGATTTCCGTGGTGTGATTTATGTGGCAACTTCATGTGGGGTATTATTGCACAAGGTTTGAAATGTGAAGGTAAGGGAAGGGACTGAATTCAAAATATAAGTTAATATTTGATAAATTATCATAAGCAATTAAAACTGTATTATTACTTCATGACTAAATCAGATCTGACAGGACTTTAATTTCTTCATATTTCTACAGTTATCATATGTAATTAAAACTGTATTTTCACTTCATGACTACACCAGATCTGATAGGACTATATAATTTCTTTATATTTCTAGTTATCATAAGTAATTAAAACTGTATTATTAATTCATGACTAAATCGGATCTGATAGGTCTATTTAATTTCTTCATATTTCTACAGTTATCATATGTAGTTAAAACTGTATTTTTACTTTATGACTACACCAGATCTAATAGGACTTTAATTTCTTCATATTTCTACAGTTATCATATGTAATTAAAACTGTATTTTCACTTCATGAGTACACCAGATCTGATAGGACTATATAATTTCTTTATATTTCTAGTTATCATAAGTAATTAAAACTGTATTATTAATTCATGACTAAATCGGATCTGATAGGTCTATTTAATTTCTTCATATTTCTACAGTTATCATATGTAGTTAAAACTGTATTTTTACTTCATGACTACACCAGATCTAATAGGACTTTAATTTCTTCATATTTCTACAGTTATCATATGTAGTTAAAACTGTATTTTTACTTCATGACTACACCAGATCTAATAGGACTTTAATTTCTTCATATTTCTACAGTTATCATATGTAATTAAAACTGTATTTTCACTTCATGACTACACCAGATCTGATAGGACTATATAATTTCTTTATATTTCTAGTTATCATAAGTAATTAAAACTGTATTATTACTTCATGACTAAATCAAATCTGATAGGACTTTAATTTCTTCATATTTCTACAGTTATCATATGTAGTTAAAACTGTATTTTTACTTCATGACTACACCAGATCTGATAGGACTATATAATTCTTTCATATTTCTACAGTTATCATATGTAGTTAAAACTGTATTTTTACTTCATGACTACACCAGATCTAATAGGACTATATAATTCCTTCATATTTCTACAGTTATCATAAGTAATTGAAACTGTATTATTACTTCATGACTAAATCATATCTGATGGGACTATTTAATTTCTTCATATTTCTACAGTTATAAGTAATTAAAACTGTATTATTGCTTCATGACTAAATCAGATCTGATGGGACTATTTAATTTTTTCATATTTCTACAGTTATATGTAATTAAAACTGTATTTTCACTTCATGACTACACCAGATCTGATAGGACTATATAAGTTCTTTATATTTCTAGTTATCATAGGTAATTAAAACTGTATTATTAATTCATGACTAAATCGGATCTGATAGGTCTATTTAATTTCTTCATATTTCTAGTTATTATATGTAGTTAAAACTGTATTTTTACTTCATGACTACACCAGATCTGATAGGACTATATAATTCCTTCATATTTC
The DNA here is from genome assembly GCF_004210375.1 of Tachypleus tridentatus. Classification (NCBI taxonomy): domain Eukaryota; kingdom Metazoa; phylum Arthropoda; class Merostomata; order Xiphosura; family Limulidae; genus Tachypleus; species Tachypleus tridentatus. The sequence goes on from NC_134837.1 coordinate 268,997,952, forward strand.
TACAGTTATCATAAGTAATTAAAACTGTATTATTACTTCATGACTAAATCATATCTGATGGGACTATTTAATCATATTTCTACAGTTATCATAAGTAATTAAAACTGTATTATTACTTCATGACTACACCAGATCTGATAGAACTACTTAATTTCTTCAGTTTTCTACAGTTATCCTAAGTAATTAATACTGTATTTTTACTTCATGACTAAATCAGATCTGATAGGACTATTTTAATTTCTTCAGATTCATATGTAAATAACAAGAATTGTTTCCTCTTTCTACTGAATGTTAATGTTAGATCAGACAATAAAATATGAAGGTTTAGTTGTATGTAATGTGAAGACAAAATTACTTCATAGAATATTTAACAATTATGTATTTCCAGTTCAGTTTGTACTATTATTTAAAATGCACATATGTTTAGGACTGTTGAATCTACTTTAAAGACATAGAGAGGTATCTCTTCATAAACTCTAATAAATGTATTTTATCTTATTTAAATTTTTAAAATTTAGACTTGCTGGTATTAAAGTCTTAAAGTATTATCTAAGGTAGATTGTAAGAGGACACTAGATGTCTGGTTTGAATAACAGTCTGCCCGAAATATTTTCTGCTGCGTATTTAGACTTGACATTGTTATTATTCTTAAGATTATAAATTTTTTGAAAAATTGCTATTTTAGCAAAGAAATTTGAAATCCTCAATAGAAACATATTTTAAAACAAATGTATGAGAAGTATTGTTTAATTTTGCTGAATATCCATCAGCATTGCCTATATTATTGTTTGATTCTGTTAGCTTATAGAAACTAGCACATTTACAGATGTTTATATCGTAGTGAGAATTTTTGATATCAGAGAATTAAAAATGTCTTTTTATCTATTTCTTCACATTTTATTTTCTGCATGTAAACTAAACATGTATAATAATGGTCACATAGTTTTACTTGATGTGACAAGGTCCCAGATGTATGTTAACATTTTTCTCCAGATTGCGGGTTTAGTGCTCACCGAAAGTGTTCAGAAAACATTCCAAATGACTGCCTTCCAGACCTGAAGTACGTGAAGCGTGTGTTTGGCATAGATCTCACAACATTGGTGAAGGCCCACAATACACCAAGACCATTTGTAGTTGATATGTGTGTTAAAGAAATAGAAAACAGAGGTAAAGTAAACAAAATGATTCTGCATGTCTACTTTACATTGGTACTAGGCTGTGTTACTCACACACATGTACTTGGTTACTTTACGTTGGTACTAGGCTGTGTTACTCACACACATGTACTTGGTTACTTTACATTGGTACTAGGCTGTGTTACTCACACACATGTACTTGGTTACTTTACATTGGTACTAGGCTGTGTTACTCACACACATGTACTTGGTTATACTTTACATTGGTACTAGGCTGTGTTACTCACACACATGTACTTGGTTATACTTTACATTGGTACTAGGCTGTGTTACTCACACACATGTACTTGGTTATACTTTACATTGGTACTAGGCTGTGTTACTCACACACATGTACTTGGTTATACTTTACATTGGTACTAGGCTGTGTTACTCACACACATGTACTTGGTTATACTTTTACATTGGTACTAGGCTGTGTTACTCACACACACATGTACTTGGTTATACTTTACATTGGTACTAGGCTGTGTTACTCACACACATGTACTTGGTTATACTTTACATTGGTACTAGGCTGTGCTACTCACACACATGTACTTGGTTATACTTTACATTGGTACTAGGCTGTGTAACTCACACACATGTACTTGGTTACTTTACATTGGTACTAGGCTGTGTAACTCACACACATGTACTTGGTTACTTTACATTGCGACCTAGCTACTTGTTTTTCTATAAGCATCTTTTTTTGTGCATGTCACAGTGTTTTAGTGATTTACATTTAATCTTTAATTTAATTATTTTATTTTCCATGTATACAAACAAAATTGGAATAAAAGCCTCGCTAATACACTAAACTTAATTTTATAAATGATAAAACAAGTAGAACGTTTTAATACGTAAATAAATGATAAAACAACAAGTAGGATGTTTTAATATGTAAAGAAATTTTAAAACAACAAGTAGGATGTTTTAATATGTAAAGAAATTTTAAAACAACAAGTAGGATGTTTTAATATGTAAAGAAATTTTAAAACAACAAGTAGGATGTTTTAATATGTAAAGAAATGATAAAACAACAAGTAGGATGTTTTAATATGTAAAGAAATGATAAAACAACAAGTAGGATGTTTTAATATGTAAAGAAATGATAAAACAACAAGTAGGACGTTTTAATATGTAAAGAAATTTTAAAACAACAAGTAGAACGTTTTAATATGTAAAGAAATGATAAAACAACAAGTAGGATGTTTTAATACGTAAAGAAATGATAAAACAACAAGTAGGACGTTTTAATATGTAAAGAAATTTTAAAACAACAAGTAGAACGTTTTAATATGTAAAGAAATGATAAAACAACAAGTAGGATGTTTTAATACGTAAAGAAATGATAAAACAACAAGTAGGATGTTTTAATATGTAAAGAAATGATAAAACAACAAGTAGGATGTTTTAATACGTAAAGAAATGATAAAACAACAAGTAGGATGTTTTAATATGTAGAGAAATGATAAAACAACAAGTAGGATGTTTTAATATGTAAAGAAATGATAAAACAACAAGTAGGATGTTTTAATACATAAAGAAATGATAAAACAACAAGTTGAATGTTTTAATATGTAAAGAAATGATAAAACAACAAGTAGGATGTTTTAATATGTAAAGAAATGACAAAACAACAAGTAGAATGTTTTAATATGTAAAGAAATGATAAAACAACAAGTAGGATGTTTTAATATGTAGAGAAATGATAAAACAACAAGTAGGATGTTTTAATATGTAAAGAAATGATAAAACAACAAGTAGGATGTTTTAATACGTAAAGAAATGATAAAACAACAAGTAGGATGTTTTAATATGTAAAGAAATGACAAAACAACAAGTAGAATGTTTTAATACGTAAAGAAATCGTAAAACAACAAGTAGGATGTTTTAATATGTAAAGAAATGATAAAACAACAAGTAGGATGTTTTAATATGTAAAGAAATGATAAAACAACAAGTAGGATGTTTTAATACGTAAAGAAATGATAAAACAACAAGTAGGATGTTTTAATACGTAAAGAAATGATAAAACAACAAGTAGGATGTTTTAATACGTAAAGAAATGATAAAACAACAAGTAGGATGTTTTAATACGTAAAGAAATGATAAAACAACAAGTAGGATGTTTTAATACGTAAAGAAATGATAAAACAACAAGTAGGATTGAAACTTTGACTTTCTACTGGTTATAAATGAAAACAATGTAACATGGTATGCTATTTCATAGATTGAAACTTTGACTTTCTGCTGGTTATAAATGAAAACAATGTAACATGGTATGTTATTTCATAGATTGAAACCTTGGCTTTCTACTGGTTATAAATGAAAACAATGTAACATGGTATGTTATTTCATAGATTGAAACCTTGGCTTTCTGCTGGTTATAAATGAAAACAATGTAACATGGTATGTTATTTCATAGATTGAAACCTTGACTTTCTGCTGGTTATAAATGAAAACAATGTAACATGGTATGTTATTTCATAGATTGAAACCTTGGCTTTCTACTGGTTATAAATGAAAAGAATGTAACATGGTATGTTATTTCATAGATTGAAACATTGGCTTTCTACTGGTTATAAATGAAAACAATGTAACATGGTATGTTATTTCATATTTTGAAACCTTGGCTTTCTACTGGTTATAAATGAAAACAATGTAACATGGTATGTTATTTCATAGATTGAAACCTTGGCTTTCTACTGGTTATAAATGAAAACAATGTAACATGGTATGTTATTTAATAGATTGAAACCTTGGCATTCTACTGGTTATAAATGAAAACAATGTAACATGGTATGCTATTTCATAGATTGAAACCTTGGCTTTCTACTGGTTATAAATGAAAACAATGTAACATGGTATGTTATTTCATAGATTGAAACCTTGGCTTTCTGCTGGTTATAAATGAAAACAATGTAACACGACATGTTATTTCATATATTGAAACCTTGGCATTCTACTGGTTATAAATGAAAACAATGTAACACGGTATGCTATTTCATAGATTGAAACCTTGGCTTTCTACTGGTTATAAATGAAAATAATGTAACACGACATGTTATTTCATAAATTGAAACCTTGGCTTTCTACTGGTTATAAATGAAAACAATGTAACACGACATGTTATTTCATAGATTGAAACCTTGGCTTTCTACTGGTTATAAATGAAAATAATGTAACACGACATGTTATTTCATAAATTGAAACCTTGGCTTTCTACTGGTTATAAATGAAAACAATGTAACACGACATGTTATTTCATAGATTGAAACCTTGGCTTTCTACTGGTTATAAATGATATAATATTCAATGTCAGAGAGAACTATTGGCAAGTTATGAAAAAGAGGATTTGACATGATAAGTTTGATTTTCTAGTTCATGGCACTAGATTCTAAGTTGATACCAAAACTGTTTAACTTGGGTAGGTATGCATAATATGAACATTTAGTTGTTGTAACTGGAACCATCTTGATATTCTTCCATTTCCAAACAGTTCAAGTAATACACCTTAAGTTCAGTTTCAATAGGAACCCAGATGAATTATGTTCTACATTTTGTATTTGTTTTTTCTTTTAAACTGATTGTAAAGTTTTCAGAAATGTGTAATAATTAATGCTCGACTGAGTTACACCGGTATTTCTTAAAGTATCTAAATTGAATGATTCATTTATATCTTTCGAATACTCTCTTAATATTGTTTGTTGGTTCTTGTTTTCATTAAGGGTTAGATGCAGAAGGCTTATACAGAGTCTCTGGATTTAGTGATGAGATAGAAGCAGTACGGTTGGCTTTTGAAAAAGGTAGGTTTCACATATTCTCAGTTGAATGATTTTCCAAGTGAATTATGTAATTAATTTTTAATCTGTAAATATTCTATACTTTTAAAGTTTTCGTTATACTGAAACATTTAGTTATTCATCCCTTTCGTCTGACGTATTTTGTTTAGATTGTATATTTCATCTTGAGTTATATGCAGACGACTGTCATATATCATGATTTATTCCGTAGCAGGAGGACTCCTGAGTGTAGTCTGTAATGGTTTTAGACTTTGCAAACATTTCTCTGTATTTATCCCTTTCACTTTTTGTTTACATTCCCCTTTTACTTTTTTCTTTCGTATTTTGTCCTCCTAAAGTGGTTTAGTTTTAAGACGTCTTTGTGTTCTTTGTCCTCCTAAAGTGGTTTAGTTGTTAGACTTATTTAATTGTTCTTTGTCCTCCTAAAGTGGTTTAGTTGTCAGACTTATTTAATTGTGTTCTTTGTCCTCCTAAAGTGGCTTTGTTGTCAGACTTATTTGTGTTCTTTGTCCTCCTAAAGTGGCTTTGTTGTCAGACTTATTTAATTGTGTTCTTTGTCCTCCTAAAGTTTAGTTGTGAGACTTCTTTAATTGTGTTCTTGGTCCTCCTAAAGTGGTTTAGTTGTCAGACTTATTTAATTGTGTTCTTTGTCCTCCTAAAGTGGTTTAGTTGTCAGACTTATTTGTGTTCTTTGTCCTCCTGAAGTGGCTTTGTTGTCAGACTTATTTAATTGTGTTCTGTGTCCTCCTAAAGTGGTTTTGTTGTCAGACTTATGTTCTTTGTCCTCCTAAAGTAGTTTAGTTGTTAGACTTATTTAATTGTGTTCTTTGTCCTCCTAAAGTGGTTTTGTCGTTAGACTTATTTGTGTTCTTTGTCCTCCTAAAGTGGTTTAGTTGTTAGACTTGTTTAATTGTGTCCTTTATCCTCCTAAAGTAGTTTAGTTGTTAGACTTGTTTAATTGTGTCCTTTATCCTCCTAAAGTAGTTTAGTTGTTAGACTTGTTTAATTGTGTTCTTTGTCCTTGTAAAATGGTTTAGTTGTTACTTTTTTTCTACTTTGGAAAGAAATGTAAAAATAATAATTCATTAATTGAAATGTTTGAGCAGTTAGCCCTGCATAATAGGTGTTTTTGTGAAATCAGTAGGTTAAAGGTAAACAATTTGTCATTGTGCATATGTAATGTTTACCTATATGTATATGGTGCACTTGTATTGATTTGATCTTGTAATTGTGTAACTCATACCTCTAGTCATATGTAAATTGTGGTGCCGTTATACCATTGCAGATATTTTGGCTAGAATAATGATTTAAGTAATGCAACTTTAAAATGCATACAGTTATATATGTATATATATGTATGTATATGTTATGTTTACAGTTTTATATATATATATATATATATATACGTCATGTACACAGATTTATATACACCTCATGTATACAGTTAGATTTATACACACCTCATGTATACAGTTAGATTTATACACATACCTCATGTATACAGTTAGATATATACACTGCTGGCCAAAATCTTGAGGCCAATGAACATAAAGAAAAAATATGCATATTGTGTTGTTAAACTCAACCACTTATCTGAGTAGAGCTTCAAAAGATGAAAATAAGAAAAGGGAAAATAAAAATAAAAACCTTTTTTAGAATTTAAGAGGGAAAATGTAAACACTATGAAATTAGCCTAAATACTAGCTGGTCAAAAGTTTAAGACCATACCAAAAAGAAGTCCTAAACAGGGTAGGAAATGCCCAACAAGAGGTCTCAGTAGTGAGTTGCATGGCCATCATTACGAATAACATCAAACATTTGCTTTGGCATGGTTGATATAAGCAGTTTGCAGAAGGCTGGCTGGAATGTTATTCCAAGTGACGAAGATAGCTTCACGAAGATCATGCACTGTTTGGAATTGATGTCCATTTCTGTAGACTTCCCTTGCTATCCACCCCCAAACATTTTCAATGGTGTTCAGTTCGGGCAAACACGCTGGATGGTCCAAAAGAATCACGTCATTTGCAATGAAAAAGTCCTTTGTCCTGCAGGCATTGTCCTGCTGAGAGATCCAGTCATTCCACACAAGCGAGAGCCTTCAGTCAATAAGGATGCTCCTTCCAACATGCCAGTGTAGCCAGCTGCTGTTTGATGCCCCTGTATAACCTAAAGCTCTATTGTTCCATGGAAGGAGAAAGCACCCCAGATCATGATGGAACCTCCTCCACTGTGCTGTGTATAAAATGTCTCTGGTAAGATATCCTTATCATGCCAGTAATGTTGGAAGCCATCTGGACAAACCAGGTTAAATTATTTCTCATCAGAGAACAAAACCTTCATACACTTTTCTGCATCCCATGTGTGGTGCTTCTCAGCAAAGTTTAACCGAGCTGTTTCGTGGTGTGGAAGAAGGCGTGGCCTTTGAAGACGTTTATGGTTTTTAAAGCCTTTCTCTTGTAGATGCCTTCTTATTGTTCTTGAGCTGCATTCTGCATCTGTAAGGGTCTTAATCTGGTTCAATGATCAGCTGGTGTTTTGGCAGACAACCCGTCGAATGTTTCTGCTTAACGCCGGCGAAATTTTCTTAGACCGACTACTTGAAATTCTCGTTCCGTATTCCTCAGGGTCTTTTAAGAAATTTGCAACAGCAGTTTTACTACGTCCAATCTCACCAGCGATGACACGTTGAGAGAGACCTTGCTTTTGCAGCTCGACATTTCTGCCATGTTCAAATTCTATCAACTTTTTAGCCTTTGTCATGATTTTACCCAATGTAACACAGTAAATGCTAGTGGGAGATGTTGACAACGCTAATGCGTGAACACAAATGACTAAACTTCGTTACGTGTTTACCGATTAACGCTTCATTTTAGTATGGTCTTAAACATTTGACCATCTAGTATTTAGACTAATTTCATAGTGTTCACATTTTCCCTACTAAATGCTAAAAAAGTTTTTTTTTTTTTCCCTTTTCTTATTTTCATCTTTAGAAGCTCTGCTCAAATAAGTGGTTGAGTCTAACAACGCAAAATGCATATTTTGTCTTTATGTTCATTGGCCTTAAGATATTGGCCAGCAGTGTATGTATATGCCTCATGTATACAGTTAGATATAATATATGTATACCTCATGTATAATGTTTTGGTCCATACTTTACCTATATGGTTTGATGTATACCTTACGTATAATGTTTAGCTATGTACCGTATGTACATGGTTATATATAAACCTCGTACATGGTTAGAATCGAACCCCTAATTTTAGAGTTGTAAATTTGTAGACTTACCGCTATACTAGAGGGGGGTAGTTAGATATATACGTTATGTACATGGTTAGATATAAACCTTATGCTACAGATGGAGAAAATGCAGATCTCAGCAGCACAGGATGTGAAGATATTCATGTTATCACAGGGGTCTTGAAGCTTTTTTTTCGACTGCTGCCGATACCACTCATCACTTATGACACATATCCTCTTTTCATGAATGCTGTCAGTAAGTAATAGTTTGTTTTTTAATTTTTCCAATTTTTTACATGTTTAGTCATATAGACTTATGTGTGGGTAAAATATATATGTAAAAATGGCTCATTTGGGTTGAGAAAATTTTTTTACATACAAGTGGGTTTTCTCGACATCACTGATTATGTATGGGTAACGTAAATTGGGATCTGCTCATAATCCTTTGTTGTATTCATTAGGTAGGTGTTTCTGTATTATAAAGGTTCTTTGTTTTTGTTTTGAGCACTTTGGAACTGTTTATTATCATGTTGTGTTTGCTATGTTGGCTTGTTTGAACTATAAAAGTTTATTTTCTTATCAGAACATGAGAATTGTTTGTAATCATGTGTGTGTTCAATAGATAAGTTCTTTTTTAGGTTTGGAAAAATTACTTTTGAAGAAATATTTTTGTCATGTGTGAAAATAGTTTATAATTTGTTTGGTAATATTCACTTGTAATTAAAAACAAATTGTTTTAGTTAAGGAGATGGACTATCGTTATGTTTATGGAGAAATTAGACTTTGGTAAGAAAGTAAAAATTGTAGATGGACTGTTGTTATGTTTATGGAGAAACCTAGACTTTGGTAAGAAAGTAAAAATTGTAGATGGACTGTTGTTATGTTTATGGAGAAACCTAGACTTTGATAAGAAAGTAAAAATTGTAGATGGACTGTTGTTATGTTTATGGAGAAACCTAGACTTTGGTAAGAAAGTAAAAATTGTAGATGGACTGTTGTTATGTTTATGGAGAACCTAGACTTTGGTAAGAAAGTAAAAATTGTAGTTGGACTGTTGTTATGTTTACGGAGAACCTAGACTTTGGTAAGAAAGTAAAAATTGTAGATGGACTGTTGTAATGTTTATGGAGAGAGAACCTAGACTTTGGTAAGAAAGTAAAGATTGTTTATTATTTTTTTAGGAAAGTCAACAATGGAAGAAAAGTTGGATAGCATAAAAGAGGCTGTTGCTAAGTTACCACCAGCACACTATCAAACTTTGAAGTACCTTATTCAACATCTGTACAGGTAAGATATACTGTTGCTAAGTTACCACCAGCACACTATCAAACTTTGAAGTACCTTATTCAACATCTGTACAGGTAAGATATACTGTTGCTAAGTTACCACCAGCACACTATCAAACTTTGAAGTACCTTATTCAACATCTGTACAGGTAAGATATACTGTTGCTAAGTTACCACCAGCACACTATCAAACTTTGAAGTACCTTATTCAACATCTGTACAGGTAAGATATATTTTATCCATGTTTTTACATAATAAGGAAATATATGTTCATTATACAACATGTTATAGGAACGTCTTTTCTGTATATAATGTACTGTGATGAGGTAAGGGGTAGGTGACATCTTTACAAGCTGAGACTTCTCAAAGATAAAAATTCAAAAGCAGTTTAAGTAGGGAAGCAGAATGTTTAGGACAGCAATACAACTTCATTTTAAGATAAGAAGTAAAGTTGACACAACCACACCAGCTGGTAGTGTGTTACCTTTAATAAACAAAGAAGTAAAGTTGACACAACCACACCAGCTGGTAGTGTGTTACCTTTAATAAACAAAGAAGTAAAGTTGGGACAACCACACCAGCTGGTAGTGTGTTACCTTTAATAAACAAAGAAGTAAAGTTGACACAACCACACCAGCTGGTAGTGTGTTACCTTTAATAAACAAAGAAGTAAAGTTGACACAACCACACCAGCGATTAGTCTGTTACCTTGAATAAACAAAGAAGTAAAGTTGACACAACCACACCAGCTGGTAGTGTGTTACCTTTAACAAACAAAGAAGTAAAGTTGACACAACCACACCAGCTGGTAGTGTGTTACCTTTAATAAACAAAGAAGTAAAGTTGACACAACCACACCAGCAGTTAGTCTGTTACCTTTAATAAACAAAGAAGTAAAGTTGACACAACCACACCAGCTGGTAGTGTGTTACCTTTAATAAACAAAGAAGTAAAGTTGACACAACCACACCAGCTGGTAGTGTGTTACCTTTAATAAACAAAGAAGTAAAGTTGACACAACCACACCAGCTGGTAGTGTGTTACCTTTAATAAACAAAGAAGTAAAGTTGACACAACCACATCAGCTCTCACTCATTTTAATCATTCATGCCATTCTGGGTAAGGTTCTTTTTATTGCTCCTTACTGGCCCTCACAACCCTGCTTTCCTCAGTTACTTCAACTCCATAATGCCCCTCTGTTGCCTTTCTCTCTCACTTCATTCTTTTTATCTTAATCTCAGTCACCAATATTTAATCCTACCCTTCATCTTCATGCCCGACATTTATCAGATTTTTGGCAAAGAGATCTGTATTGTTTTGACAGACTGTCTCCTTTTTAGCCAGTTCCATTTGCTCTACTTCATTAGTATTTTATCAACATAAATAGAAAGTCTTTTGCTGTTGGTCTTTGAGTCTTTTACCCCTTCTCCTTCCTTCAATCATTTTATTACAATTACCTTACTTGGGTATTTGTTCATGGGACTTCAATCTCATATGCACTATGTGGACATGATGCTACCATAAAACACAATATATCCATGTCCAGTAATGCACAGTGTTGAGATGAGATTTTCTACAAGATCACTAGAAGGATATTTTCCCTCACCATATATTTTCTTCATTGCTATGTCCATTCCAGATCACAATTACCCGTGGACTTGCTTGTGTAAAGCAGAAGGAAATATCTGGCTATCCCTTCTGTCTCTGCTTTTCAAAATAGGACTTTTGTGGTTACCCCTTGCATTGTTTTCAGTGATGACGTTCCTCTGGACTCTCCACTGTGTTTTGTACCTCCAATGTTCTTGTAGTTGAGTATGGGAGTCCTCACCTCTTTCTAGTTCTGAATCATAAATACACACCATCCATTCAGTTGACGGTAAGACAATGGTGTAGGTGATGCTGGTTCTCCATTCATGTGCACCATTTCTGTCTTGGTTCAGATCCACAGGTTGGTGTTGTATCCAGTGTCGGATATGTAAGACTGTTTAGTGTAGGTAGTAATAGTTAATTTATTGTGTGAGTTAATGTTTCACAATCATTTAGTTTTTCAAAATAAGAGAGTTAAAAGTAGATAATTATTGGATGTTATGTTTATAAGTTATTGAAGTCAAGATATGAAGATTTATAGAAGGCATAAGTGATAGATTTATAAACAGCAGTAACCAGATAACAAAAGAGAGTGGGAAAAAAATCAAAAGTAAAACTGTGTGAAAGAGACTTTGGTCAGAGAAAATGTAAAATTAACCATTGTGAAAGAGAGAATAGCCTACAAGTTGGTATGTTAAGATGAGATTATCAGTTTTCTGATACTTTAGGAGAATAATTTATCTTATCAAGGATATTCTAATACAGTTGAACCTGCCTGAGTGGACTGTAACAAAAAGTAGGCCTATGTGCAAAAAGCAGGCGATTATTGGAAGTTCAAGATACAAGTATGGTAGTTCATAAGTCAACAGAAATGAATTATAAACCGATATTGTTGTGATAATAAATAAAAAAAAAAGGGATAAGTGAAGTATAGTTTAGTGTTTGAGGTAAAAATACCAAAGAATAGTTTTGCTTGTCAGCTGAATTCTAAAACGGTTGAATTGGTCTGAGTGGATTTTTGTGACAAGAACAAGAGAACTGCATAGTGTTTAAGATACAACTAGGTACATAGTGTAAAGAATTTGTTTGCATATGTTTGACTTGTTTTGAATATATTATTCTAAAACAAGGTGAGTGCTTGTTGTTCCTTTATCACCAAGAAGTCACTGACACCTATTGTAGAAGAATTCTTAGCTCAACACTTATCCAAACATACATATGTACAATAAAAAAAAAAAAGGTAAGTTCTCAACACCTGACTTCTGTGACGATCCAGAGGGTGCAGCTGTATATTATTTATAAAGGAAATCCACATCCATGCAATGGTACCTGGATGTTAGCAATGTACTTCAGTGCTGCCCCCCATTGGCATGGCAGTATGTCTGTAGACTCGCACTGCTAAAAATCTAGTTTCAATACCCATGGTGGGCAGAGCACAGATAGTCCATTGTGTAGCTTTGTGCTTAATTCTAAACAGACAAACATACTTTAATACTGTATAGTACAGGTTGCACATGTACAGTGGGCTTCTAGGGTTGATGGTGCACCTGGCTTCTGTCACTATTTGGAGAATGTGGTTGCATGTGACTTAAGGAGTACTACACTTCCATGTGATGGTTTCTAGAAGTTAGTGATGCATTCTAATGCTGTGTGGTTCTGATATAGGAAATGATGTTGCTTTGGAGTTGTTTTGTCACGTTGCAGGTCACCCCTTTGATTGGAATCTCTCATCCTACCATCATATGGATGTTGTTTACAGATGGCTAGTTTTGGATTTTGAGCAGGACCAATCAAAATAAGTCTTCACACATCTTGTCTGTATTTTTCCTATTTGTTGCTCATCTGGCTTCAGGATCACATGAAGGTGAAGAATGTTGAAAGAGGCGATGGTTCTCCTTTTGGCATTTCACCATTTTCATGGCCAGATGTTGCTGTTATACAGTGGGTTTGCCTGTCAGATTGAGTTTGTGTATGATCTAACTTCCCACAGGGGCATGCCTCATTGCCATCATTTAGATGTCTAGTTAGTTGTGGATTGTGCACATGTACTTAATTCACAGATCAATTTTCCCAGGACTTACTCCTGTTCTACATGTTGAAGCACATGTTTTGCTTTTCCCAGTTGCTGTCTGCAGAGGTTCATCTATAGTCTTTGTTCAACTGCATTGAGATTATGATAGAATATGGTTTGTCCTCTCTCTCCTTTTGGTTGTGCTTCTCTATTTTTTCCACCAGGGTTTATGATGCCTCTTTTTACACCTAGTACAGAGGTGGTACTTTTGCCAAGTATGATTCTCTGTGAAGAAGATTCACCAAAATATCTTCTTCTTGAGATACTTTTGAAAGATGCTTTTTGTCCTTTGCACCAATCCTTCCACCTCTTTAATGGGGGATTCCAGTTATATATGTGAGCAGAGATAATGTATCAGTAGCTATTATTTTCCTATACTGAAAATGTATTTCTGATAGGTACTAACATCCTCTCAGTCTTCCTCTCCATTGCAAACCAATGCTCCCTTTACTGCCTAAACTTGAAGTGATAGTTTAGTAAAATAAGATTGGAGTCACATGCATCAGGAGGACTTGGTGTACAGTTGTTGCATGATGAGTTGTATACAAGATACAGTTGAAGCATGATCATCATAGCACATGGAGTTACAAGGCTTGTAGCATGCAAAAAAAATTTTTTTTGGATATAGAGGGTGTCACTGAAGAAGAAGAGCTGTATATGTGAGTGAAGGCAAGTACCTATCAGAAAAACATTTTCTGTATATAAAATTATAATTTTCATAGTGGGCAGCTTAGTTTGTTAAAGCTAGTAATGAGCTTCTCTTTGAAGAACCAAACATTTCTAACATGTTGATTTTTAAGTACACAGAACTTTGTTTCCTAAAACACAGACAATCAATTTTAATTTGTTCTGTCTTTAAGTCAGTGCTAATAAAGCATTGTTCTTCTCTTTCAGAGTCACAGAAAAACAAAAACAGAACCTCATGAGTATTCACAACTTGGGCACAGTTTTCTGTCCAACACTGATGAGGACCCCAGACCTAATTTCTCAACCTGGACAGCTGTCAGCTTGGCATCAGGAAAGTTTAGTCATAGAACTTCTTATTACACATCACAGACTCTTACTTGACCACTGATGACATCAGAATTGTGTAAGATAGGGAAACATTTACCTAGATAACCAGACATGATGTAAAATATCATTATATTTATGTATGTTTTACGTAAGGAACGTCACTATTGAGAAGAGGATGAAATTCTTTTAATATTTATAAGGACTTGAAGCTAGTGCTAAGCATGTGCTACCAATGGACAGTGACAGCTGCCCTCATTATCAAGTATTATATTAAGTAAGTGTAATTACTTGCCCAAGCTTCTTTTGATGAGTATCTTAGTGAAAAATGCCTGTATTTTGGGGAGAAATTATATAGATTCATTTGTATAATAACTCTGAGTTTGCAAAGGCTTTCTGAAAGCCATTTCTGTGTAAGTCATAAAATGACTACATAAAAAAAAAAAGCAAGTGTCTTTCAGCTTCATCAGGTTAGTCATTGTTAAGTTTCTATTAATTTAGTTGTAGCTTTTCTCTGTGTAAAATCAGATGTACATTTATTAGTTTTTGTTTTCTAGGAGAAACTTGTTACAACTAGAAGAAATATTTATATTACATCTTTTGTTACTGTTATAAAATGGCATCAGCATATTCAGCTTAGGATTTTGGGCATTGACTTACGAGAGACTAAGGAATCTCGAAAGAAATGAGAGAATGTTACGTGGTTATTAATTATGGATATTAAATAAAACCAAAGTTTTGAAAGTTATGTTTTATACTTTTAATGATTCTTCATTAACAACATTTACTGGCCAAACTTTGTGTTAGGTACTGGTACCTCATGTAGTTTACCATAAAAACAAACATACAAGCAGTAGGACTTACTATTCACACTATGTATATTACAAAATGAACTGACAGTAAGGTAAGTATTTTTACATAAATCCCTCAATTCAAGAAAATGGACTATTTTAAAGTGTGATTGTACAGTTTACTCATTTTCTTACAAGGATACCATGTGAAAACATTACTACTCCTTCATTAGCTAATTGAAAGAATGTCCCTCAACTATAGTCCGTTTTTCATTAACTAGGTGAAGAAAATGTTCCATATGTAGAGTCCACGTTCCTGCTCTTCCTCTAACAAAAGGAAACTGCAAATGTTGCATTTTGCTGTTTGTACTCACACAGTAAAACTAAATATTCATCAGACGTCAGAATAAAATATTTTCTCTCTTGAATATTTGTTGTACCTTATGCTACTCTGGCTTTTGATAAAAAGACCATCTGAGTTCTAGATTAGTTAAATTGTCTCTGTTAGATAAAAGCTGAGCAGGTAACAGAATAATTTAAGTTGAACCTCAACTACAGAATTCCATAGAATATATAGTACCAGTACAATATAGTTTAAACTGAAATACAACATTACATAGAATATATAATACCAGTACAATATAGTTTAAACTGAAATACAACATTTCATAGAATATATAATACCAGTACAATATAGTTTAAACTGAAATACAACATTACATAGAATATATAGTACCAGTACAATATACTCTAAACTTTTATACAGCATTACATAGAATGTATAGTACCAGTACAATATAGTTTAAACTGAAATACAACATTACACAGAATATATAGTACCAGTACAATATAGTTTAAACTGAAATACAACATTACATAGAATATATAGTACCAGTACAATATAGTTTAAACTAATATCCAACATTACATAGAATATATAGTACCAGTATGATATAGTTAATTTATGATTTTGTTACTTATACTCATGGTAACACATTAGGAAATACAATACATTATTTTTAGATCAGAGAGCAGTTTTAAAG
Source organism: Tachypleus tridentatus (assembly GCF_004210375.1). Lineage (NCBI taxonomy): Eukaryota > Metazoa > Arthropoda > Merostomata > Xiphosura > Limulidae > Tachypleus > Tachypleus tridentatus. The sequence continues at coordinate 269,013,962 of NC_134837.1, forward strand.
GAAAGGTGTATGTCGTAGGGCTGTTTGTAATATGACAGGTTTCTCTGTATCCCTGTATTGTGTTGTGATAACACAACAGATTTCTCTGCATCCTTCTACTGTATAGTGTTAACATGACATATTACTTTGTATCCTTGTGATATTTGAAAACTACATGAAACAATAATATATATATGTTTTTTCACAATATTTTGGGCAGTTAGTTTTCAGAGAATATATTTGTTCTTATTTTTAAAGTTTATCAAATAATATAAGTTTATAAGATCATATTAGTTCTATTTTGTAAGTTCATACATGCAGCATTTGTTAATGATCTGTTGTTTGTTATTGAAATTTCTTGGTTCATATTCATGTGTATGGGGCACTTTACTGGTATGATTATTTAACTTAAATATCAATATTGTTTATTAATATACTTTGTTGTGCCAAAATGTCCATATAACAGTGTTTAGTCAGTAAACTAGAGAAGTGAAAATGGTAGAACAGAAATGCATTTTCTCACAAACTAAAATCATTTTGCAGTTTTTGCTGATTGTGTTTTCCCTTTGTTTTTAATGTTTTCATTTTTTCTTCACAGTTCATGTATGTTTCTAGTTTGATAATTTTGTTTATTTCACCAGTTCATGTTTGCTTCTCAAGACAGATGGTGTGGATTTAAAAACTTTTATTGTACTGCACTGTGGTAACACGACAGGTTTCTCTGTATCCTTGTACTGTACTGTGGTAACACGACAGGTTTCTCTGTATCCTTGTGCTGTACTGTGGTACACGACAGGTTTCTCTGTATCCTTGTGCTGTACTGTGGTAACACGACAGGATTTTCTGTATCCTTGTACTGTACTGTGGTAACACGACAGGTTTCTCTGTATCCTTGTACTGTACTGTGGTAACACGACAGGTTTCTCTGTATCCTTGTACTGTACTGTGGTAACACGACAGGTTTCTCTGTATCCTTGTGCTGTACTGTGGTAACACGACAGGTTTCTCTGTATCCTTGTGCTGTACTGTGGTAACACGACAGGTTTCTCTGTATCCTTGTGCTGTACTGTGGTAACACGACAGGATTCTCTGTATCCTTGTACTGTTCTGTGGTAACACGACAGGATTCTCTGTATCCTTGTACTGTACTGTGGTAACACGATAGGTTTCTCTGTATCCTTGTACTGTTCTGTGGTAACACGATAGGTTTCTCTGTATCCTTGTACTGTTCTGTGGTAACACGACAGGATTCTCTGTATCCTTGTACTGTTCTGTGGTAACACGACAGGATTCTCTGTATCCTTGTACTGTACTGTGGTAACACGATAGGTTTCTCTGTATCCTTGTACTGTACTGTGGTAACATGACAGGTTTCTCTGTATCCTTGTACTGTACTGTGGTAACATGACAGGTTTCTCTGTATCCTTGTACTGTACTGTGGTAACAACAGGTTTCTCTGTATCCTTGCACTGTACTGTGGTAACATGACAGGTTTCTCTGTATCCTTGCACTGTTCTGTGGAAACATGACAGGATTCTCTGTATCCTTGTACTGTTCTGTGGAAACATGACAGGATTCTCTGTATCCTTGTACTGTTCTGTGGAAACATGACAGGTTTCTCTGTATCCTTGTACTGTACTGTGGTGACACGACAGGTTTCTCTGTACCCTTGTACTGTACTGTGGTGACACGACAGGTTTCTCTGTATCCTTGTACTGTTCTGTGGAAACATGACAGGTTTCTCTGTATCATTATACTGTACTGTGGTAGCATGACAGGTTTCTCTGTATCCTTGTACTGTCCCGTGGTAGCATGACAGGTTTCTCTGTATTCTTGTACTGTACTGTGGTAACATGACAGGTTTCTCTGTATCCTTGTACTGTACTGTGGTAACAACAGGTTTCTCTGTATCCTTGCACTGTACTGTGGTAACATGACAGGTTTCTCTGTATCCTTGCACTGTTCTGTGGAAACATGACAGGATTCTCTGTATCCTTGTACTGTTCTGTGGAAACATGACAGGATTCTCTGTATCCTTGTACTGTTCTGTGGAAACATGACAGGTTTCTCTGTATCCTTGTACTGTACTGTGGTGACACGACAGGTTTCTCTGTATCATTATACTGTACTGTGGTAGCATGACAGGTTTCTCTGTATCCTTGTACTGTCCCGTGGTAGCATGACAAGTTTCTCTGTATCCTTGTACTGTTCTGTGGAAACATGACAGGTTTCTCTGTATCCTTGTACTGTACCATGGTAGCATGACAAGTTTCTCTGTATCCTTGTACTGTTCTGTGGAAACATGACAGGTTTCTCTGTATCCTTGTACTGTTCTGTGGAAACATGACAGGTTTCTCTGTATCCTTGTACTGTACTGTGGTGACACGACAGGTTTCTCTGTATCCTTGTACTGTACTGTGGTAACATGACAGGTTTCTCTGTATCCTTGTACTGTCCCGTGGTAGCATGACAAGTTTCTCTGTATCCTTGTACTGTACCATGGTAGCATGACAAGTTTCTCTGTATCCTTGTACTGTCCCGTGGTAGCATGACAAGTTTCTCTGTATCCTTGTACTGTCCCGTGGTAGCATGACAGGTTTCTCTGTATCCTTGGTGAAGAGATATGAGGAATGTGATAAATATTTTCATTAAATGGGTAGAACATATTAAAATAATACTGTAGTTTATATTGTATTTCTTAAGTGCAACTTTTAATAGGTCAGCCAACGTGTAGTGATAACCTATGTCACAATATTCGGAATCTGTTGTCTGGAACAGTTCTTTGTTGTTTTGTTACATAGAGCTAGGATTATTGTATTCGAGAAAGAAACAAGGAAAAATTCAATTTGTTAAGTTCGCGGATACAGAGAGATAACAGGATGGAAGGTTGAAATTATTTTCTTTGTTACCTATGTTTTATATCAATTGTATATAGAGAGAATTAAATTGTAAATAGTTTTAATATATTGTTTGAATGTGGTTTCTTTAGCACTTCAGTCTGGTGTTAGAATTTGTAATGAATTGTTCCATTGTTGATACTTACTTTATGAACACTAAAACATTAATTTGCTTGACAAGCAAAACTGACTAGTTTTGTGTTGTTTGTTTCACTATTTAAGGTTACACATTTTTTCTCTAGTATTCTATGATAAACTGTCAGCATATCTTGCTATTCAGCATTACAGAAACTTGTTTTATCCCCAATACTCTGTAATAAACTCAGTATATCTCACTATTTAAGGTTACAAAGACTGGTTTTATCCCAAATATTCTATGATAAACTGTTATTAAAGTTATACCAATACTAAACCTTTATGGTGGTTTTCTTATTGAAAGAGATCTTTTAGGTGAAGATAGAAGTGATTTCTCAGTGCAGTTCAAACTTAATGATGTACATATAAACTGGCACTTTGATTTTACTTGGGGATTATTTTTGTTGTAATTGGTCCCACAAAATGTTAACATGTGGAATTGTATTTAAAAAAGTAGAATATACATTACTTGAACAAGTAATGTATGGTTTTCTTTGGAATTAGTGTATTTTGGAATTCAATGTTAAAATGCTAATTATGTATTGTTCTGCATTTGCTGTGATGAGATCCATAGGTTTTGTTAATTTTCATAATAACAATAATGGTTTTCACTTTTGTGCCAAACTGTTGTAATATTTAGTTTTAGTTATAGAACTTTGTTGGTCATTCTTCTCTACATCAAGTACTACAAATTATTATTGGATTTTGATGTGTAACTGCCATTTTTTCCGAGGACATACAGCATTTCATAGCAGACCCCAGTTGAATGTTTGGTCAAGCAAATGTTGGATTTCAGAACCAGTGTTACAGTTGATTCCTTGGGATTGTAATATTTACCGAGAGTCTTGTGTTGGTCATCGCTGATTTCTACGACTCAATATTTTGTCTAATTACAAAGTACTGTATTTTTGGCTTAACTTTAGCTGAGAATCTACTGTAGCTACATGTTTGAAGAAAGCTTCTTGTACACAGTTTCTTAATAAACTTCGTATTGGTTTCATATGTTTGTTTTCATGAAGTAACATTTTGTAAATATCATGACTCATTGTTTCATGCAACTAGTGTATCCACATATAAGATGTTTATTTAGAGAAACATATCATGTTACATTTACTAGTCAGATATACTATCACCAGTAAACAGGGAGTGTAAAAATACATCAACCTACTGATAGCTCATTCATAACTAATCCATGTGTCAATGGTGAACTTTAGAATTGATACCAACAGTACCCTCAATATTTTCAACAGTTTGTAAGTTTGACTATTTCTATGTAATCTCCCTTTGATTTTATGGCCTATACTTATCTGTAAGCCTAAAAGTGCACATATCAGGTCCACCATTACCAATGCTTCTAATACAATGGACAAAGTCCATAATAGAGAATTAACAATTACTATAATTCCAAATTTAATATCTGTGTCTTCATGAAAATTAGCAATATTGTAGTAAGTGTGAAAAGTATGTTGGGAACAAAGAATCTGATGTTTTAAATAAAATATTTGTGTGAATTTCATTATCTGGATAACTTGCATCTATTTTCATAATTTCTACAACCCCTAAAACACAAGTTTTTTGGTAACATTGTATATTTCATCCTCTATCCAAACAACATATACTTGAATCTTCTAAACATCTACCAGACGGGGCTATTATTAATTTTACAATATATTTTGGAACCAATCAACTCCTCATAATTTCAAATGATGCTTGGAAAAGACACTGAAGTAATGCTCATGCTCAACAAAAATGACTTGGTACCAAATAAATGACCTACAATCAAATAAATGTATAAAAGCTGAACATTTATGTAAACAGAAATATTAATCTACATGGTGACCAATTACCTAACATGTTACAGAATGTTATGTTTCCTGTAACAAGTGTTGATTGTGGAACAGTCCGTTTCTGTACAAAATAAATTCAAGACAAAAAACATCATTAAAAAAGAACTGTAGTAAATATGACACATTATTAAAATGTGGAACAGAAGGGTGAGACTTTCACAAACAGAGAATTATTAAATTACACTAAATTAATGTATGTGTTTTCTCATTGCAAAGTCACATTGGGCTATCTGCTGTGCCCATTGAGGGGAATCAAACCCCTTATTTTAGAATTTCAAATCCATACTTACTGCTGTCACAGCAAGGAACTAAAATAAACGTGTAAATTGTGTGCCTTTTTGTAGTACTTACCTGAGGCCAAATACATGGCAAGGTAATACTAACACACTGAGACCCTTATAAATGATTCAATCACTACATGAACCAGCTGACAGCTGCTTCTCCAGGACACTGATTTACACAAGTTCTGTTGTCAAACAAGTAATTATTTTAATTACATTATAAAACTACAAACTAGTAAAATGTGAATAATTAGAGAAGTCACTAACTGTAGTTTGAGGCTGTAGTCACAGTAGCAAGACTAATGAACAATCTGGATGTCACACAAATAATATCCCAATGTCATAAATTGCATACACTGATAAATATAGAATATTCCACTAAAGATGTTTGTCATGTGCTAATAATTCAGAATTATTAATGTGTGTATGTGATATTGTTGGTGTAATATTCCAGACACATTACACTGGGAATGTGCATCATTCATATTGTTTGGAACAGTTTGGGTGAACGGAAATTGGAAAAATAGTTAACTCGTAGCACAGCATCCTAAACACTAAGTTTTGACGTGTTTTACTCTAGTGTTATCGATTAATATAAAATGTTACTACCAACAACTGTAGGTGTGTAACCGTCACCATCAGTACCAACAATAACTGTAGGTGTGTAACCATCACTACCAACAAGTAACTATCATTTCTGTTATAACACTGTGAATCAGCTGTTTTCTGTATTCCCCTACATGATTTATAACATTTACTACTGAGGCCATCATAAGTAAGAAGGTTTTAAAACCATGTATTATTTTATGTATTCAGATTTAAAAGCACATTTTACTAGTCAGCACAAGTTTAATACTAGACACACATATACACAGAAGTTAACATCTGTACAGAAACTGCTTCTATGATAAACTTCCTGTTACTGAGTTCAACCTGGCAAACTCCAGTTTTGATATAAATCACTGGTATGGTTATTTACATAAAATAACTATAAATAATTGGCATTCATATCACAGTTTTCTGACTGACGACTGTCATTATTGAAAAACAAGAACACATAACTGCCACAATCAAAGCAACTAGAAATCTTCAATATCACTTCCAGTGAGCTTGTTTGACACTGATGAAGAGAGCGAAATGCTCGGTGTCTCCATATCCGTTAAACCAGTCAGAGAGTTGAGACTCGAGAAAGATGGGAGATCATCCACATGCTTGTCCAAAGATTTAAACAGAGGTTTGTTGTTTTCATTTAGTTCTGGTACTTCCAAGGAAGCATTTAGTGACAACTTATGCTGCACTTCCTTTTCTTCTATTTTTCCATTTGATGTTACATCTTTCTTCAAGGTACCCCCTGTGTCCATGCTTTCTGTTTCTAAACTCTCAGAGACTGATTTTAATGTTACCTCAAGCTCTTCTTTCACAGAGCTGTTTGTGTTGCCACTACTATCAACACCTTTATGTAGGTTTTCACAAATTTCCTCATCATTTGAAGTTTCAAATGTGTCTGAATACACCGAAGTAGCTTTACCTTGTTTCGAACTAAGTGAATGTGACTTTTCTTTTTCATATCTACTCTCTACACTGGTGCTATGCTGCTCATCTGCAAGTAAAGCTACCTCAGGTACAAGATAACTATCACTTTCCATTTCTTTCTCAGCAACATGAGCTTCTAACCCAGTTGACATGGCTAAAAGATCAGAGGCAAACATGACAGCAGTTTTTTCCGACTTACTTCTCAAGTCTTGGGTTGTTCTAGAGCAAGAACTGCTGTCCCTGTGATCCAGTGGATGCGTTACAACTCGTAACTACTGTATTTGTGATCCAGTGGTTGCGTCACAACTCCGTGACTGCTGTCCCTGTGATCCAGTGGTTGCGTCACAACTCGTGACTGCTGTCCCTGTGATCCAGTGGTTGCGCCACAACTCCGTGACTGCTGTCCCTGTGATCCAGTGGATGCGTCACAACTCCGTGACTGCTGTCCTTGTGATCCAGTGGATGTGTTACAACACTGGGACTGCTGTCCCTGTGATCCAGTGGTTGTGTTACAACACTGGGACTGCTGTCCCTGTGATCCAGTGGTTGCGTCACAACTCCGTGACTGCTGTCCCTGTGATCCAGTGGTTGCGTCACAACTCCGTGACTGCTGTCCCTGTGATCCAGTGGTTGCGTCACAACTCCGTGACTGCTGTCCCTGTGATCCAGTGGTTGCGTCACAACTCCGTGACTGCTGTCCCTGTGATCCAGTGGTTGCGTCACAACTCCGTGACTGCTGTCCCTGTGATCCAGTGGTTGCATTACAAATCCAGAATTACTCTCAAGTTGATGGTGACAAACACTGTTCTCCTTTGATTTTGAACCCTGTTGTAACTCATTTTTACAGTTATCAACTTTGTCTTGCAAAGTTCCATATGAATCCCTGAACCCCATTTGTAATTGTGGATAAGATGACTTCCTCTGGTCAACCATAGATTTCTTAACTTTATTTTCTACATTTTTAAGATGACTAAAACCTTCACCATCTGATAAGTTTGGTTGAGAATTTGTTGTTTGTGTAAGACTGGTTTGGCTATCCCGTGCTACAGAAGGGTTCACCAGGTATGTTGATATATCAACTGCTTCCTTGTTAGAAGCATGATTCAGTGATATTAGTGCATCTGAAACTTTATTCATGACATACTGAAACAAGTCATCTCCAACCTTATAAAATGATGCTTTCTCTACAGACAATGATGGATTATGTACCTTATTCAGAACATCAGGTTTAAAATCTAAATTGGAGTTTCTTTGTTCAACATCCTCTGGTAACAGCTGAACAGTACGTCTAGTGTTATTCTGCTGACTGCTTGTAGTGTTTTGAAGTGTTCTGATCATGGAATTCACACTGTTCAGAACAACAGGTTTAAAACTCAAGTCACAGTTTTTGTGGTCAGTGTCTTCTTGTAACTGATGAGTGTTTGTAGAGTTTACACTTGTTCTGATCTTGGGTTCAAGAGTTCCGTTCTCTGTTGGAGTCGTGATGAAGTTGGAAGTATTGTTTGGTTCTTGTTGGACTTGAAGTCCAGGTTTAACTTTTTGTTTCCTGTCTGGAGAATGAGTTTTCTTTCTGCATTCTAATTTTATATGTTTTGACTTTGTATCAATGCCACTTAACTTCACCAGGTCTTCTAACCTACAACAGTAAAATTTATTTCAGCATTTTGTAAACAAAATAAGAGACAATAATTCTAATCACTGATAACAAGAATAGTTAATATTTTGGGCTATATCATTTAGGTAAACATATTTGTAAGCTGCAAATATTCTTAGATAAAGCTGGAATATTTGGTCTTCCCAGCTTTAGATAACCTTATCTGATCTTAAAAACCTTTGAGATCACAACACTCAACATTTCTTAGGAAGCCAATATAACAAAAATAATAATTAAAAAGAAATGTCTAATGTTACAAGATTTAAACTATTTAGATTAAACATTGTGTTTCTGTGTTATAATTTTTAATTGTTCTGGAAGAAAAAAAGCAAATTTATATTTATTTCATAATGTTGTTATGAGGGTGGTCAGTTGACAGACCTCACATAGTTAGTATAGAGAAAATAACAGGCAAAATATACTGTCTTCAGGAGCTTTAGAGATTACATGAATAACACTTGAAATGTTTTGGTTGAATAACAGTTTTTAATTTTTATATGAAATTACTTCTGACTCAGACTAGTAACAAAACACTAGATGTTCTTACAAACAAATCTATCATGAAAATACTTCATTAAAAATCTGATTTTTTGTGTACTAAAATCTTGTAATATTTACTAAAAGTCTATCAAACTTTGTGAAGGTACATGAAAAATTGAAGTATAAATACTTAATGTGCTAATAGCAATTACTGTATTTTATATCAAGCCTACATACTTAGCGTGCATATAGCAATTACTGTATTTTATATCAAGCCTACATACTTAATGTGCATATAGCAATTACTGTATTTTATACCAACCCTGTCATGAAGGGTTAAAAGGTGTGTTTATATAAATACAAAAAATACACTTCTAATTAAACATCAAGGATAAAATATGAAATTGGATACACTTTCTAAAAACTTATAATTCACCGTATGTTTAATTCAACAGACTACTGTATTTGTTATATTGATAGATGTCAACATAATGGATAAACCTCTGATTTTATCACCAATAAACTGAAGAGAAGACAAACAGATCAGCACTCTTCACCTTCTGTAATACAAGGTGAAAAATGTAGGCACAAAGTTCAACACTGATGTCCACTAGAAATCTTACAGAACACTAACAGTTATTGTTGTGAACACTAAACAAACATGCCACTTACTTAACATTGTGTTCCTGTAAACAAACCTGTTAAAGAAACTGGAAAACACTTTGGGTCAACAACATAAGAATAGACCAACCATACAGGACTGACGAAAACAGATGCCTGTAGTCCTGGAATGCGCCGTGTTGACTGGACATAAAATAGGTGGCTACGTAAATGAAACCACTTCTAAATAAAGACTCGAACTTAAACATCAGTAGTTTGGTAAAATTACTAGTCCCAGTAACAAGTACCAATCATGTTGACCCAATTCTCCCACACACAATATACAAACATAGCTCAACGTGATTCTTGTCTTTTCTGCTTAAGCTATAGATCAATTCACCAAGATTTTTCTTACTTTTGCTTTACTCTAAATAAAGGGTGGCTGCTGCTAACTCTGGTTATTCATCGTGAATACTGTCCAGAAAAGGATACACGTCTTTTAAACACACTTAGCTATTCCAATCTAGCTTACCCAAACTGACTTAGCTATTCCAATCTAGCTTACTCAAACTCACTTAGCTATTCCAATCTAGCTTACCCAAACTGACTTAGCTATTCCAATCTAGCTGACCCAAACTGACTTTGCTATTCCAATCTAGCTTACCCAAACTGACTTAGCTATTCCAATCTAGCTTACCCAAACTGACTTAGCTATTCCAATCTAGCTTACCCATACTGACTTAGCTATTCCAATCTAGCTTACCCAAACTGTCGAAGCAAGTCCAAAACCTGTGGAACTTATCGAATGACCCAAACTGACTTAGCTATTCCAATCTAGCTTTGTGACCCATACAATAAAACTATCTGTTATAGCAGTTCACTAGACTTTTGCTTGATTCCAATCCTGTAATTGTAATGACAATAAAACTAGCTTACCCAAACTGAGACCGTAGCTTCTTGTTTTCCAGAAGAGCCTGTAAATAAAACTATCTGTCCAAAGACCTGTGGAACTTATCGAATGTTTCTGTTATGGCATCTAATGTTAAGTCATCGACAAGTGTTTGTCCTTTTGGTTGTTGTTGTTTTTGTTCAAGTTGAGACCGTAGCTTCTTGTTTTCCAGAAGAGCCTGTAATTGTAATGACAATAAAACTATCTGTTACACCAGTTCATAGACTTTTGTGATTTTGTTCAAGTTGAGACCGTAGCTTCTTGTTTTCCAGAAGAGCCTGTAATTGTAATGACAATAAAACTATCTGTTATAGCAGTTCATAGACTTTTGTGATTTTGTTCAAGTTGAGACCATAGCTTCTTGTTTTCTAGAAGAGCCTGTAATTGTAATGACAATAAAACTATCTGTTACACCAGTTCATAGACTTTTGTGATTTTGTTCAAGTTGAGACCGTAGCTTCTTGTTTTCTAGAAGAGCCTGTAATTGTAATGACAATAAAACTATCAGTTCATAGACTTTTGTGATTTTGTTCAAGTTGAGACCGTAGCTTCTTGTTTTCTAGAAGAGCCTGTAATTGTAATGACAATAAAACTATTTGTTACACCAGTTCATAGACTTTTGTGATTTTGTTCAAGTTGAGACCGTAGCTTCTTGTTTTCCAGAAGAGCCTGTAATTGTAATGACAATAAAACTATCTGTTATAGCAGTTTATAGACGTTTGTGTTTTTATTAAGTTATCTAATGTAAAAAATAGGTTATATAATTGGATAAACTTTAGAAACACTTTCACTACCAGTAGGAAGTTTACAAAGATGTTTTACAAAATGTGGCGTAAACCATAATTTAAATCCACTATTCTGAAAGAGAAATATTCCACCATGTGGCTGTTCCACTGAATCAAATATAAAACTAATAAAAGATTCTCATTCTGTGTTTTATTTAATAAACAACAAGTGATAACTTACATCTAAAAGTTGACTCTCTGTGGCTTTTCTTGCTGCTTCTTCCTTCTTGAGACACTGTTGTAATTCTTTTAACTCTCTCTGTAAAAGAAAACCATTTTTATAAGTTTACTAGAAATGTTAATAGAGTACTTAACAGGAAACTACAATAAAATCTTTTCATAGGTGTACGTTACCAAGTAGAGTAAATCATACAAAAACCATCAGTTATTCTGGTTTGAAAAGTTATGAACTAGAACTAAATGTAAGCTTAGCCAGTTCACATGTACAAGATCTTCTGTTATTTCTAAAGCTGTAATTACTTATACCAAGAGCAAATTAAAATTAGTTATTTTACACTTTATGGAAAACTGACATGTTCTGATGCATGTATTTTTAAAAATAATTCACCAATCAGGTGCATTTCTGATTGACTGTTCCTAATCACTGACAAAGGGTTTAGGAACTGAAATTTTCATTTCATTCATTAAACACAACAAATGCCTTTAACTGTAATGCTACCTTATCAAGTGTTAAATAATACATGCATAAAGTTTCGTAAGAAAATCTGGTCACAGATACAAAGTCTCAGGCTGAGTGTGTTATCAGTTTAAAAAACAATAAATATTAATCTGTATATATTTATATAATGAAGACACCAACAGACTTCTACATTTTGAAACTAAGAACATTATATCTTTATCAATCAAACAAATGTTTTAATAATTCTGAATTTGAGTAATAATTACTGTATTATTAAGTTTTTCTTTATAGATAACTTTTTCATAAAAGTAGGAAAACTAGAGGTAAAAGAAATTAATAAAGTAAAATTTTTCATAATTGTGTAGTTATTAAGGTAATAGTTTTTATATTGACATTAGTGTTTGTAAATTGTTTAAAAATATTTATGGACTTCATCTTCCCAAAATAAAAGTATTAATTAATGTAATAAATAAATATAACTTTTGAAATGATCTACTTACTTGTAGACATTATAAAATATTGATTAAAATGTAATGATATTTCAAGTTTTGAAAAAGAGAAACTGCAGTTCAACCTTTCATATTTAGTAATTAATTTTATACATAAAATATTCAGTGATTTACAGATGTCTAAAATTATTCATCAATCTATAAAGAATAATATCTTCCTTGTAAAAACTTAAGACCTACAGTCAATTATATAATGAAGTTCCAGTTAGTCCATCAATATATAAAAATGTAGATGATGTTAATTTATGTTGTGAATGGGAATTATTTATAGTTTTCATAAACATATTATTACTGGTAATTTAGATATAATAAAATATAAAATATTACATGAAAAACTCAAAACAGGCACTAAATACAGAATAGCAACAAAATGTAATAAGAATAATAGTCTAAAATATCTTAAAAACAAAAATGATGAATATATTTTAAAACGTAACTACATTACATCGTATTCAACCTGATGGTTTCTGGAATAGAGATTGTAAGTACTTAAAAAATAAAAATAAAATTATCTCATATAAATTAAAGAAATACGATACAGATTTATTGTTTGATCAGTTACAAATATAAGATTCAGGAATTGGAAGAAAACAATGTTATAGTTCCCGTTGATAAGGTAAACTGTAACATTGGTATCATTTGTAAAATGTTTTATGCATTAATTATGATAAAAGAAATCAATAGTACATAGACAGTTAAACTTGTTAACCAAATATCATGTTTTCTGTAATGATCCTCCATTAGTTTAGCATACTTGTCTGACTTTAATAAGTTCATTCATGCAGAACCCACTAATCTATGTATTCCACATCTGTCGTTGCGCAGGACACACTTATCTATGTATTCCACATCTGTCGTTATGCAGGACACACAAATCTATGTATTCCACATGTCGTTATGCAGGACACACTAATCTATGTATTCCACATGTCGTTATGCAGGACACACTAATCTATGTATTCCACATGTCGTTATGCAGGACACACTAATCTATGTATTCCACATGTAATGGTTATGCAGGACACACTAATCTATGTATTCCACATGTTATGCAGGACACACAAATCTATGTATTCCACATGTCGTTATGCAGGACACACTAATCTATGTATTCCACATGTCGTTATGCAGGACACACAAATCTATGTATTCCACATGTCGTTATGCAGGACACACTAATCTATGTATTCCACATGTCGTTATGCAGGACACACTAATCTATGTATTCCACATGTCGTTATGCAGGACACACTAATCTATGTATTTGTCACAGGACACACTAATGTATTCCACATGTTTATGCAGGACACACAAATCTATGTATTCCACATGTCGTTATGCAGGACACACTAATCTATGTATTCCACATCTATCATTATGCAGGACACACTAATCTATGTACTCCAAATCTGACATTATGCAGAACCCACTAATCTATGTACTCCAAATCTGACATTATGCAGAACACACTAATCTATGTATTCCAAAATTTGACATCATGCCAAACACACTAATCTATGTATTCCACACTTGTCATTATGCAAAACACACTAATCTATGTATTCCACACTTGTCATTATGCAAAACACACTAATCAATGTATTCCACATCTGTCATTACACAGAACAATTACAACTTTTCTTGTCCAGCAGTGTTTGGATGTTAATAGTTTTACCTTCAATTCTTCAGCAGATGATGATGACATGGATAAACAACTGGAAGCTACCTCATTTAGCCTGTTCAATATATCAACAAAATACTTTGTACCATCTGTTCAATATATCAACAAAATACCATCTGACATCAAATGTTATTAAGGTTTCAGTATCATGATTCTAATCTATTAACAATCAAACATTAAACTCTGCATAACAGAGGATTACCTTACTTGTTACTCTCTTTCCAGTGCTAGAAGATTTAAATAACAGAGGAATAATCTGCTAATCTCTTCAGTACTGACTCTCATAACAAAGATTCAAACAAATCTGTAATACTTTGTATTATATTTTTACAACCACAGATCTATTTGAAATATTTAAGCAAATTGTCAGTGTTAGATAATAAAGTACAATCTAAAAGTTTCCCATTAAACAACACAGGTTAGATAAATTACCCTATCTAATCACATTTAATAAAAACAGTTTTATAAAAAAAGTCATCTAACATTCACTATTTTTACACATTTATACAATAAATCATAAACTTTGTAATTAACAACATAACCAGGAAACAATGTACTCTTCTTTGGGTTTGATCAACTTCATAGAAGAATGTTTTGTCAAACAGTTTCTATGTTTTATTGGATCTGCGGATAAAGACCTTTTCTTCTGTTCAACTGCTCTCCTCTAGGAATGAATAAAATAAAAATAAATTAAATATTGAAGAAACAAAACTAGAAACATTCACAAGCTTATGGAAGAACTGATCAGTTACCCAGAATTTTTATTCAAGTGACAGACCAAAAATAGTACAAATAAACAATCAAAATTAAACATTTACTAAAGAGTCAAGTGATCAGAAGCCCTACCCAGTAAATATGTTTATTAAACAGTCAAGGTAGCACAAGCCTTATCCATTAAACATGTCCACTAAACAGTTGAGTTACCAGAAGCCCTATCCATTAAACATGTGTACTAAACAGTTGGGTTACCAGAAGCCCTATCCATTAAACATGTGTACTAAACAGTTGGGTTACCAGAAGTCCTATCCATTAAACATGTGTACTAAACAGTTGGGTTACCAGAAGCCCTATCCATTAAACATGTATACTTAACAGTTGGGTTACCAGAAGCCCTATCCATTAAACATGTCTACTTAACAGTTGGTTTACCAGAAGCCTTATCCATTAAACATGTCCACTAAACAGTTGAGTTACCAGAAGTCCTATCCATTAAACATGTGTACTAAACAGTTGGGTTACCAGAAGCCCTATCCATTAAACATGTCTACTAAACAGTTGGTTTACCAGAAGCCTTATCCATTAAACATGTATACTAAACAGTTGGGTTACCAGAAGCCTTATCCATTAAACATGTATATTAAACACTTGGTTTACCAGAAGCCTTATCCATTAAACATGTGTACTAAACAGTTGGGTTACCAGAAGTCTTATCCATTAAACATGTCTACTTAACAGTTTGGTTACCAGAAGCCTTATCCATTAAACATGTGTACTAAACAGTTGGGTTACCAGAAGTCCTATCCATTAAACATGTCTACTTAACAGTTTGGTTACCAGAAGCCTTATCCATTAAACATGTGTACTAAACAGTTGGGTTACCAGAAGTCCTATCCATTAAACATGTGTACTAAATAGTTGGGTTACCAGAAGCCCTATCCATTAAACATGTATACTAAACAGTTGGGTTACCAGAAGCCCTATCCATTAAACATGTGTACTAAACAGTTGGGTTACCAGAAGCCCTATCCATTAAACATGTGTACTAAACAGTTGGGTTACCAGAAGCCTTATCCATTAAACATGTGTACTAAACAGTTGGGTTACCAGAAGCCTTATCCATTAAACATGTGTACTAAACAGTTGGGTTACCAGAAGCCTTATCCATTAAACATGTGTACTAAACAGTTGGGTTACCAGAAGTCCTATCCATTAAACATGTGTACTAAATAGTTGGGTTACTAGAAGCCCTATCCATTAAACATGTATACTAAACAGTTGGGTTACCAGAAGTCCTATCCATTAAACATGTGTACTAAACAGTTGGGTTACCAGAAGTCCTATCCATTAAACATGTGTACTAAATAGTTGGGTTACTAGAAGCCCTATCCATTAAACATGTATACTAAACAGTTGGGTTACCAGAAGTCCTATCCATTAAACATGTATACTAAAAAGTTGGGTTACCAGAAGTCCTATCTATTAAATATGTATACCAAACAGTTGGGTTACCAGAAGCCCTATCCATTAAACATGTGTACTAAATAGTTGGGTTACCAGAAGCCCTATCCATTAAACATGTCTACTTAACAGTTGGTTTACCAGAAGCCTTATCCATTAAACATGTATATTAAACACTTGGTTTACCAGAAGCCTTATCCATTAAACATGTATACTAAACAGTTGGGTTACCAGAAGTCCTATCCATTAAACATGTGTACTAAACAGTTGGGTTACCAGAAGCCTTATCCATTAAACATGTGTACTAAACAGTTGGGTTACCAGAAGTCCTATCCATTAAACATGTGTACTAAATAGTTGGGTTACTAGAAGCCCTATCCATTAAACATGTATACCAAACAGTTGGGTTACCAGAAGTCCTATCCATTAAACATGTATACTAAACAGTTGGGTTACCAGAAGTCCTATCCATTAAATATGTATACTAAACAGTTGGGTTACCAGAAGTCCTATCCATTAAACATGTATACTAAACAGTTGGGTTACCAGAAGTCCTATCCATTAAACATGTATACCAAACAGTTGGGTTACCAGAAGTCCTATCCATTAAACATGTATACTAAACAGTTGGGTTACCAGAAGTCCTATCTATTAAATATGTATACTAAACAGTTGGGTTACCAGAAGTCCTATCCATTAAACATGTATACTAAACAGTTGGGTTACCAGAAGTCCTATCCATTAAACATACTAAACAAACACCATCATTATTTATTAACACTTGTAAAATATGTTTTATTTATACTTGTAAAGTATGTTAACAGTCAACTATATGAGAGAAGTTTATTACACATTCCTGATGCCTCTGAACAACAAATGTGGCCTGTCAAGCAATGTGGGACGTCTGGTACAAACACAACAAACTTATTTTAACACACCATGAGAACAGAGTAAGAACAGTTAAAATGTGTTAAGTACAGACTCTAAGTCCTTCTACTGCTCTAGTTGTAAACATCTAGTGTATGTTTTCTCCATGACACACAGAATTATACTATCAAACACAAACATAGAATGTTTCACAAAATGTACTTACTGCCCAAGGTTTTGATGACCTACTTCTGATTGGTAGAGACTTAGAAACAGACAAGATGTTTTCGTTAGGCAGCCAAGGGTACTATAGATGAAAAAACCATACAAACAATTTTATCTACTTATGCATTACAGGAAGCCCTGAGTACTATAGGTGAAAGAACCATACAAACAATTTTATCTACTTATGTATTACAGGAAGCCATGGTTACTATAGGTGAAAGAACCATACAAACAATTTTATCTACTTATGTATTACAGGAAGCCATGGTTACTATAGGTGAAAGAACCATACAAACAATTTTATCTACTTATGCATTACAGGAAACCATGGGCACTATAGATGAAAGAACCATACAAACAATTTTATCTACTTATGCATTACAGGAAGCCCTGAGTACTATAGGTGAAAGAACCATACAAACAATTTTATCTACTTATGTATTACAGGAAGCCATGGTTACTATAGGTGAAAGAACCATACAAACAATTTTATCTACTTATGCATTACAGGAAACCATGGGCACTATAGATGAAAGAACCATACAAACAATTTTATCTCCATATGTATTACAGGAAGCCATGGTTACTATAGGTGAAAAAACCATACAAACAATTTTATCTACTTATGTATTACAGGAAGCCATGGTTACTATAGGTGAAAGAACCATACAAACAATTTTATCTCCTTATGTATTACAGGAAGCCATGGTTACTATAGGTGAAAGAACCATACAAACAATTTTATCTCCTTATGTATTACAGGAAGCCATGGTTACTATAGGTGAAAGAACCATACAAACAATTTTATCTCCTTATGTATTACAGGAAGCCATGGTTACTATAGGTGAAAGAACCACACAAACAATTTTATCTACTTATGTATTACAGGAAGCCATGGTTACTATAGGTGAAAGAACCATACAAACAATTTTATCTACTTATGTATTACAGGAAGCCATCAGTACTGTAGATGAAAGAACCATACAAACAATTTTATCTACTTATGCATTACAGGAAGCCCTGAGTACTATAGGTGAAAGAACCATACAAACAATTTTATCTACTTATGTATTACAGGAAGCCATGGTTACTATAGGTGAAAGAACCATACAAACAATTTTATCTACTTATGCATTACAGGAAACCATGGGCACTATAGATGAAAGAACCATACAAACAATTTTATCTCCATATGTATTACAGGAAGCCATGGTTACTATAGGTGAAAAACCATACAAACAATTTTATCTACTTATGTATTACAGGAAGCCATGGTTACTATAGGTGAAAGAACCATACAAACAATTTTATCTCCTTATGTATTACAGGAAGCCATGGTTACTATAGGTGAAAGAACCATACAAACAATTTTATCTCCTTATGTATTACAGGAAGCCATGGTTACTATAGGTGAAAGAACCACACAAACAATTTTATCTACTTATGTATTACAGGAAGCCATGGTTACTATAGGTGAAAGAACCATACAAACAATTTTATCTACTTATGTATTACAGGAAGCCATCAGTACTGTAGATGAAAGAACCATACAAACAATTTTATCTACTTATGTATTACAGGAAGCCATGGTTACTATAGGTGAAAGAACCATACAAACAATTTTATCTACTTATGCATTACAGGAAGCCCTGAGTACTATAGGTGAAAGAACCATACAAACAATTTTATCTACTTATGTATTACAGGAAGCCATGGTTACTATAGGTGAAAGAACCATACAAACAATTTTATCTACTTATGTATTACAGGAAGCCATGGTTACTATAGGTGAAAGAACCATACAAACAATTTTATCTACTTATGCATTACAGGAAACCATGGGCACTATAGATGAAAGAACCATACAAACAATTTTATCTACTTATGCATTACAGGAAGCCCTGAGTACTATAGGTGAAAGAACCATACAAACAATTTTATCTACTTATGTATTACAGGAAGCCATGGTTACTATAGGTGAAAGAACCATACAAACAATTTTATCTACTTATGCATTACAGGAAACCATGGGCACTATAGATGAAAGAACCATACAAACAATTTTATCTCCATATGTATTACAGGAAGCCATGGTTACTATAGGTGAAAAAACCATACAAACAATTTTATCTACTTATGTATTACAGGAAGCCATGGTTACTATAGGTGAAAGAACCATACAAACAATTTTATCTCCTTATGTATTACAGGAAGCCATGGTTACTATAGGTGAAAGAACCATACAAACAATTTTATCTCCTTATGTATTACAGGAAGCCATGGTTACTATAGGTGAAAGAACCATACAAACAATTTTATCTCCTTATGTATTACAGGAAGCCATGGTTACTATAGGTGAAAGAACCACACAAACAATTTTATCTACTTATGTATTACAGGAAGCCATGGTTACTATAGGTGAAAGAACCATACAAACAATTTTATCTACTTATGTATTACAGGAAGCCATCAGTACTGTAGATGAAAGAACCATACAAACAATTTTATCTACTTATGCATTACAGGAAGCCCTGAGTACTATAGGTGAAAGAACCATACAAACAATTTTATCTACTTATGTATTACAGGAAGCCATGGTTACTACAGATGAAAGAACCATACAAACAATTTTATCTACTTATGCATTACAGGAAACCATGGGCACTATAGATGAAAGAACCATACAAACAATTTTATCTCCATATGTATTACAGGAAGCCATGGTTACTATAGGTGAAAAAACCATACAAACAATTTTATCTACTTATGTATTACAGGAAGCCATGGTTACTATAGGTGAAAGAACCATACAAACAATTTTATCTCCTTATGTATTACAGGAAGCCATGGTTACTATAGGTGAAAGAACCATACAAACAATTTTATCTCCTTATGTATTACAGGAAGCCATGGTTACTATAGGTGAAAGAACCACACAAACAATTTTATCTACTTATGTATTACAGGAAGCCATGGTTACTATAGGTGAAAGAACCATACAAACAATTTTATCTACTTATGTATTACAGGAAGCCATCAGTACTGTAGATGAAAGAACCATACAAACAATTTTATCTACTTATGTATTACAGGAAGCCATGGTTACTATAGGTGAAAGAACCATACAAACAATTTTATCTACTTATGTATTACAGGAAGCCATCAGTACTGTAGATGAAAGAACAATTTTCATTGTCTACAATAATTTCTCTATCATAATAGCAGTCGTATACCTGTTAACTAGAAACATTCCTCAGATGTTTTACACTTTGTAAACCATATAGTGATTTATTTTGTTTATCCTTCAATAGTAATTACACTTACGTTACTTAAGTAAACTTCCACTTTACCATAGGATAATTACTTCTTCCCTTTATTATGGAGACACTAATTATGATAATTACTATTTCAATAAACTATGGGCACGCTAGTTATGATAATTACTACTTCTCTTTACCACGAATACAGTATTAACAGTAATTACTACTTTACTTAACCATGAACATATTATTTACAGTAATTACTGCTTCTCTTTATCACGAATACAGTATTAACAGTAATTACTACTTCTCTTTACCACGGAATACAGTATTAACAGTAATTACTACTTTGCTTAACCATGAACATATTATTTACCGTGATGCTGCTTCGCTTTACCACGGAATACAGTTTATAACGGTGCTTACTACTTTGCTTAACCATGAACATAGTATTAACAGTAATTACTACTTCTCTTTACCACGAATACAGTATTAACAGTAATTACTACTTTACTTAACCATGAACATATTATTTACAGTAATTACTACTTCTCTTTACCACAAATACAGTATTAACAGTAATTACTACTTTGCTTAACCATGAACATATTATTAACAGTGATTACTGCTTCACTTTACCACCTAATACAGTATTAACAGTAATTACTACTTTACTTAACCATGAACATATTATTTACAGTAATTGCTGCTTCGCTTTACCACGAATACAGTATTAACAGTAATTACTACTTCTCTTTACCACGGATACAGTTATTAACAGTAATTACTGCTTCTCTTTACCACGGATACAGTATTAACAGTAATTACTACTTCACTTTACCACGGTACAGTGTTAACAGTAATTACTACTTCTCTTTACCATTTTAATACAGTATTAACAGTAATTACTACTTTACTTAACCATGGACATAGTATTCACAGTGATTACTACTTCTCTTTACCATGAATACAGTGTTAACAGTAATTACTACTTTGCTTAACCATGAACATTGTATTTACAGTGATTACTACTTCTCTTTACCATGGATACAGTATTAACAGTAATTACTACTTCACTTTACCACGAATACAGTATTAACAGTAATTACTACTTCTCTTTACCACGAATACAGTATTAACAGTAATTACTACTTTACTTAACCATGAACATAGTATTCACAGTAATTACTACTTCTCTTTACCATGAATACAGTGTTAACAGTAATTACTACTTTACTTAACCATGAACATAGTATTTACAGTAATTACTACTTCTCTTTACCACGAATACAGTGTTAACAGTAATTACTACTTTACTTAACCATGAACATAGTATTTACAGTAATTACTGCTTCACTTTACCACGAATACAGTATTAACAGTAATTACTACTTTACTTACTTAACCATGAACATATTATTAACAGTAATTACTACTTCTCTTTACCACGAATACAGTATTAACAGTAATTACTACTTTACTTAACCATGAACATATTATTTACAGTAATTACTGCTTCACTTTACCATGGACACATTACTTATGGTGATTACTAGCTTGGAACAGTAAACTAGACAAGATATTTATGGTAATTACTAGCTCTACATTGAACAATGTTGGGAAGTTTCTAGTAAACTTTACACGTTATTCAATGAAATATTTCTACTTAAGACTTGTCAATTAATTATCAAAAATTTACTAAATCAACTTGATGAAAGATAGTTTTCATATTAAGAAATATATTTTTCATCTTGAATTTACATTTTCATAGCCTCTAGAACTTCTTAAATGAATATATCTTTGTATCAGACCAAGCATTATCAGTCTATAAAACGATGACTAGAAGGAAGCAGAGCTGAATGGTGTGCAGGAAAAGAACAGAATAATGAAAGTACAAAAACAGGATACAAACATTACTGTATATGTTGTGGATTTAATAACTAGTATAATATTAACTACCAAACCTTCTTGGAAATCTACTGACATCTCACCAAACAGAGCAGGAGTATGATTCAGATTCTAGTTTACTGCTTGTAACTATGTACAGTCCTAAAACTCTTTTAGAAACCAGAACATTCAGAAGAAATCAAAGCTCATATCAATTGACACTCGAAAATGATGTTTTCAAACATTTCTTTTTAGACATTTAGAAGTTAAAGCTTAAATAACACAAGTACTTGAAATATGAACTATAGTTTGATGATACAGATTAATAATACAATTGTTTTATCGTGTTTGGAACACAATACTATAAAAGGTTTTGACAAGTGCACTTTGACCTAGCCATAGTGAAAGAAATAATTAATCTAACTGTTACATCACTGGACACACTGCTTGATGTAACTGTTACATCACTGGACACACTGCTTGATGTAACTGTTACATCACTGGACACACTCTTTGATGTAACTGTTACAACACTGTACACACTCTTTGATGTAACTGTTACATCACTGGACACACTCTTTGATGTAACTGTTACATCACTGGACACTGTTTAATGTAACTGTTACATCACTGGACACACTGTTTGATGTAACTGTTACATCACTGGATGCAGTGTTTAATATAAGTGTTACTTCACTGTACACAATATTTAATGTAACTGTTACTTCACTGTACACAATATTTAATGTAACTGTTAAATTCACTTTACCTCACATAGTTTTCCTTCATTGTTTCTTTTGAGTTTCTCCATGATTTGTTGCATCAATTGTCCTCCTGTATGAAGATGATAAATCACACATCTCACCAAGCAGACTGCTGTGTACAATGTGATGTACATCTGTTCTAAATCACATCAATTTGGAAACACTTAACCCTTATCTTGTTTTTATCCATTCAGTACGAGTGAGGCCAACATATTGTGTAACCTTGATTTGAACTGTTACAACACTCCACATGAGAAAATGATCAAAAAATAACAAGAAAAATTATAGACCACCATACAGTTATAGAAACAAAATATTAAAAATAGGTTTGGTTAATTTTGTTATGAGCCCACAATCAATTTGGAGCATAAACAGTTTAAAAAGCCAATGAGTTTAATACTTATAGTGTTAAAGAATAACAGCTTTCAGTAATTAATCTACCGGGTTACTTTGTTTCTGAGCTAACTCACAAGAAAGTAGCAACAGACATGAGTAAAGTTTTTAGGCTTATTCTCATAATAACATCTCATTTTACATGTATGGCACTATTAGGCAGGTATAGTTTAAAATATGAGGTGTTTTATAAATATAATTAGTTTCTAAACAGTAATTAAAAGAAACCAACCTCTCCTCCAATAAGAGGACTTTCATATTATGTTTCACATTACGATCACAAAGCTAACCAAGGAACTTTGTAAACAAAGAAGAACTAGTGTTTATTAACCTGAGTTTCAAGTTCCAGTATGATCCACAGGTGGTTAACCAGAAGCAGCATGAACCATATTCTTCTGGTGAGAATGTTTCTTACCTTGTTAGTTCTAGATCGTTATCTCCTACCCAAAGTTAAGTGATATGATGACAAACTTGTTCAGTTAGGTGTATGTGATATGATTACAAACTTGTTCAGTTAGGTGTACATGATACGATTACAAACTTGTTTAGTTAGGTGTATGTGATATGATTACAAACTTGTTCAGTTAGGTGTATGTGATATGATTACAAACTTGTTCAGTTAGGTGTGCGGATAATGATTACAAACTTGTTCAGTTAGGTGTACGTGATACGATTACAAACTTGTTCAGTTAGGTGTATGTGATATGATTACAAGCTTGTTCAGTTAGGTGTACGTGATACGATTACAAACTTGTTCAGTTAGGTGTATGTGATATGACTACAAACTTGTTCAGTTAGGTGTATGTGATATGATTACAAACTTGTTCAGTTAGGTGTATGTGATATGATTACAAGCTTGTTCCTACTAAATCACAGTCCACTCCTGAGTAACATTAATAAGTGACCTCAGGACTACAGCAAAGACATAAATCAAAATTTTGGGTTAACTAAACTACAAACAATTTTACTGTTCAACAAACCTTCAACCTACTGTCAGGATACACAATCATCAGACAGTGTATGACCAGGCATGATGACATGGATTGTGGTGAAGGTCCCAAATCATCTTTACATATTTTCACAACAAGTACATCTCCAAACAAAGGCTGCTAACTGAAACAAGGAGCTGATGAAAGTCTTAAATATATATGGAGTTAGGAGTTGCTTTAAAAAATTCAACATGTTACCTATCTTGGAGTTTCCCCTGAGGTCCAGAATCTCCAGAGCTATGTTGACATTCAAAGTGGTCAGAAAAGCTTGTGCACCTTTAACAGCAATCCCACAGTTCTGCAGATCCAAAGCTGAAATTATATCTAAAGTTAATTTTTAAAACATAGCACTTTCTTAGAAAAAAAACATACGAAGCAGAAAAGATGTTTTTAATAAAATAATTTAGATTAACTAAAAATCCTTACTGGTTATTTAGGTTTGTCAAAACAAAAAAAGATAGTCAAATGTCAGTAAAACTGCAAGTTAAAAACAGATATATGTTGAATGTCATTAACCTGGAAAATTAAACTCTAAAAAACAATTGTCTCAAATTAAAACAGCAACTCATTACCTGTTATCATGTCTGCAAATTTAATAATACATGTGCCACTTCACAATTTTAAATGTCTTCTAGAAAAAAGCTAAAACTCTGGGTACAGTTTGTATAGCATGTGATAAAAGAGAGGTTAGGGCTGAAACCAAAGAGACTGGTATCAACCACACATCAAACTTATTATAGAGTTATGTTACCAACAGCAGAATTCAAATACAAATTAGCAGATATGAAACAGTAACTGTAAAACACATGGAGTCAAATAATTCCAGTATTTATTAATAATAAATGAAGCAGTAACTTTATAAATAGACATAAGGAACTTGTTTATGATATGAAATAAATGAGTGGTGTTTTGAACTGTCTTTTATTCAATAAAATTAACCTATTTTTATCTAGGATTTTCAGAATACGAACCACTGTTGTTATTAAATTTTAATTATTATTATTATTCTCAACACTAACCACAAATATGAAGCACAGTCTGTTATTTCAATCTGAACTTGTCATTATGTTATACCAGTTTGGGGAATTTCACCCACAATCTCTAACCAGAACAAGAATGAAACTAGATTTTATATACAGGGTCATTATAAAGTCCTTGTGCAGTTTTGAATTTTCATAACTTCAGCTCTATACATGATGAAATTAACCTGTAAAGAGCATTGACAAATGTGATGCATTTATTTTATCGTGATTTAGCAATAAATTGGTTATTATTTTTATTTTATTAATTTGTTCATTATTTTATTTGAAGAAATAGGATTGACCTATGGCATCAATAGAAGAGAAAGTGAACTGTGTCCTGTGGTTAGGCAAGTTAAATCTGTCATCACAGTCCAAAGAAGATTTAAAACCAATTACAATAGAGATGTATCACACAGGGATTCCATAACTGGATGAATAAATTCAAAGAAACTGGTTCTGTCAATGATAAGCCACGATCTGGATGGCCAAGTGTAAGTGAGGAAAATGTAGCAGCAGTAGAACAATCCTTTATTCAAAGTCCACAGAAATCAGTAAAATGGGATCTCTGGTATTCCAGACTCAACAGTGGGTAAAACTCTCAGAACAAAACATCTCACAACAATCAAGTCCACCAAATGTTGCTAGAAGAGGATTATCATGCACGATTGAATTTCTGTCATCAATTTAATGAAACATTTGTCAGTAATGCCTCATTTTTAAACCATTTAATGTTTTCTGACAAAGCAACATTTCACATTAGTGGTAAAGTCAACAGGCATAACTGCTGCATATGAGGCACTGAAAAGCCACATGAATTTGAGGAACATGAAAGAAATTCTCTAAAGATCAGTGTTTGGTGTGCATTAGGAAAGGACCCTGTAATTGGGCCATTCTTTTTTGAAGGACAGATTGTTGATAGTAACAGTTATTTAGAAATGCTGCAAAATCTGAACTCACACCATTAGGAGTGATATCAGGTATAGTTTCAGTGAGATGGTGCACCTTGTCACTTTGCTCAGACATAGTTTCTTAATGAAAATTTCCCTAACAGATGGATTGGAAGACCTGAACCTCTCTCCTGGCCACCATGGTCAATAAATTTGAGCACAATGGATTTCTTTTTTATGGGGACATGTAAAGACTAGTGGTTACTCAACAAAAACTTGCTCTTTAAATGACCTGTGAACTAAGATAACCAATGTGATTCAGGATATTACTGAAATTTAACTGCAAAACGTATTCGTAGAACTTCGGAACTGCATCACGATTTGTATACGTAATGATAGTAGACATGTTGAAAATTAAATTCTCAAGAATAAATACGTAAAAATGTAATAAATTCTTTCATCAACCCTTTTTTACAGTTTGATTTTACCATGTATAGAACTGAAGATATGAAAATTTAAAACTGCACAAGGACTTCATAATGACCCTGTATTTATTTGTAATGCTTTAAAAAGCTGAATAACTGACAATAATAATTTACTAGCATTAAACCCTATACAAATATAGGTTTATTGTGTTGAATAAAAGATAACTCAGGGCACCACACATATGTGTGCATGTGTGTTGTTATTTTAACTCAAAAACAAGCCAAAACAAAAATGCTGCATCAACTGAAAAGATGCCAAGGTACAAGCTGCAATGTGGGATTATAAAATGTACCCTAGGTTTCACAGATGACTGCTGAAGTTGGAACCACATAGCAGTGGGGATACACCATCTATAAGACTTAACCTCCATTTGCCACTCTCACATAAAAAATACAGAGTAGCAATAGATATAGAATTAGAAATATAAATTAAGAGAGCAAGATGTCAGTGCTCAAGTCCACAACATCCCACATCTATATCACCCTTCACTGCCTGCAGACAGTTGTTGGAAAGAATTAACTGAAACAAAAAAATAAAGAAATAAGGTACTACCATTTAGGGGTAAGCGAGATAAAAACTTACCTCTTGATGTTAGCATGCCAGCCCCCAATATGGTACAAAGGCACTAATTAACAGCACAGCAAATGAACTATACCAGCATGAAGTGTCCCATCCAGCTGTCCAAACTAGTATCGCTCCCAACCACCACTCAAGTCTACTGTGATGATCATGCTCTAAACAAGCCTTCATATGCAGCAAGATGTACATCAATATAAAGTAGTACCAATTCATTAAATGACCTTATCCTTAACTAAAAATACATATTTGACATTTGAAGTAAAGATTATGCAGTGTTTTTTAAATTATATATAACAAACTAATATAACTAGTCAGAGGTTTGCATTTGCTGTTTTTAATGTAGTCCTTCCTTATGATCTTGTTTTCCTATTTAACTTCATTAAAATGTAATTATTTTCACTAATATGTATGTGTGTGTGTGTGTGTGTGTGTGTGTGTGTATGAAAATACTTCACCCATGTATAAAGCCTCATTTCCTTTGTTCAGTATGAGAATACTTCACCCATGTATAAAGCCTCATTTCCTTTGTTCAGTATGAGAATACTTCACCCATGTATAAAGCCTCATTTCCTTTGTTCACATTGGTCTCTTCACCCATGTATCCAGATACTGATGTCCAAACATATATATAGTACAACTCTATGACAGGTCAGAGGTTGTTTTGTTCACATCTGGTACAACTTTGTTGTAAGTGTGAACCACTACACAAACACTATAACAACAAGAAACTAACCAACCACTACACAAACACTATAACAACAAAAAACTAACCAACCACTACACAAACACTATAATAACAAGAAACTAAACACCCACTACACAGAAACTCGACTGACCTTTCAGCCACATATCTTCTTGAAGGGCATTGGCTAAGGCTACTGCTCCATCATCTGCAATATCTGGGTTATTGTTGAGTGTGATCCTTCTCAGGCCAGAAAGCCTGTCCAGATTTGGACATCTGTAGCGAAGACTTTCCTGCCATGCTTCACCGTGAAGCGCTTGATTGACTGAAGCTTCCAAAAAACATTTCTTATTTAAATATATTGCACATTTCTAACTTAAATGTCAAATAACACTACATATATAGTAATGTTACAACATACATCTGTACTAATACACTGAAGCCTGGAGTTTGAACTAACTCCAAAGCCAGGTTTTGACTAATAACCAAGGTAAATAATCTGTGTTGGGATTATTACTATAAGAACTGGCTTTAATAAATAAACATCAGTGCAAAATGGAGAACCAACAGTCACACTCCATCTGTTGCAATAATAATTTTTCCCTTAATTATACCCTTCTTCAACTTTTAAGACATATTTACAGAAACTTGGAAGCAAACACTTTGGTAAGGTAACACTCACCATGATAACAAACATTGTACACCAGCTAACACTCGCCATAACAAACAGGGTACACCACATAACACCACTTAAAATGAATGATTCAGAATTATTCATATGTAAGTGTATAAATAATAATAACACTGTTGGATATGATATGCAATAAAAACATGTACAGAGGGTAGTGAGTGAAACATTTGGTTTATCAACAACATATTCCTTAGTACCATATAGTTTGAAGAGAAATAAAACTACAAAACACAAAATGTACTTATTGCTGGTATTCCTTGTTATAGTGAAAGAGAAATAAGCCTTATTTGGTTAGAAATATACAAAAAAAATGACAAGAAAATACCACTATGTTATATCTCATTATTGTTGTGCTATCTTTAAATTAAATTAGGATATAATCAGTTGACAAGGGCATTAAAATTAGTCATAGATACTAATAATAGTGAGGATAACCAACACATCAATAAAATTATTTGCTGTTGCACATTGAATACCTCTAGTTAGATGGGTTAAAAGTATTTGCTGTTGCACCTTACATACCTCTAGTTAAATGGGTTAAAATTATTTGCTGTTGTACATTACATACCTCTAGTTAGATGGGTTAAAATTATTTGCTGTTGTACATTACATACCTCTAGTTAGATGGGTTAAAATTATTTGCTGTTGCACATTACATACCTCTAGTTAGATGGGTTAAAATTATTTGCTGTTGCACATTACACACCTCTAGTTAGATGGGTTAAAATTATTTGCTGTTGCACATTACACACCTCTAGTTAGATGGGTTAAAATTATTTGCTGTTGCACATTACACACCTCTAGTTAGATGGGTTAAAATGAGTTGCTGTTGCACATTGCATACCTCTAGTTAGATGGGTTAAAATGATTTGCTGTTGCACATTGCATACCTCTAGTTAGATGGGTTAAAATTATTTGCTGTTGCACATTACATACCTCTAGTTAGATGGGTTAAAATTATTTGCTGTTGCACATTGCATACCTCTAGTTAGATGGGTTAAAATTATTTACTGTTGCACATTGCATACCTCTAGTTAGATGGGTTAAAATTATTTGCTGTTGCACATTGCATACCTCTAGTTAGATGGGTTAAAATTATTTGCTGTTGCACATTGAATACCTCTAGTTAGATGGGTTAAAAGTATTTGCTGTTGCACCTTACATACCTCTAGTTAAATGGGTTAAAATTATTTGCTGTTGTACATTACATACCTCTAGTTAGATGGGTTAAAATTATTTGCTGTTGCATATTACATACCTCTAGTTAGATGGGTTAAAATTATTTGCTGTTGCACATTGCATACCTCTAGTTAGATGGGTTAAAATTATTTGCTGTTGCACATTGCATACCTCTAGTTAGATGGGTTAAAATTATTTGCTGTTGCACATTACATACCTCTAGTTAGATGGGTTAAAATTATTTGCTGTTGCACATTGCATACCTCTAGTTAGATGGGTTAAAATTATTTGCTGTTGCACATTGCATACCTCTAGTTAGATGAGTTAAAATTATTTGCTGTTGCACATTGCATACCTCTAGTTAGATGGGTTAAAATTATTTGCTGTTGCACATTACATACCTCTAGTTAGATGGGTTAAAATTATTTGCTGTTGCACATTGCATACCTCTAGTTAGATGGGTTAAAATTATTTGCTGTTGCACATTGCATACCTCTAGTTAGATGGGTTAAAATTATTTGCTGTTGCACATTGCATACCTCTAGTTAGATGGGTTAAAATTATTTGCTGTTGCACATTACATACCTCTAGTTAGATGGGTTAAAATTATTTGCTGTTGCACATTACATACCTCTTGTTAGATGGGTTAAAATTATTTGCTGTTGCACATTGCATACCTCTAGTTAGACAGATTTATTAAATTAACTGTATTAACATTTACTTCTGATATGTTCAATGTAGCTTCCTTTGAACAGAAGCTATTGGTAAGATAGGCTTGAATGTACAAAACTGTGCACTAAAAATACAATATTAAGTAACACGTTTTTAAAAAATGAATCACACATATACCTACACAAGATAACCAAAACATTTATATGAACCAAAAACAATTAATTTACTGATTAATATGATTCTAACAAGCTAAGTCATCATACCTTTAAAACAGAGGCTATACATACAGCACCTTGCACTGATATCCCACAACTACTTAGGCTGACAGACTTCACAGACAAAGTGTTTCTCAGAGCTTTACAGATAGCTAAATGCAGAAAATATGGACCACAGAAAAAGTGTTATATATTTAGTTTAGAAGGAATCTCTGGTTATATCACACAAAACATGCAACATATTAGAAAAAGTTTAACTCGTATAATAGCAATAAATTAATTCCAGTAACAATTTAGTACAGTTAATTAATGTTGGAATATACATATATGAATAACACAGATAAACTGCCTATATACACACTAGCTGAAGTACCTGTCCCTAGACAAAAGTTACATAAATTCATGATTAATGAAAATTTATCTTGACACATGAAAAGTTGTTCCCATTATACATAATTGTAAAAAAATAACCATAAAAGTGTAAGATATAAAATGTGAAACAGCAAAGTTGCAGGAATTCAACAAACCTTCTTGTTAAGATCCATCAATAGGGGACAGGGCAGTGGTAAAAAAATACAAAATTTGAGGAAGATCCATTCAAAGGAGTTGAGATAGTGGCAAAATTCAATAATATATCCATAAAAAAACAAACAGAAGACTGAAACATTTGTATGTACCTTCACATGGACACAATGATCACACCATATATATGTAAAAATGGCTTGTTTGGGTTGAAAAAAATTTTTACGTAGAATTTTACATATACATTTCTCTACACCACTCTATGATTACACCAATTAC
The DNA here is from genome assembly GCF_004210375.1 of Tachypleus tridentatus. Classification (NCBI taxonomy): domain Eukaryota; kingdom Metazoa; phylum Arthropoda; class Merostomata; order Xiphosura; family Limulidae; genus Tachypleus; species Tachypleus tridentatus. The sequence continues at coordinate 269,045,709 of NC_134837.1, forward strand.
GGTGTAGATCCATCCACTGGAAGTGAAGTAGTGACAGAAACTACAGAAACATCCTTAAAATCTACAAACTTGAAAACTTAAGAATGTGTATGCACTCCCACATGAAATTCCACATCAATTAGTGACGAACTATCCACACCCTATGAAGTAGTTACATGAACATATAACATGTTCAAATATACATATTATATGCTTTATTTCAAATGCATCTGTGTAGTAATAGTTATATCCTGGCTAGCACTGAGCTATAAGAAGTATATTTTCTAATAACATGCAATATTCTCTGTTGGTTAAAACAATATTTTAATACTGACACTATTACAAATATGTATACATACTTAGTATAACATCACTGCTTGATAACACACTTACATGGAGAACAGCAAAGTCAGTTGATCTACAAGGATTTGGTTATGAATTGACAACCCAAGTAATGCTGTTCATTAGTGAAGTCAGTCAACCTTCAAGGATTTGGTTATGAATTGACAACCCGAGTAATGCTGTTCACTAGTGAAGTCAGTCAACCTTCAAGGATTTCGTTATGAATTGACAACCCGAGTAATGCTGTCAACCAGTGAAATCGGTCAACCTTCAAGGATTTGGTTATGAACTGAGAAACCCAAGTAATGCTGTGAACCAGTGAAGTTAATTGGGCCTTGAGGATTTAGTTACAAACTATGTCACCTGAATAAAGTTATTGACAAATGAAGTCACACTTTCTTGTCTCTGCATTACTATCTTGCTTGAACAAAGTAACTAATAATTTATTACATAAAAAGCTTTTAGAATTCACATATTCTATAAGTTTTACATCAAATACAACACTAATACAATGATCTTAACTGAACATAGCTTTATGATTTACACATAAGATCTATTAATGGTGAATATTATAGATTATACACACCTTCTATTCCTCCTTTTCCAATAGCACAGTGTAAAAAAGAAATATGTTGAAGACTGTTCGTATTTTGAAAAGCCTGGGATCAAAGTGAATTATAAATCAATACTTGGAAGTAACCAAATATTACAGAACATAAGGATGAAAGTCTATTTTCTTGAAATTAACACAGAATATATATTTAACATTAAAAAACATCAACACGAGAAAACTAAAAACAACACATTTGGTACGCTGGTTCAGCAGAGAACAGACGCAGTATGTTTGAGAACTTTAACAGAACAGATGTTTCTACACTCAAGAATGTATCAGTAAAGTATTTTTGTTTCTACCAGCAGCTACAATCCATTAAAGTTTTTAAACATAATAAGCCTGAGACAGTAAAATAAGTAAACTCAAGATGGCACATGGGAATAATATTACAGTTTTTTCTAAAAATACTTTATTCATATCCAGTATGTCTAGTAATATAGATTTAAGATGGACTGAAACTGTAAAACAGGAAGATAAACAATTATTTAAATAGCTCTCTCTGTAATATAGAAGAATTACAGGATAATTTATCCAAATGTTTCACTTACTTGTTAGTTTAACAATTCTTTCTATGGATGGTCTGTTTAGTGATGGAATATACATGTTGGAAATGAAAACTCAGGTAGAACTGTTTTATATGTTCATGTTCGTTAATAAGATCATCTGAGAGAAGTTTATTTACAAGAACTTCTACCTACAAACAGTTCGTTTGAATACATTATTTAGTCATCTTCATCCAGCTGACACGAACATTACAAGTAAGGAACTGGGGTTAAAAGGTCAAATCCATTCAGAAAATATTAAAAACTATAGAATTTTAAAACAGAAGATATCTTTTACTCTGACATCTATACTAAATGTATGTTTCACAATAGCTTTTCATGTTTTTAGTTAGCAAAGCTGTCAGAGACTTTAGTGAAAGAAACCTGAGAAATCCAAGTAAACCAACTAACTAACTCCAAAACATAAATTATAAAAAAAAAAGTTACTCTTACCTTACACAAGTCATTTATTTGTTGTTCAGAAAGTGGAAGCCCTCCCAGTTCCAACCCAACTAGTTCTTCAATCTGATTTAAACATTTTACTAAACTCTGGCAGAGATTGTCAAGAACAGACACCCTCAGAACAGCTGGCAATTTAGTCAGTTTTTTTGCTGACTGGAGAAGTTGAAATTTAGATAAATCTCCTACATAGGCATAGAAACATACATATATATAAATATGCATATATAAATAGCCATTTAATGTACTAAAATATCCTTACCTTTCACCATACACTCACACGTGTTTCTGTCCCTGTAAACTTAGATTGAAACTTTAGGGAAGAAAGCAATATGGAGATACTGTGGTTCATAAGATGTAAAAATTACAGTAAAATTGACTAAACACAGGTACACCAAGTAAAACATGGTTCATCAGATGTAAAACATTACAGTAAAATTGACTAAACACAAGTACACCAAGTAAAACGGTTCATCAGATGTAAAACATTACAGTAAAATTGACTAAACACAGGTACACCAAGTAAAACATGGTTCATCAGATGTAAAACATTACAGTAAAATTGACTAAACACAGGTATGCCAAATAAAACATGGTTCATCAGATGTATAACATTACAGTAAAATTGACTAATTGTTTCCCCCCAGCACCAAAATCTCTGGCATTGGATCTGTAGATCCCAGCCAAGGCAACATTCTTGTCTGGTCCTGAAAAGAGCCGTTCAAGTCAACTGTAAGTCATGTTTGTAATCGCCAGCCATCAGGTTATTCCAACCACGGGGCTCTGGCCTGGCTCACTTCCCTTATGCCTCCCTCGTCCAGGTCTCCCTTCTTACAGTTAACTTTCATATCCCGACCTCACTTCTTCACCTTAAACAAGTTAAAACAAAATAAAGACAAATTCTCACATAAAGTTCAATAATCTTTTACGAGAGGGGACGAAGAGGAACCACAACGTTCCTGACCACTCCTGTTGGTGAGAGAATTCTTCAGACTTCTCTCTCTCTAAACTAAACCCCTGCCAAGTTTATTTGCATTTGCACACACTGACTTGAAGACGAAAGGCGGAAGACTTCCGAAACATCGTCTTCTACATTTGTGTCTCCACAATAGGCAGTTGCCGTCCATTCTACAAAGTTTCATCGTGCTATACTTTACTTTCCACTGGAAGATGGGGAAATTCTTAAACGTTCTAGGGGCTGTTAATTCTCCCACAAAAAGGCTTCATGGAGGGTTCACTTCTTTTAACCATTTACACCACAATACAGTAGAATGTTGTCTATCAGTCAGTAAAATGTGGGCATGCCACAAGTCACAAGAAAATCTATGCACTCTGTAGGCCACAATACAGTATGACAGATGAACTTTGCAAGAAATAAAAATATTTGTTACTCTTAATTTTGGTTTTATTTATTCTTGAAACAGAATACTTCCAGAGACCCTGTGAAAATGTATCTAGTTACTATCATACATATAATTCCATCCAAATTTAACTAAAACTATATATTACTAGTACTGTTAATGCATAAAAGTAGACGGCACTTATTACTATTAACGAGTTTTAATACTGTTTATTGTTCTGAAGACACTCACAGCCACTCTGTAATTTAAAATATCATTCTTTAACTTAAGACTCATGAGCGGGGTGATACTGAAACAAATGTAAAGTAATTTCACGAGATGATAGTTTATCTAAGTACTCACTAATAGTGACAATTTAGCCTAAATAAAATGTCATGATTAATTCGTTTATATTGCTTAACTTTATTTCAAATCAATAAATTACCTCTAAATTCTGGATGGTTTTTGAAGTAGTTACTTGTAAGGGATATCCACTTGAAATTTCTATTAACAACTAAAGCTTTGCAAAATGGTGGCCAGTCTTCAATTTTTAGCCTATCCGTTTGCAAGTCCAAAACATGGCCTTTGACACTCGAAAGAACCGTTCGATGAGGGCAAACGTTATACACCTCACAATGATAGTTGTAAGACGTTACGAAGTCCGGGCTTTTCCCTTCTTTATTTTGTAGCATTATTCCAGCAGCATGCATTTGAACTGATTTAAGTAAATAAATAAAACTTTTGATTAACTTTATATCTTACACTTTACAAGAGATAGGTCAACAACACATTCTGTACACAGAAAAACATTTTAAATAATCTGTCCTATAGTTTAATGATGCTATACCACGGGGTGTCGCTCTTCCCACTAGAAAACAAAAAACTGGCGGGTATTTTTGTTTAAGTTTCTCTGTTCCTATTGTATAGACACAGAGATAACCGGGAGTGCTCAGAAAATTCCTTTCTCTTCACTCCGCACATGAGATTTGTTTTTTCGTTCATGCTACCTGAAAAAAAATACAATAAACGAGCAAACAATTTTCAGCTTAAGGGAGCTGATGACAGGCACCCAGTGATGAGCTTGAGTATCGTAAGCTTTATATACAATACATAGTAGAATCATCCCACTAGAAAAGAAAATCAGTGTATATTTATATATACATACATACGCACACTAATGATAAGCGATTATCACACTTGCAATTCGATTTTATTTGTACCTATTCCGATTAAAAGTATCAGTTATTCTAATGAGGTCATTTTTAGAACGATAACACTGAAACAATAAAAGACTAATCAGTGATGGCGAGAAAACCCACTTGTAGAGAAACATGTAAAAACGGCTTGCTTGGGTTAAGAAAATTTTTATATAGAGGAGCGAACAACATTTTGACCTTCTTCAGGTGAACTTGACGATGACCGAAGAAGGTCGAAACGTTTTTCCTCTTCTACATAACAATTTTCTCAACCCAAACCAGCCGATTTTACATATATAATAAAAAAAAAATACTAACAAATGACCTAAGTATCTATGTTTTTGTACGATATATGTATAAATGACCAATCACTTTGCATAACTGATTGACAAGTTTTTTTTATGAGTATTATACATCTAAACGTGAACAGTCTGTTGCCCGTGTGAAATAATTAACACGTTGCTTCAAACGAAGCAATACAAAGCACTATCTACAATACAATGATCTTTGACATGCATTATAGGCAGTAAATTTCGAAGAAGATAACGTGTCTCTCGACTTGCAAAACTCAAAAGAGACTTCTTCAGAACTGTATATTCCAGAATGGTCTGATGTACAGATACTTAATGTTTTTACCTACTATAATAAATTGGCCTGATCCATTGATATTTATGAGAATAAAGATTACCACACAAAAGTTTAAAAACATAATGTACCAATTTCGCATACTTAATTTGTAGTGCAAAGTTCAACAACGATTTTTGTCCTCTTAGTCCTAGCTAGGTTTGCTTATTTTGTAATTAAGCATAAAGCTACACAATGGAATCGAAATGTATGTTTTTAGCAATCGTATAAATTCGATTTTGATATTTATTTCAATAATGAAAACTAAGTTTAATCATTCATCAGTAATATATATATAGTTAGGAATATTTATTTGGCAATATTTCAATTAATAAAACAGATACTACTATGTGTTTGTTTATTTTTATCAGAAACGAAGTCATTAAAATGTTTTAATAATACCTTAAAATATGTATTAGTTAGTTATCACCATTAGATTCCATCAAAGAACATAGGGCCGCAACCGCTTGCGGATTCTTCAACAGGTATTTAAGTGAGTAGGTTGTTAGCCCACTGCACCGAGCCGTTCCTAATTTAGCAGTGTAAGACAAGAGGGAAGGCAGCTAGTCATCACCACCCACCGCCAACTCTTAGGCTACTCTTTTATCAACGAATAGTAGGATTGATCGCAACATTATAACGCCCCCACGGCTGGGAGGGAGAGAGCATGTTTGGAGCGACGCGGGCGCGAACCCTCGACCGTCGGATTACGAGTAGCACGCCTTACGCGCTTGGCCATGCCAGGCCTAATAAAGTACAAAAACACAAACAAAACGTTAAAGTTAAGTAATCATACATAAAGTTAATTGGGTTTAAAAGTAAGGTTTATATATGATAATATTATTATTTTTAGGTCGTCTTACGCACAGACTACGGTGCCGCAAGCGAAATGTTTAAATTTTTGTCTCATGGCAAATTCTAGACCATTCGACAGTGCAATGCTACAGATATAACGTTTGGTGAGAGGATTATATGTGCTACGTATTACAATTTCAAATAGCCTAAAACTGAGGTAAATTGTAATTTAGATTTAGAAACTAAATGAATGTTGATATGTATCGAACTTATGACACTTGCCAACGAGATTGATATTCATAATGTATTTTTAATACAAATATATATTTTTATATACAACGAATAATAAAATTTACAATAACAATTATTACGAATAATGATCTATTGACTAAAGTTTTACAAACAAAATATCTTCTGTCTGGTGTGGCACTTCTTTGATATTTTATCGAGAGTTCACGACGACCGAATTAATTTCGAGCTGATGAAGATACAATTCATTTAAATGGTAGCTAGATAATTCTGTATTTTTCTATCTTCGTAGGTCACACGTTGGGTGTTTTCTCCGAGGAAGTTATGTAACGTTTTCTTTAAAATATTAATGTTCGATGCAAATCTGCTGAAGTTAAACAGTTTATAATGTTCGTGATTCTCAGGGGCCAAATGTATTTATCAAACTCCTCCATTATCTTAAATTACTTCTATAGCTAACCAAAGGGGTCATACTCGAAAATAAACTACCCTTAAGCACTCACCCTTAGTATTTGAGTTCGTGGGCCAAGTTTGGTTCTGCTAGTTTCAATTATGGCGCCATACAGACCGCTAGAAGGACATGAAACACAGATGCGATTGATTCTATTGCGTAACGTACTATTACACCTCATCATATTTAATTGACTTTCTAAGTTCGACTATTAAGTTTGATGCTGGTATCTCGCTCCAGAAATATGGGAGGAATTATCTACACAGAGATACTATCGTTAGCAAAATTTCTGTTATAGTTTTGATTTAGATATTTGCTAGAGGTTAGTTGACGTAAAGATTTAGAAAGGTCATGAAAGCTAAGAGTAAAAAAGTTTTGTGTAATATATCAAAACGAAGGAATGACATAAGCACGTGTAAAGTGAAGCAGTGAAACAATGAATAATGAATAAGCAATTAATGATTCAAACAGTTCAGTGTTACAAGTGAAAATTTGCTGTCTATTCAGTTATTTGATCTTTTTTTAGCCAATGAATTACACAAGTATGTTTATAAGTTAGTTAAGCATATGTACTATTTATTTGTTGAATCGTTGTTTATAAACGTAGTCCCTACAGATTGTATTGAAAGTGGACGTTATTTTTAGTGGAGTGGAATTGTCGTTATTTTTATCAAATAGTCTTAAAAACCTGCCTAACGATAGTGCATGAAGCTTAATCAATCTATCTAAAAACCTGCCTAACGATAGTGCATGAAGCTGAATCAATCTATCTAAAAACCTGCCTGACGATAGTGCATGAAGCTGAATCAATCTATCTAAAAACAAACCTGATATTAGGATATTTCTTTATGTATAGTTTTGAAGGTGTGCACCAACGTACAGTGGAGAGTGTGAGGGTAATTTGTATAGGTGAATTATACCAACGTACTGTGGAGAGTGTGAGGACAATTTGTACAGATGAGTTGTACCAACGTACAGTGGAGAGTGTGAGGGTAATTTGTATAGATGAATTATACCAACGTACTGTGGAGAGTGTGAGGACAATTTGTACAGATGAGTTGTACCAACGTACAGTGGAGAGTGTGAGGGTAATTTGTATAAGTGAATTATACCAACGTACTGTGAAAAGTGTGAGGGTAATTTGTATAAGTGAATTATACCAACGTACAGTGGAGAGTGTGAGGACAATTTGTACAGATGAGTTGTACCAACGTACAGTGGAGAGTGTGAGGGTAATTTGTATAGGTGAATTATACCAACGTACAGTGGAGAGTGTGAGGGTAATTTGTATAGGTGAATTATACCAACGTACAGTGGAGAGTGTGAGGGTAATTTGTATAGGTGAATTATACCAACGTACAGTGGAGAGTGTGAGGGTAATTTGTATAGGTGAATTATACCAACGTACTGTGGAGAGTGTGAGGGTAATTTGTATAGGTGAATTATACCAGCGTACAGTGGAGAGTGTGAGGGTAATTTGTATAAGTGAATTATACCAACGTACTGTGAAGAGTGTGAGGGTAATTTGTATAAGTGAATTATACCAACGTACAGTGGAGAGTGTGAGGGTAATTTGTATAGGTGAATTATACCAACGTACAATGGAGAGTGTGAGGGTAATTTGTATAGGTGAATTATACCAACGTACAATGGAGAGTGTGAGGGTAATTTGTATAGGTGAATTATACCAATGTACTGTGGAGAGTGTGAGGACAATTTGTACAGATGAGTTGTACCAACGTACAGTGGAGAGTGTGAGGGTAATTTGTATAAGTGAATTATACCAACGTACTGTGAAGAGTGTGAGGGTAATTTGTATAAGTGAATTATACCAACGTACAGTGGAGAGTGTGAGGACAATTTGTACAGATGAGTTGTACCAACGTACTGTGGAGAGTGTGAGGACAATTTGTACAGATGAGTTGTACCAATGTACAGTGGAGAGTGTGAGGGTAATTTGTATAGGTGAATTATACCAACGTACAGTGGAGAGTGTGAGGGCAATTTGTACAGATGAGTTGTACCAACGTACTGTGGAGACTGTGAGGGTAATTTGTATAGGTGAATTATACCAACGTACAATGGAGAGTGTGAGGGTAATTTGTATAGGTGAATTATACCAACGTACAGTGGAGAGTGTGAGGGTAATTTGTATAGGTGAGTTATACCAAAGTACAGTGGAGAGTGTGAGGGCAATTTGTACAGATGAGTTGCACCAACGTACTGTGGAGAGTGTGAGGGTAATTTGTATAGGTGAATTATACCAACGTACAGTGGAGAGTGTGAGGGCAATTTGTATAGGTGAGTTATACCAACGTACAGTGGAGAGTGTGAGGGTAATTTGTATAGGTGAATTATACCAACGTACAGTGGAGAGTGTGAGGGCAATTTGTATAGGTGAATGATACCAACGCACAATGGAGAGTGTGAGGGTAATTTGTATAGGTGAATTATACCAACGCACCGTGGAGAGTGTGAGGACAATTTGTACAGATGAGTTGTACCAACGCACAGTGGAGAGTGTGAGGGTAATTTGTATAAGTGAATTATACCAACGCACCGTGAAGAGTGTGAGGGTAATTTGTATAAGTGAATTATACCAACGCACCGTGGAGAGTGTGAGGGTAATTTGTATAGGTGAATTATACCAACGTACAGTGGAGAGTGTGAGGGCAATTTGTATAGGTGAGTTATACCAACGTACAGTGGAGAGTGTGAGGGTAATTTGTATAGGTGAATTATACCAACGTACAATGGAGAGTGTGAGGGTAATTTGTATAGGTGAATTATACCAACGTACTGTGGAGAGTGTGAGGACAATTTGTACAGATGAGTTGTACCAACGTACAGTGGAGAGTGTGAGGGTAATTTGTATAAGTGAATTATACCAACGTACTGTGAAGAGTGTGAGGGTAATTTGTATAAGTGAATTATACCAACGTACAGTGGAGAGTGTGAGGGTAATTTGTATAGGTGAATTATACCAACGTACTGTGGAGAGTGTGAGGACAATTTGTACAGATGAGTTGTACCAACGTACAGTGGAGAGTGTGAGGGCAATTTGTATAGGTGAGTTATACCAAAGTACAGTGGAGAGTGTGAGGGCAATTTGTACAGATGAGTTGTACCAACGCACCGTGGAGAGTGTGAGGGCAATTTGTATAGGTGAATTATACCAACGTACAATGGAGAGTGTGAGGGTAATTTGTATAGGTGAATTATACCAACGTACAGTGGAGAGTGTGAGGGCAATTTGTACAGATGAGTTGTACCAACGTACAGTGGAGAGTGTGAGGGCAATTTGTATAGGTGAGTTATACCAAAGTACAGTGGAGAGTGTGAGGGCAATTTGTACAGATGAGTTGTACCAACGTACTGTGGAGAGTGTGAGGGTAATTTGTATAGGTGAATTATACCAACGTACAGTGGAGAGTGTGAGGGCAATTTGTATAGGTGAGTTATACCAACGTACAGTGGAGAGTGTGAGGGCACCTTGTATAGGTGAATTATACCAACATACAGTGGAGAGTGTGAGGGCACCTTTGTATAGGTGAATTACACCAACGTACAGTGGAGAGTGTGAGGGCAATTTGTATAGGTGAATTATACCAACGTGCAGTGGAGAGTGTGAGGGTAATTTGTACAGGTGAATTATACCAACGTACAGTGGAGAGTGTGAGGGCAATTTGTATAGGTGAGTTATACCAACGTACAGTGGAGAGTGTGAGGGTAATTTGTATAGGTGAATTATACCAACATACAGTGGAGAGTGTGAGGGTAATTTGTATAGGTGAATTATACCAACGTACAGTGGAGAGTGTGAGGGCAATTTGTACAGATGAGTTGTACCAACGTACAGTGGAGAGTGTGAGGGTAATTTGTATAGGTGAATTATACCAACATACAGTGGAGAGTGTGAGGGTAATTTGTATAGGTGAATTATACCAACGTACAGTGGAGAGTGTGAGGGTAATTTGTATATTTGTTATGTTAGCAATATAACTGTGAGCCAACAGATTTGTTACTGGGTGAGGAAAGGCTTGTATCATGATATGTTCAGAAGAACTGAATATTCATTGAAGCTATCAAAGGACTCTGCTAAATAACAGAAGATTCACTCAAATACTGATTATGGAAAAGTATTAAATTTCTCACTTACTTATTCGATGTAAAATGAATACTATGTGCAGAGTGAAATACAAAATAGAAATCTTTATTAAACACTAAAACATAACCATAGTGTGTGTGAACTTGCAGTTTGCTTACTTCAGTTCGTCATTTCACTGACCTAACTACTGACCATCAAATTCTGCTACACTGTCTTTAGTTACGTTAAAACCTGACTGTCAAATTCAAAGTTCCTTAATTTCCAAAAAAACTCCGCATTTTTTTGAGAGCGATACATACTTTCATATGGATGGTCATTCTTATTGCCTCCTAGACATAAATATAACCTCTAGAACATCTGTATGACACTATTTTCAACACCCTTACAAGTTACAAGAAGAGTCGTAAACAATATTCTACCCAGACTGTGATAGTATTATCTACTTTGGAGAAAGGTAAGTTGAAACAATATTAACTTAACAATTTTACCAACCATGTTTCAAGTAAAACCTGCACGTGTCCAGTACAAAAACTAAATTTAAAACAGACAGAAACATAAAATAGCCGTATACCGCAGCACATACTAAAATAAATGTAGCTAAATGTTCATTTATTGATTATGTAAGCAATTTCATTTCCTACTTTATTATGGGGAAATAATTTAATCAAGCTTTGGTTCTAAAAGTATTTGAAAATTTTTGTAAAACCTTGCATAACATTCATTTGAAACGAACAATCTGATGACGAATTCTTGAAGACGAGAAACCCACTCGAAATAAAAATGTATTTTAGAGCGGCTGGTATGAGTATTAATATTTTCATCGATAAGGAGAGATGATGACCTAGGAAGGTCGAAAAGTTGTTCTCTCCTTATCAATAAAAGTGTTAATACTCATACCAGTCGTTCTGAGATACAATCTGATGATCATTCGTACGAAAATTGTTGTGGTTTAGTGGGGGAGGGATGAATGATTATTACACTTTTAATTTTACGAAACTGACACGTTAAATTGTATATTGAATATATTGCTGTTTATGGTAATATAAGTTAAAATATTTCAAGAATTTTGTAGTTTGCTATTGGTTCTTAAAAATTAAGTAACAGTTATATACAGCGTGTTCGAAAATAAATAATGTAAACTAATTAAACATTGTTTTATCTTCCCAGTCTTTCTGGGTGTAGCAATATATATTTTTTCCTTGAAATAGAATAATCATCGTAAGAACAAAAGTCAAAGTCCTGAGTTTTTTGTTGTTTTTTTTTTGTGATTTATAATCAAGTTGATAGCTCGGGTAAAAGTCAAAACTAGAAGGCCAAAATGGCGGCACATGATGACAACTTTGAATTATTTGAAACCGAAACTGCCTTGCTTGTGTCTTTTGTTAAGAATCATACAAAATATGGAAGTACGTCAAATTATGCAATACGAAGAGAAAAGTGTATTAAACATATCATTCAACCAACAGATACATTGCAAGGACTTGCTCTTCGTTATGGAGTTACTGTAAGTTAATTTAGTATAACGTATGCTATAGAATTAGTAGTTCATTATTGTTCATCGACATGTTTGTTATGTATGAGGTTATTATTATTAATAACAACAAAAGTAAAATAATTAATATGAAAAGGTGCTGAAGGGGAACTGAATTTTACCAGAAAATTGTAATTTTATTCAGAAAAGTTTAAATGAGGTACAAGGTGTTTCGAAAACTGCCACGGTATTTCCCTAGATTTATCGTGATTGTAACACGCGTAAATCATTTAATTTTAGAAGGTACTGGCCAGTTTGATCAATATCTTCATTTAATGTTGTAGGATAATGTTTATGTGTTATTGTAAACTCATTTCTAATAGTAGCTTTTTTCAGAAATTCCAAATTTCATACTTGTAGAGGTAGATTATTTTGAATTCATAGGACTCTTTTATTTTTTTATTTTTATGAAAACGAAATTATATTGAATAAAACTTTTACTGCTCTTACCAGTTCTCACTGTGCATCTTGATAAATTGTGTTACTATAGCTAGGCAGGCCAGCGTGGCCAGGTGGTTAAAGCACTCTACTCGTAATCTGAGGGTTGTGGATTTGAATCCTCATCACACCAAACATGGTCACCCTTTCAGCTGTGGGGGCATTATAATGTGATGGTCAATCCTACAATTCATTAGTAAAAGAGTAGTCCAAGAATTGGCAGTGGATGCTGATGACTAGCTGCATTCCCTGTAGTCTTACACTGCTAAATTAGGGACAGCTAGAGCAGAGAGTGCTCATGTAGCTTTGTGCGAAATAAAAAAACAAACAAACCAAACAATACTGTAGCTAGGACAAATAATTTTAAAGGTGTAGTAATTTACTTGTAGTTGTTCTGTTTGGATATTTGTTATGTTTTCAAGATAGGTATTACAGATAGCAGTAAACTAGTAGGCCTATAGCTTTGTGTAACTTATGTAGCAACATAATTTGTAAACATAGTGGAACTGATGGGATGGGCTGTTCTATGAACTACATGGCATTTAGTGTTAGTGTATTTATTTTCAAATTTGGAAATTACAGCAGACAATTGAAATGTATAAATCCTTGTAAGTTGAATTTTGACTCGTCTGAGAGAATCACTTTTCTCACTTTGCTTCAGTTCAGTCAGCATGCTCTTTGGCTTACTTGATTTTCATCTGTGCCATCTTGATGGTGAAGAGGGGTTTCTTTTAAGGAAACTGGCTTGATACAGGTGGTGAGATTCTTGCCATGCTCTTTGAGACATGTGGATGACAGTTTATGGTTGTGCAGACTTGCTTCAGAACACAGCTGTCAGTGGCTGTGGAAGCTTTCTTCCCTTCTCTTCCACTGCTTCACATAGGCAATCTCTCTATATCACTTCACCCTGTGTTTCACTATAGACTGATTAACTTTAATTATTTGAACAGTTTCTCTTTGTTCAAAGATATAATGACTGCTTTTATTCTGTGGAACTAATTCACAGTCCATTGTTATGGTAGCATCTCACACACACACGTTTTAGCAGATAGACTTCTAAACTGACTTTCAGTAGGAACTTCTATTTATAGCCTAAAAACGGCTGATGCAGTATTCAAATAACTCATTAAAGATGTTAATGTAATAATTAGAAAATACTGAATCATACATGAAACATTTGCACATCCATGCATTAGGCCTCAAAATAGACCATTTTTCACCACTATGAATAAGTGATCATTTAATCTTTTAATCCAGATCCTGCAGACCCACCCTTTAGAAAAGTGCATAGTTGGGTCTACTGTTTGCTTTTCAGGAAATTGCTTATTCCCCCTCTTAACTTGTATTCTTATAAAGAGTTGTCTTCAACTACTGCAGATGACAACTCATTGTGTAAGTCATTCTTGATAACTTGTGTGAGTTACACATTTAATTGGAGCATAGCTTTGTGTATCTTCTGAACTAATAATTCTGTAAAACCTTAATCAACTCACTCCTTACCATTATTTTCTCAAAGAAAAATAAGATAATTTATCCCAAGTACTGATTTGGTATTTAAAGATCCTTTACTTCAGGGACACAAATCAAGTTGGCTTTTATCTATATACCACTAAATTTTTATAAGTCAGTATGTTACCAAGCAGTTGCTATAATTCCAAAATTCAGTTATTTCCACTCGCACTATAGTTATTACTCAACTGTCAGGGTTTCTTCCTGAGCTTTTTGAGTTTTTTCTTATTTGCTTCAGTCTCTTATATCTCCCTTAATTACCCTTTGTGATATTTGTCTCCTGAACCTTTCAATCTACATCAGCATGTTCTGTATCATGGTACTATATAAAACCACCTCATTCAGATAATATCACTTTTTCTCCACAAAGGGTTTGCTAAATGGTTTCTTTGTGTTACATTTGTTAGGAAATACTTTGAGCATTTTTTGTGTTACTTAATTGATTTTTATTTTGAAAAAATATTGTTTGAAAAGCCAATATGTGGCACAAATTCCCTGATTGTTATTTCTGGCACAGAGGTAAATCATATTTATACCACCTCAGATATTTAATGTTGCCCATCAGTAGGAGAGAGGGGGTTACTCTCAGTTGAGATTGTCAGTGATCTTATTATAGTGAGATGGAGACATATATTCAGTTTGGTAATGTTTCTCTAGGGGGCTCTGAGGTTACATTTGAAGGTGATCCTTCTGGAGATAATTTAGATTCATTTTTTCCCATGCCTTCTTTCATTCAGTTGGTTTTTCAAGAGGTTATCTTGGGATAAGTTACCTCAGTATCTTCAGTTGATTCATCAAGTGTGATGTTTTGGGTCTTTCCCCAGTTGGTTTTGAGTCTACACCTTAGTTGATTCAAGTAAATACTTAATTTCACTTCTATTCATTGACATTATGGTTTGTGCAGGAAGGTTTCCTCATCAGTCACATGAAGGGACAGCTATGCCTTATCCACTGTGGTTGTCAGAACTATGTGACTTAGCCTACCATTCTCAGGGGGAAGCATATTCTGATTCTTTAAAAATATACCTCCTAGAAATTAGGGGTTCTAGAGTGGACCTTGTAGTTAGCCTGAATATGTACTATGTTGGTGGGACAGCTGTAACTCTTGAGACTTACAACTCTATAAAGCCAAATATGTTTTTTTAAAACTAAACTTTTCTGGAAGGCTGTCAGGGTCATTAAGTTTATTGATGATGAACTTGATCCATTGTTAGCATGAACATTGGATTGATTATCAGCTTCTACATTTTTCTCTGTTGCCTGTTAACAATTATTATTTATTCTTACAGGGAATCATAGTTCCAACCTCATGCAATGGCCTTGACCCTTGACATCCACCCCTCACTCCACTGGTATCGAGAATAGATTCTTTCCATAACGAAGGATTCTGTTGCTTGATTGGAATGTTGCCAATGGTGTCTGTAATCATTGTATGTTTTCAGGGTCTGTAGGACTTGTATCTGATAACTTCCAGATTTATAGTAAACCTTAACCATGGGTCAATGGGCACTACTGGTTCTTGAGTCAGGATTAGTAATTCAGTTCACATCATCATCATTATCCACCCATCCTATCAGGCTTCCATCTCTTACAGATCCTCAGATTTTGGAACTTAGTTCTAGGGATATCAGAGTTTGTTTGGTTTGGGAATAGAGAGATTGCTGTGCCATTTCTTCCAAGGTTTTATTCCCATTAGTTTGTGTGGTTCAAGGTGACATATAATTGGTGTCCAGTCATCGATTTTTATTGTTTATATCAATTTCCAAGTTCTCCAAGTGATTTGTTCCTCACCCTGTGTTTGCATTTTTTAGAAGGATTGTGGATGTCCAAGTTTAACGTAGTCAGCTCTTATGTGTTCGTTGCCATGGTGATGGCATCCCACCACTTCTGGCATTTTTAGTGTACAAAGGTCAGGTGCTTCAGTTGAAGATTTTTACCATCATACTAGCATCAGCATTAAGTGGGTTCTACTGAATTGTACAAATGTTTTCTCATCACTTTCATTCCCTAGCCTTGTGTACATCCCATTTCATGGACATTTGGTTACTGCTGGCATCACCTCTTTAATTGTCAGAATGTCACACCTAAATTCTGCTCTAGCAAATAACCAAGGTGGGCTTCATTCGTGAAACTGAGACATCTATTCTTGCTCTAACTTGGTGTGTTATCAGTTTTGGTATTTTTTCATCAAATATCTCGGTTAGGCTCATCTGGCTCCACCCTATGGAACAGGAAGCCCAACTCATCTCTCTTTCTTTCACTGCATGGTGGTCTTTCTCTTGTGAGAGTGTGAGAATCATTCAAATGCATTGTGCTGATGGGATGAGCATACAAAAGATCCTTTCAATGGTTTTTATATGACTGAGGAATCATAAACATAGATTCACTGGATTCCTGTTTCCTTATTCAGGATCATTATTTGATTTCAAGGGGTTGTTAGATTGGGACTGTACTAAGATATAAGTTTCTGTGCTGCCAACACACCCAGAGATCAATCCTTTCACAAATGCCTCACTTCACAGATGGGGACATATTTCAGTAGTTTACGTGTAGATGACAAGACATATAGGATTTGCTTTGACAATTCCATGATGATGTCTTGCACTTCCTATCACAGGGTCACTTTGGCCCAGGGCATCTTGGTTTCAAATCTTCCATCTCCTTTATTAGAATCACTCCCATCTTTTCATCGTGCCCCCTGGTAGTACAGCAGTAAGTCTATGGATTTACAATGCTAAAATAAGGGGTTCGATTCCCCTCAGTGGGCTTAGCAGATAGCCCGATGTGGCTTTGCTATAAGAAAACACACACACACACACACACACACACACACACACACACACACTTTTCACCATACTAGCTTGACACAGGTGATGATTGCAGATAAATTGTATCAATGTAAACAGATTCTTACAACACAGAATCAATGTTGTATCACAAGGTTTTCTGTTGGATTGCTTTAATTTTAAAACATCTTATGATTGACACGTTGGGCACGCTGTACAACACTCAGTTACTGGCAGAGTGGTCTCCATTACCTCACTTTACAACTTATACAGTGATGCATTCAGTCAGGATTGGAAGGGATTACAAATCTAGGCCAGTAATTGGTTGGAACAAATCATATTTAGTATCTTGAGTAACATACAAATTCAAGTGATGCAATTCAATCTTCAGACATATGGGATATTCAGTCCTTTGTACAAGATTGGGGTTTAATTTGTAAAGTTGCTATGTGTCTGTTGAACTTCTGTATTGTACTTTACCATACGTACTTTCATGTACCACTATCATTTTACTTATGTTTTCAGGAACTTATCTGTTGTTTCATGTATCGTATCTTCTTTACCATATGTATACCTGCAGCCTTAGTTGTTACTTTCTTTATCAGGCCAAGGAACGTATCTACTCTTTCATGTATCATATTCCACTTGAACTTGAGTGGACTAGTTATAGAGAGCAACACCTCAGGCTAGAGGTAAAGCCATACCCAAATAAAGTATATATTACATCCTTGAATGTTGTACAGATATCATTTTCTGAAGGTTTCTTATGTTTTCCATCTTGCTACAGTGGTTGTGTGGCTACTAATTATTGTCATCAACTGTCAGTGACTGACGTTATCTTATTATTCTTCGTGTTATGATTACACCTGTATAGTTTTTTCTTGGGTACCTAACATTTTTTTTTGATATACTTGTGCCCCCTACAGTTTGATAAGTTTTTAACAGAACAGTTTTGTGAATTATGTGAACAAATTTGAAGGGTTGTCAAAAGTACAGTTTGAAAATTCTCTCACTGAATAATAAGTTTTTGTAAGAAAGTTATTATTGTGTGTATTTTAGGTTTTATTAACCTAAAAATGGAGGTATTGTTCTTAAATTGTGGCATATTTAGGTTAAACTGGTTTCGTTTACTTGTTGTGTACTTATGTCAAACTGATATTGTTCAAGAGTAATGGGACAGGCTGACAGAACAACAGTAGATTGGATAGGGTATTTATCACAGAATAAAACCAATACTCCAAGTAAGTGATTTATGAGAATGAAGTATGGGAATGTATAAAAACCTAAACATAGATGTAGTGTGTGTGATCATTTTGGACACTGGACTGCCACTATCAATGGGTGATAGTTCTGACCACTCTGTTCAAAAGTGTAGTTATTCTATACTTCCCAAAATGGTTGTTATACACAGCAACTAATGATACATGTGACCATCTTTGTCATTCAAATATAGTTGAAGCCATAATCTTGAAACACCCCTTGTTTTGTTATCAAAGGACAGTACTATCAATATTCTTATACAATGTTCAACATTACAACTATACTATTGATAGGTATAATAGTGGATGACAATTGAACAAAGGCAGCTAAAGTTTAATGGTATTCTTGACTCTGGTGTGAAACTGGCACATACACAAAATTTAAAGTTAATATAAGAATATTTATATGTTGTTTTACATAATGCAAGTATTTACAAAATAAGATTATACTAATGTACAAGTTTCTTGATTTTCAATTATTTGTAGATGGAGGATATTAAAAGAGTCAACAAACTGTGGACAACTGACAGCTTGTTTCTCCGGCCATATGTCAATATCCCTGTTTCTGTTGGTACAGTTGGTTCTTCTCCTACCAACTCGGACACTGAAACACCAATTGCTAGTCCATCTAAAGAAAGTTTTAACCATTTTACAATGGGAACTCTTATGCAAAGTAGTTCTGAAAGTTTTGAACATTCTGCTAACTCTGAAGAGAGTGCTACTGACTTCCTGGTTCGAATCGACAGTTCTATAGCCAAGTCAAAAGACAAAATGAAGATTATAGAAAAGAATATCCCTTAAAATTATGTTGTACTTTTGATTTTTGTTTACAATGTTTGTGATTGTCTTTTTTAACACATGTCTGGTCTTTATGTTGACTCTGTTTAACAAGAGTTTTAAAACTAAATTTTTTCTGTTGTAAAGGAAGGACCAGTTTAAGTTTGTTTTAAAACTGTAGTCTCACTTTTATTCATGGATCTGTCTGATTTTCCGTTTGAATTTTTATGGTTGTAATCTCATGGGACAAAATAGGTAAGAAACAAATCATGACCTCCTCCATACTGACCAATTCTGGGTTATTGTCTTACTTTAGTTTATGTTGTTCAAAAATTCTGTTGGATACATTAAAATTTTAAAACTGTCTTGATTTGTTAGTGTTGAACCAGCACACACAACTTCCAGTGGTTTCTGTGGTTCTTGGAATTATGTGTATAGTTTAGAGACAGCTGAAAGCAACATTTATAATTTTATCTAGATAAAATATAATTCATTAACTATCCATAGTGAGTAATAACAAATATAACTACCTTCTAAGAGCACTTTTCTTCTTGTCTTCTGTGTTGTAGTCTTGTTTGTCAATATGTTAAAAAGCTTAATACTGTCACAAAAGAAACTTCTCTATGTCTATCTGTATAAAAACTACATCTTCCTTCAATAAACCACTTTTGATACAATGAACTCTATAATCAAACTAAAGACAAACAATTTCATTTTGACTTCCAACTTCGTATTTCAGGAAGATGAGACCTTAAAATTAAGGCCCAGTCATTTAAATAAAGAAGGTTTGAAGAGACAGAATTGTTAGTGATTGTTTCATACCAAAGTTTTGGTTTTGTGATTTACTTTTATACATTGTATCTGTATGTTTAAATGTTTTAGAAGTATGTTGTTCAAATTAGAAATTAATAGCTTTACAACTAAAAATATGTGATTAAAGCTAGAGTTTTGTATTAAGCACTTCAGTTTACAACTTCTTTCTTGACAAAATATATGAATAATTTCATTTGTTCACTTGTAAAGTGTACAGTCTTAAGATGAAAGTTTTTCTGAATTATTTTTAGATACAGAATATTGTATGTCTCAATACATTTATATGTACCTTCTAAACATGTAAACAACATGAATCATGTCAGCAGCAAGCTACTTGTACCCACTACACATGTAGATAACACAAATCATGTCAGCAGTAAACTGTGTGTACCCACTACACATGTAGATAACACGAATCATGTCAGCAGCAAGCTACTTGTACCCACTACACATGTAGATAACATGAATCATGTCAGCAGCAAGCTACTTGTACCCACTACACATGTAGATAACATGAATCATGTCAGCAGCAAGCTACTTGTACCTACTACACATGTAGATAACATGAATCATGTCAGCAGCAAGCTACTTGTACCCACTACACATGTAGATAACATGAATCATGTCAGCAGCAAGCTACTTGTACCCACTACACGTTTAGATAACACAAATCATGTCAGCAGCAAGCTACTTGTACCCACTACACGTTTAGATGACACAAATCATGTCAGCAGCAAGCTACTTGTACCCACTACACGTTTAGATGACACAAATCATGTCAGCAGCAAGCTACTTGTACCCACTACACGTTTAGATGACACAAATCATGTCAGCAGCAAGCTACTTGTACCCACTACACGTTTAGATGACACAAATCATGTCAGCAGCAAGCTACTTGTACCCACTACACGTTTAGATGACACAAATCATGTCAGCAGCAAGCTACTTGTACCCACTACACGTGTAGATGACACAAATCATGTCAGCAGCAAGCTACTTGTACCCACTACACATGTAGATAACATGAATCATGTCAGCAGCAAGCTACTTGTACCCACTACACATGTAGATGACACAAATCATGTCAGCAGCAAGCTACTTGTACCCACTACACGTTTAGATGACACAAATCATGTCAGCAGCAAGCTACTTGTACCCACTACACACACAAATCATGTCAGCAGCAAGCTGTAGATGACACAAATCATGTCAGCAGCAAGCTACTTGTACCCACTACACATGTAGATGACACAAATCATGTCAGCAGCAAGCTACTTGTACCCACTACACGTTTAGATGACACAAATCATGTCAGCAGCAAGCTACTTGTACCCACTACACGTTTAGATGACACAAATCATGTCAGCAGCAAGCTACTTGTACCCACTACACGTGTAGATGACACAAATCATGTCAGCAGCAAGCTACTTGTACCCACTACACATGTAGATAACATGAATCATGTCAGCAGCAAGCTACTTGTACCCACTACACATGTAGATAACATGAATCATGTCAGCAGCAAGCTACTTGTACCCACTACACATGTAGATAACATGAATCATGTCAGCAGCAAGCTACTTGTACCCACTACACATGTAGATGACACAAATCATGTCAGCAGCAAGCTACTTGTACCCACTACATGTGTAGATGACATGAATCATGTCAGTAGCAAGCTACTTGTACCCACTACACATGTAGATAACATGAATCATGTCAGCAGCAAGCTATTTGTACCCACTAAATAAAATAAATTTTGTTTTCCTAAGTTTATGACTCTAAGATTGAACAATAAACAGGCTATATTGCATAACCAGCACTTCATCTTCCATTTTTTTATTTGTTTATCTGAAGAGAAACAGCTCCATCAAACAATGTATTATTGAGATAATTTTAGCATTTCTTGCTTATTGCAGAACTACTTTTTGTGATGACTGGATATGCATTATGCAGTAATAATAGGGTGTTTTGTTTGTTGCAAAATTCACATTTAAACCATTGTAAACTTGTATTGAAAGTAGTCCACTATAAACAAATGTAGTGATTGATTTAGGCCAAATTAAGCTCAGCTGCAATCAACATTTAAGTAAAAATAAGTTTGTCATATTTATGTTTACAAAAATATGATAAAGGTCTGATATTTTTCTTTTTGTGTTCATATAAAAGCTAGAAATGTGGAATTTTTTCTTTTTAATGTACTACAAGTTTGTTGTATTTTGTAGTCAGACTTTATAATGTACTACAAGTTTGTTGTATTTTGTAGTCAGATTTTATACATTTTCTTATGCTTACTTGTGGTTTTGACAAAAGTTGCTAAATTCTGGGAATTCTTCTACAAGTATCTGTTCAGTAATTGGTGTATGATGTGTCCATTTTCCAAGCTGTGTTTTCTTTTTAAAAAAACTAGTAAGTTTAAAAGCTTTTCAAACACTTTAGTTTCAATGTTTAATTGTAGTAGAGCATACAGAGGTGACATTGATGAGTTAAACTATTGTTTACAGACAGTTATTGAAATTCTCATGGATTGATGTTGAGAAATGAAAACCCAGTGTGTGTGTATATAAAAACAAAAAAAACTTTCACTCATTATTAGGGTTTTGTGTGGGTAATCATGTTAAACCTGACTATAGAAATCTTCCAAGTGATTTTTTTCTCTCCATATTGAACATCAAACATTCATTTCTAGTAAGCTATATCAACTCGAGATTCATGTGGTTTCAGATCTGTGAAGAGAATGCTTTTCAGTTTCTCAACTGTGCACATAAAACATCTGGAAAGTCATTACAAAAACTCCCAAACCATGTTGTGCAAGTCACTTTTATCTAGATGCAGTAAACAAATCCAAGGAGTTACAAAAGTGTTGTATTTTGATAGAAATGATTTATTTTGCAATAAAAAATGGACCAAAAATTCCAATGCTTTGTTCAGGAAGGGAATATTTTAATATGTAAAATAATAATAAAATGGTTATTTCAAAGCTTTGTGTTTTGTATTAATAGGATATCTTCTACACCAGTAGTCCATGGACCACTTCTATTCATGTATACAATATGCTACTTCTTCCTTGCCATAACTGTACAGCTTTTTCACATGGACTACAAATGGAGAACTGTTGAAACTTTCATACTTTATATATTTTACATGTTCATCTGATGAGACTTAGTTTTCAGATAATGTCTTTCTGCATAATAAAACTTTTAACACTTCCAGCCATAAATATTCTATTCTAAGATACCTCACGTCTGCCTATGAAATTTGCAGGCCACTAGCCTTGAGCCAACTTCCACTTAAAAATGACATTGAAATATGAATTGATGTCATAAAACAGTGACATCTCTTCATTAATAGGAGGGCAACATACTTTCCTTGTGAAGTACTTCCCATAAATATTTGTATATGAACTTTTTTTTTAACAACTGTCTAGAACAGATGTCTTAAATTATTGATGAATTACTTGAGATTTCAGCAGTTTACAAAAACGATATTCATTCTAGTCTCCCTGGTTCATTTTATCATTAAAGAAAACCAAACAATTTTTTTTCCTGCTTAGATCATATAATTTGTGATGCAATGATAATTCTTCCTTTATCGTGTGTTAGTGATGACATTGCTTGTGAGATTGGTTGTCTGTCATGGACATGACACTTGTTCCACATCTTCATCCTGTCCATTTAGCCAAGTTTCTTCTCCCCAGTGTCAACATTATCAGACAATGATGGTGTACTCATTCTTTCCTATGTCATGTTCTTTCCTTTTCCCCTTTGTCTTTTGATTTCTTCCATTCTTTACCACATGATACCCATACTTGAGACTACTTTGTCTTTATTCATTCACCTAGTTTTAGGGTCCAAGCTGACTTGTTTCTCAAATAATACCCAAATACCTTTACTAACATGTCTATTCCCCATTTGTCTACTTGAGGTTTTTGTCCATTCTTCATTTCCATTACTCAGTTTACAGTCTTTGGAATGTATTTCACCTGTTTGGGGGATCCACCCTTAACTTTGACTTCCATTTCTAGTACAAAAACCTTCATCTTCATTTTGTTCAGGAAAGGTTCTGTTAACCACAATGACCCATACTTCTGCTCTGTTTTTACTTATATAGTTTGCTGTTGGGACACAATGTTGTCTTAGCTAATGTACACCCACCTCCTTTGCACTTATTTCAATTATCTTTATTGGGCTCCATTTCTTTCCTATGAGATTTTTTTGCCTCATTAGTGACTTAGGCTAAGGTACAAGTCTTCATCATTTAGCACAGTTTCCCATTTTTCTCAACATCACTGTTTTGTTCCTTTTCTAGGCCTGCTGAATTTATGTATCCCTTTCCCATTCCAGTTTTCTACTTTCCATCCTCCCACTTCCCAATGTCAGGGTTTAATCATGATGATGAGAAAACCCACTTGTAGAGAAAATTATATATTTAAAAATGGCTGGTATGGGTACAGAAAGCATTAGTAGAGGAGATAATGTGTTGAACTTTATCGTTGTTCACTCCTCTACTAGTGCATCCTCTATCCATACCAGCCATATTTAAATATATAATGTCAGGGTTTGTGACTCATCTCATTTGTGACTACCTTGGCCCTGTGGTGCTCCATTTATCTTTCCTCACCAGCCTTTGGTCTCCATTTTTCTGACAGATAAGTTTTTCACTCACAACCACTTTTTGTTCTTCTTTATCTTCAGTGTCTCTTGTCCAAAAATGGTATCACATCTTCTATTCCAGGACTATTCTTCAAGAACTATTTTGGGCATATTCTCATGGTTTTTATGTGAAAAGGATCACCTCTCTTGGAGGTAAAGGGTTTTAACTATAGGGTGATTTCTCTACTTTCAGGTTTTTCAACGAGTTTGCTCAGTTGAATATACCTTTCCTCAGTGTCTTCACTATTAACATCAAAACTCTTCCTTTTTAGGTCTCCAGTTTTTTGTTCTTTGGCTCTAGCAGTTGATATTCTCAGCCATAACTGGTCTCCCCTTTTTCTGTATACCTATTTTCAATTCATTCTCTTTATTTGTCCATGCTTTGATAGGTAACACTCCTTTTTGGGTCCTGTTAGTGGTGCCTCTTTGGCTGACACAATCCTGATTTTTTTTCATTTGCTTTTGGTATCTTGGTCTCCTCTTTCCCATCCTTACATTTTCTTGCCATAACCAGTCTGCCTTTATCTTAATGTGTGGGGTATCTTTAGTTCATTGCATGCTGGACTGGACTGTTCAATTCTGTAGCCTTTTTCTTATCCAATTTTAGGCGTTTTTCACATCTGTTTATCTAAGAACTGAAGTGATAGGTTTGTTGATGTTGGTCCATCAGTATCTTTCTCTCCAGGATGTTCTCTGCTGGCCCACTTTTTAATCTTTTTCACATGGTTGTATGACCATGGACCTTTGTTTTCCACTATTTTGATTCTCAGGTGGCTTTATCCACTACATTTCACTTTTTTTCATTACTGTTAGGTTTTTCTTCTTCTGTCCATTCTAATTTGTTCTGATAAATCTTTCCTCACCAAATTTATTTTTCTACTTCCATGTTTTGCTGGAATTTTGATGTGGTTTTACAGTCAATTATACATTCATTATACCTTCTTTCCCTGAAGCCATGTTTTACCCTCCTTGCTTGTGGTTGTTGTTTTGGATGTTTCTTGTACTCTCCTTCACTGTTCATATTCCTCATGTATTCAGACCAGGCCTGTGACTGATCAGGAAGGTGATTTGTTCCTCACTACTTCAACTGTCTCACTCTCGTCAAGCCTTGGATGAGATTCTTCAGGCTGGTATATGGATGAAACTACATATATTCTTGGTGGTTTCATCTACTGTGTGCTTTAGATTCCCTCCAGTTGTACTTCAATAAAGTTACATACCATATTTGATAAGGGTAATTACATTTTCTTTTATAAAATTCCAGGGTATGCCTATTTCACAAAATTTACATTAGGCCAGGGGGAATGAAAAGTGCTCAACTAATACCCAGTGTTGAGATGTGATATCCTATAGGACCGTTAGAGGTATCCTTGTAATGCCCAGTGTTGAGGTGTGATATCCTATAGGACCATTAGAGGTATCCTTGTAATGCCCAGTGTTGAGATGTGATATCCTATAGGACCATTAGAGGTATCTTTGTAATGCCCACTGTTGAGATGTGATGTCCTATAGGACCATTAGAGGTATCCTTGTAATGCCCACTGTTGAGATGTGATGTCCCATAGGACCATTAGAGGTATCCTTGTGATATTTAAATTATTCATTTACCTAATTTAAACTGTACTTTCCATGGATTATCATGGAAAGAGTGCTCATCTAGGGTTAATGTTTGAACTAGCCTACCCACCATTTCAGTGTTGGATTCTAGTTATTCTGTGAGTGGCAGTGAGGTATTTTGGAAGTTAATGTTTCTTTACCAAAGATGTATTTGCAATAGATACATCCACACTCCTTACTGCCTATCTACCCTACTTTCAGTGCCTTTTCTTCTTGCCTTATCCAAGAAGAATGAAGGGATGTTGAATGCAAATGTTTAAGAGGAGTTAAGGTACAAGGAGGTTGTGAGACCCTGAAAATGGTGGAGGGGTACTGTGGCATGATCATGTTATCATGCACTAAGAAATTACATGTTAATATGTGATAACTTGATTCTTAGGGGGAATTAGCTTCCTTCTAGTGGTATGTGTGAGGGATGAGCTATTCTGTGTGAGCATCAACTAGAAATACAGTTTCAGGTTAGTATTGATGTGAGGGGTCATGCTATAGAGCATATGCTCCAGAATCATAACATGTCTCTCTTCAATACTGACTCTTACACTTATTTTCATGCACCTAGTCACTCATTTACTGCTATAGATCTTTCTGTCTGCTCCCCTTCACTTTTCACTTGCCTTTCTTGGGAGGTTGACATCAATGCATGGGGAAGTGATCAATTTCCTATCACATTAAGAGAGATTGGTCAGTGAAAGTTGGACCAGGCCAACTGGCACTCTTTTACTGCTCTCTTGGAACTTGATTCTGCCATCTTATGTAAATCATTGACAGATGATTGTGTAGCAGCAGTAACTAACTGAATTGTCCAAGCAGCTGCTCAGTGCATCCACAAAGCCTTGACATCTTTCCCACAACGTCCACACCCTTGGTGGAATTCTGCTTGTTCTATAACACAAAAAGCTCAGTAACGTGCTTGGGATAGACTTTGAGTTAGACTTCAAAGCCAGAATTAAATATACCTTCAGCATTTCTTCAACCACCAGTTCAAAAGTCACATGGGACAACCAGAAGGTGAGTGGACACTGTACATCTGCCCCCCTCTCTATCTTAATATTCCATGGCCATGAAGTTGCTGATGCTCAGAGCATTGCCAATACTTTTGGTGAATGTTTCTCTTCAAACCTATTCCCTTTTTTCTTAGCTATTAAAACACTAGTTGAACATCTGCCTCTTTTCTTTTTGACTGATCATCCCCATGACTACAATTGCCCTCTTACATTGGTGGAGCTCAAACTTGCACTTCATTGGTCTGGCAGTACATCAGTTAAAACTGATGATATACATTGTGAGATGCAACGCCACCTTTTGTCTGCCTCCTGGTTGTCTTTAACTGGATATAGCAGGAGAATGTCTTTCCTGATGCTTGGTGCCAAGCTATTGTACTCCCTATTCTTAAACCTGGGAAGGATCCAAAGATTCCTTTGAATTACCTTTGCTTTGACGAGTTGTCTCAGTAAGATCTCAGAGAGGATGATTAATGCTTATCTTGTTTGGTTCCTTGAAACAAACAACCTTCTCTTACCCACTCAGAGTGGGTTCTGAAGACAACATTCCACAATAGACCACTTAATTTGCCTTGAAACATCAGTTAGAGAAGTCTTTATGAAGTGACAACATCTTGTTTCTTTTTTTATTTTATTTAGAGAAAGCTTGTGATACAACATGGCATCTTGTGAGACCTTCACTCATATGGATTGTGTGGCAATTTGCCACTTTTTATTGAACATTTTTTAATGAACTACCAATTCCAGGTCCGTGTGGGCTCAACACTTTTCCGGTTTTTTCCCATAGGAATTTGAAGTCCCTCAGGGCTGTGTTCTGGGTGTCACACTTTTAATTACAAAGATTAATGCCATCAGTGAACAGCTCCCCCTACAGTTGCAAATGGTCTTTTCGTTGATGACTTTCACATCTCAAGTCAGTCATCAAACATGAGGTTTATTGAGCAGCAGCTACAAACTGCAATCAATCAGATACTGAAGTGGACCATGGCAAATGTTTTTCAACTTTCTCTCTCTAAAACTGTTTGTGTACTTTTCTACTGCCAATGAGGGATTCATCCAGATCCAGAACTTTGTATTGATGATACTGTACTTCCTGTTGTCCCCGAGGCAACTAAAACCCAATATTGGACTTTTGCTTCCGTAAGGATTGGAAAGAGGAAGTTGTTCTAACTAGACTGTACATCGGTCACAGTTTTTTTAACTCATCGTTTTCTTTATTCTGAAACTGATGCACCAGTGTGTTGTTTGTGTAACACTCAGATCACAATAAGCCACATTTTACTTTTTTGTCATCGTTACGATTCTTAACGATGGTACCATTTTTAACATATTGTGTCCCAAGGTTTGTCCATAACGTTAGACAGTGTTATTGGTGATGGTGACACTGTCCACATTGGTAATGTTTTTAGTTTTTTATTGGGCATTAATCTTTTTAATGTCATTCAAGTTTTTAATTTATACATTTTACCTTTTTAATGTGGCTCCCTTTTAAAAATCACAGTTCTTTTAGTTTGATTTGAAATTGAAAACTGGCCCTAAACATTAAATAACGTGGAACCAGGACTGGAAAGGCCAACTTCAGGTGCCTGATGGTGGTTTTTGTACTTACCTGTTAGTCCTCCTGGTGAGTTATGATAACACTGGTTTACAAAAAAATATTTTTTGTCTGAGGCAAGAATGTGAATAGGTCTTTTTTACTAATTTGGGTGTGCTGAATTCAAATTTATAAACAGTTTGGCTCTATCACCTCTAGTTTTCTGGCTTTTAAATAGTCTCATTTTAGTATATACAGAGTATATACGTGCTTATTTCAACAGTTGCAGCAGCTTATTACAGATAAAACAGGATAGATAAAGAACATTGACGGAATAAATATACTTGGATGACACAATGTACACAATTCATAGTACCGCAGACAGTTAGAAGTGTGTTTTCTTAGATGATCTGGTGTATTTTGCCTCCGGGATGTCACGCAAGAGCATCCAGCAGAAGTCTCCCATCATGCTGGGGTTCCACTTGCCTTGGTAGTTGCTCTCCATCTTCGTAATGTCTTGGTGGAATCTTTCTCCCTGCTCATCACTCACTGTTCCAAGGTTTGGAGGGAAGAAGTTGAGGTGGGAATGGAGAAAATGAATTTTGAGTGACATTCGACATTCCATATCCTCATAAGTCTTTAGCAACTTCTCAATACAGGCTTGGTAATTTGGTACGCGTGTGTTACCAAGGAAGCCACTACAGACTGACTTAAATGCTTCCCATGCTCTCAGTTCCTTTAAGGTAAGAAGCTCCTCAAAATCAGTATCCTTCAGCACTTCTTGGATTTGAGGTCCGACAAATATGCCCTCTTTGAGCTTAGCAGCACTGAGACCTGGGAACACAGTAGACAAGTGTTGGAAGGCAGCACCATTTTTGTCTATGGCCTTCACGAAATTTTTCATCAAACCAAGCTTGATGTGAAGAGGAGGAAGAAGCACCTTCTTCATGTCAACCAGAGGATTCTCCTTGACGCTGTGTTCGCCAGGAACGAAAGTGCTTCTAGACCCCTAGTCTTTCTGCTTGTAATGCTGGGATACAGCTCGACTATCCCAGTGACAGAGAAAGCAACAGTACTTTGTGAAGCCCGCTTGCATACCCATAAGAAGACCAATGACCTTGAGATCCCCACACAGACTCCATTGGTACTGGTTGTACTTAACAGCTTCTAAAAGAAGCTCCATATTGTCATAGGACTCCTTTAGATGGACAGAGTGTGCAGTGGGTATGCTGGGATATTTATTCCCGTTGTGCAGAAGCACAGCCTTGAGACTTCGCTTGGAAGAGTCTATGAAAAGACGCCAGTCTGAAGGATTATGTGGCAAACCAAGGAAAGTGAACAAGCCAGGTACATTTGTGCAGTAGCACAACTTGTTTTCCATGTCGAAAAATGAAGCAAGGTCTTTGTTCCGATTCCTGAAACTGGTGATTCTTACATCTTCCTGGACTGGGTTCCACTGTTTAAGCCAAGAGCTCTGACTGCTGTTTGGACAGATACAAATCACGAGCAAGGTCATTCAGGTCTTCTTGCGTGATCCAGTGTGGCTCGTTGCCACTTGTTCCTGAATAAGAAGAGTCAATATCTTCGGAAGAGATTGACTTGGCAGAATCTTCCCTTGGAGGCATTTCTTCATCTGATGAGGAAAGAAGATCCTTATTTACTGGAGGTGTTGGGACAGGAAGATCATCTGAATGGGGAACGGGTCTCATAGCAGATGGAAGGTTGGGATATTTGATCTTTTTTTCTAGAAGATGCATTGAAACCAGTTATATTTGTTAGACAAAAATAACAATCATCTGCATGGCTTCGTGGCTCTCTCCAAACCATCGGGACTGCAAAGTTGAAAGCCGCTTTCTTGCCATTAAACCAAGCAGTTAGTCCATTGTAGCAGGGTTTACAACAGATGTGTGGAGCCCAAGATTTGTCCTGATCACCAATTTTACAGTAAAAATAATGAAAGTAGGCAGTTCTGAGGAGGGAAGTGATGGTTCGACGCTGTACAACTGTCGTGAAGTCCCCACACACGTAGCAAAAAGAATTGGCCTTGTTGAGGCATCCTCGGTGTTTTGACGAGCTTGAAGCCATTGGAGAATCTGAAAAAAAACAAAGTAAAATTAAATCATATGTAAGGCAATAATAATTATGTGCGTCGTTGGAAATTGTAATACAAATATATACCCAAAAGATTGTGTAACACAATTGTCGAGGGACACCAACCTCCTGCGCTGACTGCTAGTGCACTACTGGCTGTTGATTGAGACGTGTTGGCTACGCTTAACTGCCAAAATCCGTCTTGATATATAGCTATATATATATAATGTAATGCTATCACTTACATTTATTGCATAATAACTAAAAATGAGGACATAAGTCACACAATATTAGAAATTAACCCTGAATGCATATACGCCTTTATGTACAGTATGTGTACAAAATGTACAGTATGCATATCTAAAAAACTAGAGGTGATGAGTAAAAACGGATTTCAAATCTGAATTTAGCACCCCTAAATTAGGTTAAAACAGCTATTTTTGTGCTTGCCTCAATTTCTTTGTAAACCAGTGTAATTACAATTACGCTACAGAAAGTCCTTTACAACTTGTGTAACTGTAGTTTTTCTCTTGACATTGTAGACTAGATGTAAACTTTGGTTTTATGCTATTTATGTTTTTAAAACTTTGTTTTATTTTACCTTAATTTCCTTTTATGACTTTTACTAAATTTACTTTTAACTTTTTATCAGATGTTTGGCACAGATAGGCCTAGCTACTTTGTGCCATAAAACACTGAATCAGCCAACCAATCAACCCTGAGGCAAAGTTTTTAGGTCTTATATTTGACTATAAATTAAACTTTATTTCCCATGTCAATCAACTTCATGTCAAATGTATAAGAGCACTAAACATCCTCTGTGTTCTCTATTCCACCTCTTGGGGAGTGGATCGCTACTCTGTGCTTAAAATTTGTCATACCCTTATCTGATCCAAACATGACTATGGGTCTATGGTTTATGGTTCTGTCAGAACCTCAGCACTGAAAATGCTGGATCCTATCCACCATCAGGGGCTTCAACTTTGCACTTGGGCTTTTTGTACTTCTCCAGTCCAAAGTTTGTATGTGGAATCCCATGAACCACCTCTGTATATTCGCCATTTGCAACTGTCTCTTATGCAAGCTTCCAAACTTCGCTGTTTACCACAGCATCCTACTTGGGGTTGTGTTTTCCATCCTCAGTGGCCACACTTTTCTATGATAGAAAATCTGCCATTGTTTATTTTAGCCTTTGTATTCAGGCACAATTAGAAAAATCAAATCCTGACCATACACCAGTTGGCAGTCGACCTGGAGTGAGCAAAGAAATAATAAGCTTTTTCAAATCAAGCGTTCTTCAGCTCTTTGGCCATCTTGTTTCTGTAAAGATTGAAGAGAGGAAGTTGTTTTGGCTACACATTGGTCACAGTATTTTAATTCACCACTTCCTTTTATCTGGTACTGATGCACCAAAATGTGATCTGTGTGGCAATCAGGTCACAGTCGTACATATTTTATTATCATGCCATCGTTACAACCAAGAATGACGATGCCATTTTAAACACATTTTATTTTTAACTTAAAGTTTTTATTGGACTATATACTGTTTTAGCATTATTTCATTTACACATTTTAATTTTATTTTGACCTGAACCCAGGATTGGAAAGGTCAACTTCAGGTGACTGACAGCAAGTTTGAACTTAATACTTCAGTCTTCTTGGCAGGTCTTAATTTTACATTTTACATATTTTTACCATCATTTCCATATACCATTATAGTATACTACATCTTGTTTGACACAGATAACCTAGTAGCTTTGTGCCAATGAACATGAAATACCTGCATACTACAGTTTCAGGTATGGAAAATGTTTTTGCACAATTTGTTCATTCAACTGATGGACTGCCTTTCTCTCACTGTTGACCACAAATGTAACCTTGATCTAACATTTATTTACCAAACTCTCTGTTAACTGTTCTTTTGTCTCCACTGTTTTTAGTCTCACTGCCTTGGTTTAATAAGTCTAACAAAGCCACAGTTACATCAGTCTTTCAAAGAGGTAGGGGAGCAAACTTGCCTTTGTGTGTGTGTTTGTTTTTCCTCTGTCCAGCCCATTTGCCATTTTGCAACTCATTGGGATCATTTTCTAACTATCGACCATGCTTGATAGTGAAGTATTGGGTTAGTAGCACATTTTTATTGTTGAGGTGTTGTGTAACATGGTAGTATTGCTAACACATGATGTATTGTTATATCAACTGAAACAACACCTACAAGGAATGTTTGAAAGTAAGAACTATTTAACACACGTGGGGACTGGTTCCCCTCCATTAAATTATACAACTAAACATTTCTTAACAATTAACACTTGAAGCTATCAGTACTTGGTGAGACTTCATAACTACAGAACTGAAGAGAACAAAGACAATTTAATGTTTTCAGTGATGTCGAGAAACCCACTTGTTGAGAAATGTATATGCAAAAAATGGCTCGTTTGGGTTGAGAAAATATTTTTTACATAGAAGGTCGAAACGTTGTTCGCTCTTCTATGTAAAAAATATTTTCTCAACCCAAACGAGCCGTTTTTGCATATAAATTTAATGTTTTGCAAATATTTATTACAACCAATAATAATACTTCTAACAAACACGGCTTAAGTTTAATGTTGATCTGCAACCTTTGTTATTTTATTATAAATGTTTACATTCCTTTAACGAGCACTGCTAAATTATATTTAAGCTGTTGCCAGGTCAGGAAGTTAACCAGTGAGGAAATATTCAACAAGATTTGAAATAAACTTTATCTAATATTCACAAGAAAAGAATGTACTGATGAAACAGCATGTTACATTGTCGCACAACTAAATTTTTTTTTATTAACATTGGAGACGGTGAGTTTAACAGAGGAGTTACAGGAAAGATGTTTAATTAAACATAGATAAGTATTTGAAGACTGATGACGCTATAGGGGACATACAGAGGGATTACAGCAGGTTTCAAAAGGACAGCATGGAATTAAAGAAAGGTTGGAATGAAGTAAAAAATGATATAAAAGTCAAAAGTACAAAAGAAACATTACAATGTATGAGGACAATATAACAGTAAGATGATGTAGCAAAAAACATCAGAGACAGAATAATACATATGAAAAGGAAACTATAAATGTACAGATTAAACCAGACACTTCTCATTTACAGTTGAACCTAAAACACGATTTATTACAAAATATAAACTACCTCTGCTATTAATACAGTGCAATCTATGAATGAAATACTTTTCTGGACAGTTATGTGAATGAATGATGCAGAGCAAACCAAACTTGGTTTGAAATCATTTCTAAGGAGAACAAATAACAAGCTAATAATGTTGCTGCCAATTTAAAATAACCAGATTTACTGACATTATTAAATATTGGTAACTGACTTATCCAAAAGGTTTAAAGTAACCTTAACTGAACTTCTAGAAGATTTGGAAAGGGTTGCCCAGTTAACTTAACAGGATGCTTCTAGTGAAACGGTGGATTTCTTGACATGTTACAATTTACAAATGCCATAACAGATAAAAAAAAAGCAGATGTACATTTTAAATAAAGCTATACAGTAACTTGAGTCCAATTAAGTTGTGGATGAACTATTGAAGGAAAAATCTAGAATTTATGGAAATACCAGATCCCACAGTGGCTCCCTCTAACAATAATCTAGTAGAACTGAAGGTTTTAATGAAATGCTTACAGAACTGATGAAGTAATTCTTATACAATTAATAGTGGAAGTTAGTATAATTAGTGTTTGAACATCTTGTCGACTTCTATTCCAACTTAAGTACTTGTGTTGAATGAATCAATTTAACATTGCTGACCATAAGTACTTGTTTTGAATGAATCAGTTAAACATTGCTGACCGTAAGTACTTGTTTTAAATGAATCAATAAAACATTGCTGACCTTAAGTACTTGTTTTGAACGAGTCAGTTAAACATTGTTGACCTTAAGTGCTTGTGTTGAATAAGTTAAACATTGTTGATCTTAAGTACTTGTTTTGAACGAATCAGTTAAACATTGCTGACCTTAATTACTTGTTTTGAATGAATCAGTTAAACATTGTTGACCTTAAGAACATGTTTTGAATAAATCAGTTAAACATTGCAGACCTCAAATACTTATCCTGAATGAATCAGTTAAACATTGCTGACCGTAAGTACTTGTATTGAATGAATCATGTTAAACATTGCCGACCTTAAGTACTTGTTTTGAATGAATCAGTTAAACATTGGTGATCTTACTTACTTCTTTTGAACAAATCACTTAAACATTGCTGACCTTAAGTACTTGTTTTGAATAAATCAGTTAAACATTGTTCACCTTAAAAACTTGTTTTGAATGAATCAGTTAAACATTGATGACCTTAAGTACTTGTTTTGAATGAATCAGTTAAACATTGCTGATTTTAAGTACTTATATTGAATGAATCAGTTAAACATTGCTGAACTACAATACTTGTTTTGAATGAATCAGTCAGACATTGATGACCTTAAGTACTTGTGTTGAACGAATAAGTTAAACATTGCTGACCTTAAGTACTTGTTTTGAATGAATCAGTTAAACATTGCTGATTTAAAGTACTTATTTTCAATGAATCAGTTAAACATTGCTGACCTTATGTACTTGTTTTGTATGAATCAGTTAAAAATTGCTGACCTTAAGCACTTGTTTTGAACGAATCAGTAAAACATTGCTCACCGTAAGTACTTCTATTGAATGAATAAGTTAAACATTGCTGACCTACAGTACTTGTTTTTAATGAATTAGTCAGACATTGCTGACCTTAAGTACTTGTGTTGAACGAATCAGTTAAACATTGCTGACTTTAGTACTTGTTTTGAATGAATCAGTTAAACATTGGTGACCTCAATTATTTGTCTTGAAGAAAATATCTAAACATTGCTGACCTCAAGTACTTGTTTTGAATAAATCAATTAAACATTGTTGACCTTAAATACTTGTTTTGAATAAATCAGTTAAACATTGGTGACCTCATTTATTTGTCTTGGAGAAATCATCTAAACATAGGTGACATCATTTATTTGTATTGGAGAAATCATCTAAACATTGCTGACCTCAAGTACTTGTTTTGAATGACTCAATTAAACATTGCTGATCTTATGTACTTGAATGAATCAGTTAAACATTGCTGACCTTAAGAACTTGAAAGAATCAGTTAAACATTGCTAACCTTAAGTACTTGTGATGAATTAATCAGTTAAACAATGCTGACCATAAATACTTATATTGAATGAATCAGTTAAAAATTGCTGACCTACAGTACTTGTTTTGAATGAATCAGTCAGATATTGCTGACCTTAAGTACTTGTGTTGAACAAGTCAGTTAAACATTGCTGACCTTAAGTAGTTGTATTGATTGAATGAGTTAAACATTGCTGTCCTTAAGTACTTATTTTCAATGAATCAGTTAAACATTGCTGACTTTATGTGGTTTTTTGTATGAATAAGTTAAACATTGCTGACCTAAGGAACTTGTTTTGAACGAATCAGTTAAACATTGCTGACCTTAATTACTTGTTTTGAATGAATCAGTTAAACATTGTTGAACTTAAGAACATGTTTTGAATAAATCAGTTAAACATTGCAGACCTCAAATACTTATCCTGTATGAATCAGTTAAACATTGCTGACCGTAAGTACTTGTATTGAATGAATCATGTTAAACATTGCCGACCTTAAGTACTTGTTTTGAATGAATCAGTTAAACATTGGTGATCTTACTTACTTCTTTTGAACAAATCACTTAAACATTGCTGACCTTAAGTACTTGTTTTGAATAAATCAGTTAAACATTGTTCACCTTAAAAACTTGTTTTGAATGAATCAGTTAAACATTGATGACCTTAAGTACTTGTTTTGAATGAATCAGTTAAACATTGCTGATTTTAAGTACTTATATTGAATGAATCAGTTAAACATTGCTGACATACAGTACTTGTTTTTAATGAATTAGTCAGACATTGCTGACCTTAAGTACTTGTGTTGAACGAATCAGTTGAACATTGCTGACTTTAGGTACTTGTTTTGAATGAATCAGTTAAACATTGGTGACCTCAATTATTTGTCTTGAAGAAAATATCTAAACATAGGTGACATCATTTATTTGTATTGGAGAAATCATCTAAACATTGCTGACCTCATGTACTTGTTTTGAATGACTCAATTAAACATTGCTGACCTTAAGAACTTGAAAGAATCAGTTAAACATTGCTAACCTTAAGTACTTGTGTTGAATTAATCAGTTAAACAATGCTGACCATAAATACTTATATTGAATGAATCAGTTAAAAATTGCTGACCTACAGTACTTGTTTTGAATGAATCAGTCAGATATTGCTGACCTTAAGTACTTGTGTTGAACAAGTCAGTTAAAAATTGCTGACCTTAAGTACTTGTTTTGAATAAATCAGTTAAACATTGGTGACCTCATTTATTTGTCTTGGAGAAATCATCTAAACATTGGTGACCTCATTTATTTGTCTTGGAGAAATGATCTAAACATTGCTGACTTCAAGTACTTGTTTTGAATGATGCAATTAAACATTGCTGACCTTATGTACTTCTTTTGAATGAATGAATTAACCATTGATGAACTTAAGTACTTGTTTTGAATGAATCAGTTAAATATTGCTGACCTTAAGTACTTCTTTTGAATGAATCAATTAAACATTGCTGACCTTAAGTACTTGTTTTGAATAAATCAGTTAAACATTGGTGACCTCATTTATTTGACATCGAGAAATCATCTAAACATAGATGATATCATTTATTTGTATTGGAGAAATCATCTAAACATTGCTGACCTCAAGTACTTGTTTTGAATGACTCAATTAAACATTGCTGATCTTATGTACTTGAATGAATCAGTTAAACATTGCTGACCTTAAATACTTGTTTTGAATGAATCAGTTAAACATTGCTAACCTTAAGTACTTGTGTTGAATTAATCAGTTAAACAGTGCTGACCATAAATACTTATATTGAATGAATCAGTTAAAAATTGCTGACCTACAGTACTTGTTTTGAATGAATCAGCCAGACATTGCTGACATTAAGTACTTGTGTTGAACAAGTCAGTTAAGCATTGCTGACCTTAAGTAGTTGTGTTGATTGAATGAGTTAAACATTGCTGTCCTTAAGTACTTATTTTCAATGAATCAGTTAAACATTGCAGACCATATGTACTTGTTTTGATCGAATGAGTAAAACATTTATGACCGTAAGTACTTCTATTGAATGAATCAGTTAAAAATTGATGATCTTAAGCACTTGTTTTGAACGAATCAATTAAACATTGTTGACCTTAAATACTTGTTTTGAATGAATCAGTTAAACATTGTTGTACTTAAGTACTTGTTTTGAATGAATCAGTTAAACATTGGTGACCTCATTTATTTGTCTTAGAGAAATGATCTAAACATTGCTGACCTCAAGTACTTCTTTAGAATGATGCAATTAAACATTGCTGACCTTATGTACTTCTTTTGAATGAAAAAAATTAACCATTGCTGAACTTAAGTACTTGTTTTTAAAGAATCAGTTAAACATTGCTGACCTTATGTACTTTTTTGTATGAATCAGTTAAAAATTGCTGATCTTAAGCACTTGTTTTGAACGAATCAATTAAACATTGTTGACCTTAAATACTTGTTTTGAATGAATCAGTTAAACATTGCTGAACTTAAGTACTTGTTTTGAATGATTCAATTAAACATTGCTGACCTTAAGTATGTGTTTTGAATGAATCAATTAAACATTGGTGACCTCATTTATTTGTCTTAGAGAAATGATCTAAACATTGATGACCTCAAGTACTTGTTTTTATTTGATGAATTTAAACATTGATGATCTTATGTACTTGTTTTGAAAGAAAAAATTTAACCATTGCTGAACTTAAGTACTTGTTTTTAAAGAATCAGTTAAACATTGCTGACCTTATGTACTTTTTTGTATGAATCAGTTAAAAATTGCTGATCTTAAGCACTTGTTTTGAACGAATCAGTTAAACATTGCTGACCTTAACTACTTGTGTTGAACGAATCAGTTATACATTGATGACCTTAAGTATTTGTTTTGAATGAATAAGTTAAACATTGGTGACCTCAAATATTTGTCTTGGGGAAATCATGTAAACATTCGTGACCTCATTTATTTGTCTTGGATAAATCATCTTTGTCTTGGATAAATCATCTAAACACTGCGGCCCTCAAGTACTTATTTTGAATGACTCAATTAAATACTGCTGACTTTATGTACTTGCATGAAACAGTTAAACATTGCTGACCTTAAGTACTTGTGTTGAATGAATCAGTTAAACAATGTTAACCTTAAGTACGCGTTTTGAATAAATCATTAAACATTTCTGACTTTAAGTACTTGTTTTGAATGATTCAATTAAACATTGCTGACCTTAAGTACTTGTTTTAAATGAATCAGTTAAACATTGCTGACCTTAAGTATTTGTTTTGAATGAATCAATTAAACATTGGTGACCTCATTTATTTGTCTTGGAGAAATCATCTAAACTTTGCTGATCTGAAGTATTGTTTTGAATGATGCAATTAAAGATTGCTGACCTTATGTACTTCTTTTGAATGAATGAATTATCCATTGCTGAACTTAAGTATTTGTTTTGAATGAATCAATTAAACATTGTTGACCTTAAATACTTGTTTTGAATGAATCAGTTAAACATTGTTGACCTTAAGTACTTGTTTTAAATGAATCAGTTAAACAATGCTGATTTTAAGTACTTATATTGAATGAATCAGTTAAACATTGCTGACCTACAGTACTTGTTTTGAATGAATCAATTAAACATTGCTGACCTTAAGTACTTGTGTTGAACGAATCAGTTAAACATTGCTGACCTTAAGTACTTGTGTTTAACGAATCAGTTAAACATTGCTGACCTTAAGTATTTGTTTTGAATGAATCAATTAAACATTGGTGACCTCAAATATTTGTCTTGGAGAAATCATCTAAACATTGCGGTCCTCAAGTACTTATTTTGAATGACTCAATTAAATACTGCTGACTTTATGTACTTGCATGAAACAGTTAAACATTGCTGACCTTAAGTACTTGTTTTGAATGAATCAGTTAAACATTGTTGACCTTAAGTACTTGTTTTGAATGAATCAGTTAAACATTGTTGACTTTAAGTACTTGTTTTGAATGATTCAATTAAACATTTCTGACTTTAAGTACTTGTTTTGAATGAATCAATTAAACATTGCTGACCTTAAGTACTTGTTTTAAATGAATCAGTTAAACATTGCTGACCTTAAGTATTTGTTTTGAATGAATCAATTAAACATTGGTGACCTCATTTATTTGTCTTGGAGAAATCATCTAAACTTTGCTGATCTGAAGTATTGTTTTGAATGATGCAATTAAACATTGCTGACCTTATGTACTTCTTTTGAATGAATGAATTATCCATTGCTGAACTTAAGTACTTGTTTTGAATGAATCAATTAAACATTGTTGACCTTAAGTACTTGTTTTGAATGAATCAGTTAAACATTGTTGACCTTAAGTACTTGTTTTAAATGAATCAGTTAAACAATGCTGATTTTAAGTACTTATATTGAATGAATCAGTTAAACATTGCTGACCTACAGTACTTGTTTGGAATGAATCAGTCAGACATTGCTGACCTTAAGTACTTGTGTTGAACGAATCAATTAAACGTTGCTGAACTTAACTAATTGTGTTGAACGAATCAGTTAAACATTGCTGACCTTAAGTACTTGTGTTGAACGAATCAGTTAAACATTGCTGACATTAAGTATTTGTTTTGAATAATTCAGTAAACATTGTTGACCTTAAGTACTTCTTTTGAATGAATCAATTAACCATTGCTGAACTTATGTACCTGTTTTGAATGAATCAATTAAACATTGTTGACCTTAAATACTTGTTTTGAATGAATCAGTTAAATATTGTTGAACTTAAGTACTTCTTTTGAATGAATCAGTTAAACATTGTTCATCTTAAGTACTTGTTTTGAATAAATCAGTTAACCATTGCTGAACTTAAGTACTTGTTTTGAATGATTCAATTAAACATTGCTGACCTTAAGTATTTGTTTTGAATGAATCAATTAAACATTCGTGACCTCATTTATTTGTCTTGGAGAAATTATCTAAACATTGCTGACCTTAAGTACTTGTGTTGAACGAATCAGTTAAACATTGCTGACCTTAAGTATTTGTTTTGAATGAATCAGTTAAACATTGTTGACCTTAAGTACTTGTTTTGAATGAATCAGTTAAACATTGTTGACCTTAAGTACTTGTTTTGAATGAATGAATTAAACATTGGTGAACTTATGTACTTGTTTTGAATGAATCAATTAAACATTGTTGACCTTAAATACTTGTTTTGAATGAATCAGTTAAATATTGTTGAACTTAAGTACTTGTTTTGAATGAATCAGTTAAACATTGTTCATCATAAGTACTTGTTTTGAATAAATCAGTTAACCATTGCTGAACTTAAGTACTTGTTTTGAATGAATCAATTAAACATTGCTGACCTTAAGTATTTGTTTTGAATGAATCAGTTAAACATTGGTGATCTCATTTATTTGTCTTGGAGAAATCATCTAAACATTGCTGACCTTAAGTACTTGTTTTGAATGATGCAATTAAACATTGCTGACCTTAAGTACTTTTTTGAATGAATCAGTTAAACATTGTTGACCTTAAGTACTTGTTTTGAATGAATCATTTAAACATTGTTGACCTTAAGTACTTGTTTTGAATGAATCAATTAAACATTGCTGACCTTAAGTACTTGTGTTGAACGAATCTGTTAAACATTGCTGACCTTAAATACTTGTTTTGAATGAATCAGTTAAACCTTGTTGACCTTAAGTACTTGTTTTGAATGACTCAATTAAACATTGCTTAATTTAAGTACCTGTTTTGAATGAATCAATTAAACATTGTTGACCTAAATACTTGTTTTGAATGAATCAGTTAAACAATGCTGATCTTAAGTACTAGTTTTGAATGAATCAGTTAAATATTGCTTGTCCGTAAGTACTTGTTTTAAATGAATCAGTTAAACATTGGTGATCTAAATTACTCATTTTGAACAAATCATTTAAGCATTGCTGACCTTAAGTACTTCTTTTGAATGAATCAGTTAAACATTGTTCACCTTAAGTATTTGTGTTGAATGAATCAATTAAACATTGGTGACCTCATTTATTTGTCTTGGAGAAATCATCTAAACTTTGCTGATCTGAAGTCTTGTTTTGAATGATGCAATTAAACATTGCTGACCTTATGT
The DNA here is from genome assembly GCF_004210375.1 of Tachypleus tridentatus. Taxonomy (NCBI): domain Eukaryota; kingdom Metazoa; phylum Arthropoda; class Merostomata; order Xiphosura; family Limulidae; genus Tachypleus; species Tachypleus tridentatus. The sequence goes on from NC_134837.1 coordinate 269,087,718, forward strand.
ACTTTTTTGTATGAATCAGTTAAAAATTGCTGATCTTAAGCACTTGTTTTGAACGAATCAATTAAACATTGTTGACCTTAAATACTTGTTTTGAATGAATCAGTTAAACATTGTTGAACTTAAGTACTTGTTTTGAATGAATCAGTTAAACATTGTTCATCTTATGTACTTGTTTTGAATGAATCATTTAAACAATGTTAGCGGTAAGTACTTGTTTGGAATGAGTCAGTTAAACATTGTTGATTGTAAGTATTTATTTTCAATGAATCAGTTAAACATTGCTGACCTTATGTACTTTTTTTGTATGAATCAGTTAAAATTGCTGACCTTAAGCTCTTGTTTTGAACGAATCAGTTAATCATTGCTGACCTACAGAGATTGTTTTGAATGAATCAGTCAGACATTTCTGACTTTAAGTACTTGTTTCGAATGATTCAATTAAACATTGCTGACCTTAAGTATGTGTTTTGAATGAATCAATTAAACATTGGTGACCTCATTTATTTGTCTTAGAGAAATGATCTAAACATTGCTGACCTCAAGTACTTGTTTTTATTTGATGAATTTAAACATTGATGACCTTATGTACTTCTTTTGAATGAAAAAAATTAACCATTGCTGAACTTAAGTACTTGTTTTTAAAGAATCAGTTAAACATTGCTGACCTTAACTACTTGTGTTGAACGAATCAGTTAAACATTGATGACCTTAAGTATTTGTTTTGAATGAATCAGTTAAACATTGGTGACCTCAAATATTTGTCTTGGAGAAATCATGTAAACATTCGTGACTTCATTTGTTTGTCTTGGAGAAATCATCTAAACACTGCGGCTCTCAAGTACTTATTTTGAATGACTCAATTAAATACTGCTGACTTTATGTACTTGCATGAAACAGTTAAACATTACTGACCTTAAGTACTTGTGTTGAATGAATCAGTTAAACAATGTTAACCTTAAGTACGTGTTTTGAATAAATCATTAAACATTTCTGACCTTAAGTACTTGTTTTGAATGATTCAATTAAACATTGCTGACCTTAAGTACTTGTTTTAAATGAATCAGTTAAACATTGCTGACCTTAAGTATTTGTTTTGAATGAATCAATTAAACATTGTTGACCTCATTTATTTGTCTTGGAGAAATCATCTAAACTTTGCTGATCTGAAGTATTGTTTTGAATGACGCAATTAAAGATTGCTGACCTTATGTACTTCTTTTGAATGAATGAATTAACCATTGCTAAACTTAAGTACTTGTTTTTAAAGAATCAGTTAAATATTTCTGACTTTAAGTACTTGTTTTGAATGATTCAATTAAACATTGCTGACCGTAAGTACTTGTTTGGAATGAATCAGTTAAACATTGTTGACCTTAAATACTTGTTTTGAATGATTCAATTAAACATTGGTGACCTTATGTACTTGTGTTGAACGAATCAATTAAACATTGCTGACCTTAAGTACTTGTGTTGAACGAATCTGTTAAACATTGCTGACCTTAAATACTTGTTTTGAATGAATCAGTTAAACCTTGTTGACCTTAAGTACTTGTTTTGAATGACTCAATTAAACATTGCTTAATTTAAGTACCTGTTTTGAATGAATCAATTAAACATTGCTGACCTTAAGTACTTGTGTTGAACGAATCTGTTAAACATTGCTGACCTTAAATACTTGTTTTGAATGAATCAGTTAAACCTTGTTGACCTTAAGTACTTGTTTTGAATGACTCAATTAAACATTGCTTAATTTAAGTACCTGTTTTGAATGAATCAATTAAACATTGTTTACCTAAATACTTGTTTTGAATGAATCAGTTAAACAATGCTGATCTTAAGTAGTAGTTTTGAATGAATCAATTAAACATTGTTTACCTAAATACTTGTTTTGAACAAATCATTTAAGCATTGCTGACCTTAAGTACTTGTTTTGAATGAATCAGTTAAACATTGTTCACCTTAAGTATTTGTGTTGAATGAATCAATTAAACATTGGTGACCTCATTTATTTGTCTTGGAGAAATCATCTAAACTTTGCTGATCTGAAGTCTTGTTTTGAATGATGCAATTAAACATTGCTGACCTTATGTACTTTTTTGTATGAATCAGTTAAAATTGCTGATATTAAGCACTTGTTTTGAACGAATCAATTAAACATTGTTGACCTTAAATACTTGTTTTGAATAATTAGTTAAACATTGTAGAACTTAAGTACTTGTTTTGAATGAATCAGTTAACCATTGCTGAACTTAAGTACCTGTTTTGAATGAATCAATTAAACATTGTTGACCTTAAATACTTGTTTTGAATAAATCATTAAACATTTCTGACTTTAAGTACTTGTTTTGAATGATTCAATTAAACATTGCTGACCGTAAGTACTTGTTTTAAATGAATCAGTTAAATATTGATGACCTTAAGTATTTGTTTTCAATGAATCAATTAAACATTGGTGACCTCATTTATTTGTCTTGGAGAAATCATCTAAACTTTGCTGATCTGAAGTCTTGTTTTGAATGATGCAATTAAACATTGCTGACCTTATGTACTTTTTTGTATGAATCAGTTAAAAATTGCTGATCTTAAGCACTTGTTTTGAACGAGTCAATTAAACATTGTTGACCTTAAATACTTGTTTTGAATGAATCAGTTAAAATTGCTGATATTAAGCACTTGTTTTGAACGAATCAATTAAACATTGTTGACCTTAAATACTTGTTTTGAATGAATCAGTTAAACATTGTTGAACTTAAGTACTTGTTTTGAATGAATCAGTTAACCATTGCTGAACTTAAGTACCTGTTTTGAATGATTCAATTAAACATTGCTGACCGTAAGTACTTGTTTTAAATGAATCAGTTAAATATTGATGACCTTAAGTATTTGTTTTCAATGAATCAATTAAACATTGGTGACCTCATTTATTTGTCTTGGAGAAATCATCTAAACTTTGCTGATCTGAAGTCTTGTTTTGAATGATGCAATTAAACATTGCTGACCTTATGTACTTTTTTGTATGAATCAGTTAAAAATTGCTGATCTTAAGCACTTGTTTTGAACGAATCAATTAAACATTGTTGACCTTAAATACTTGTTTTGAATGAATCAGTTAAACATTGCTGAACTTAAGTACTTGTTTTGAATGAATCAGTTAAACATTGTTCATCTTATGTACTTGTTTTGAATGAATCATTTAACCATTGCTGAACTTAAGTAGTTGTTTGGAATGAATCATTTAAACAATGTTAGCGGTAAGTACTTGTTTGGAATGAGTCAGTTAAACATTGTTGATTGTAAGTATTTATTTTCAATGAATCAGTTAAACATTGCTGACCTTATGTACTTTTTTTGTATGAATCAGTTAAAATTGCTGACCTTATGTACTTTTTTTGTATGAATCAGTTAAAATTGCTGACCTTAAGCTCTTGTTTTGAACGAATCAGTTAATCATTGCTGACCTACAGAGATTGTTTTGAATGAATCAGTCAGACATTTCTGACTTTAAGTACTTGTTTCGAATGATTCAATTAAACATTGCTGACCTTAAGTATGTGTTTTGAATGAATCAATTAAACATTGGTGACCTCATTTATTTGTCTTGGAGAAATGATCTAAACATTGCTGACCTCAAGTACTTGTTTTTATTTGATGAATTTAAACATTGCTGACCTTATGTACTTCTTTTGAATGAATCAATTAAACATTGCTGACCTTAACTACTTGTGTTGAACGAATCAATTAAACATTGATGACCTTAAGTATTTGTTTTGAATGAATCAGTTAAACATTGGTGACCTCAAATATTTGTCTTGGAGAAATCATGTAAACATTCGTGACCTCATTTATTTGTCTTGGAGAAATCATCTAAACTTTGCGGCCCTCAAGTACTTATTTTGAATGACTCAATTAAATACTGCTGACTTTATGTACTTGCATGAAACAGTTAAACATTGCTGACCTTAAGTACTTGTCTTGAATGAATCAGTTAAACAATGTTAACCTTAAGTACGCGTTTTGAATAAATCATTAAACATTTCTGACTTTAAGTACTTGTTTTGAATGATTCAATTAAACATTGCTGACCTTAAGTACTTGTTTTAAATGAATCAGATAAACATTGCTGACCTTAAGTATTTGTTTTGAATGAATAATTAAACATTGGTGACCTCATTTATTTGTCTTGGAGAAATCATCTAAACTTTGCTGATCTGAAGTATTGTTTTGAATGATGCAATTAAAGATTGCTGACCTTATGTACTTCTTTTGAATGAATGAATTATCCATTGCTGAACTTAAGTATTTGTTTTGAATGAATCAATTAAACATTGTTGACCTTAAATACTTGTTTTGAATGAATCAGTTAAACATTGTTGACCTTAAGTACTTGTTTTAAATGAATCAGTTAAACAATGCTGATTTTTAGTACTTATATTGAATGAATCAGTTAAACATTGCTGACCTTAAGTACTTGTGTTTAACGAATCAGTTAAACATTGCTGACCTTAAGTATTTGTTTTGAATGAATCAGTTAAACATTGGTGACCTCAAATATTTGTCTTGGAGAAATCATGTAAACATTCGTGACCTCATTTATTTGTCTTGGAGAAATCATCTAAACATTGCGGCCCTCAAGTACTTATTTTGAATGACTCAATTAAATACTGCTGACTTTATGTACTTGCATGAAACAGTTAAACATTGCTGACCTTAAGTACTTGTGTTGAATGAATCAGTTAAACAATGTTGACCTTAAGTACTTGTTTTAAATGAATCAGTTAAACAATGCTGATTTTAAGTACTTATATTGAATGAATCAGTTAAACATTGCTGACCTACAGTACCTGTTTGGAATGAATCAGTCAGACATTGCTGACCTTAAGTACTTGTGTTGAACAAATCAATTAAACGTTGCTGACCTTAAGTACTTGTGTTGAACGAATCAGTTAAACATTGCTGACCTTAAGTACTTGTTTTGAATGAATCAGTTAAACATTGCTGACCTTAAGTATTTGTTTTGAATGAATCAGTTAAACATTGCTGACCTTAAGTACTTGTTTTGAATGAATCAGTTAAACATTGTTGACCTTAAGTACTTCTTTTGAATGAATCAGTTAAATATTGTTGAACTTAAGTACTTCTTTTGAATGAATCAGTTAAACATTGTTCATCTTAAGTACTTGTTTTGAATAAATCAGTTAACCATTGCTGAACTTAAGTACTTGTTTTGAATGATTCAATTAAACATTGCTGACCTTAAGTATTTGTTTTGAATGAATCAATTAAACATTCGTGACCTCATTTATTTTTCTTGGAGAAATTATCTAAACATTGCTGACCTCAAGTACTTGTTTTGAATGATGCAATTAAACATTGCTGACCTTATGTACTTCTTTTGAATGAATGAATTAACCATTGCTAAACTTAAGTACTTGTTTTTAAAGAATCAGTTAAATATTTCTGACTTTAAGTACTTGTTTTGAATGATTCAATTAAACATTGTTGACGTTAAGTACTTGTTTTGAATGAATCAGTTAAACATTGTTGACCTTAAGTACTTGTTTTGAATGACTCAATTAAACATTGCTTAATTTAAGTACCTGTTTTGAATGAATCAATTAAACATTGTTTACCTAAATACTTGTTTTGAATGAATCAGTTAAACAATGCTGATCTTAAGTAGTAGTTTTGAATGAATCAGTTAAATATTGCTTGTCCGTAAGTACTTGTTTTAAATGAATCAGTTAAACATTGGTGATCTAAATTACTCTTTTTGAACAAATCATTTAAGCATTGCTGACCTTAAGTACTTGTTTTGAATGAATCAGTTAAACATTGTTCACCTTAAGTATTTGTGTTGAATGAATCATTAAACATTTCTGACTATAAGTACTTGTTTTGAATGATTCAATTAAACATTGCTGACCGTAAGTACTTGTTTTAAATGAATCAGTTAAACATTGCTGACCTTAAGTATTTGTTTTGAATGAATCAATTAAACATTGGTGACCTCATTTATTTGTCTTGGAGAAATCATCTAAACTTTGCTGATCTGAAGTCTTGTTTTGAATGATGCAATTAAACATTGCTGACCTTATGTACTTCTTTTGAATGAATCAATTAACCATTGCTGACCTTAAGTACTTGTTTTGAATGAATCAATTAAACATTGTTGACCTTAAATACTTGTTTTGAATGAATCAGTTAAACATTGCTGAACTTAAGTACTTGTTTTGAATGAATCAGTTAAACATTGTTCATCTTAAGTACTTGTTTTGAATGAATCAGTTAACCATTGCTGAACTTAAGTACCTGATTTGAATGAATCAATTAAACATTGTTGACCTTAAATACTTGTTTGAATGAATCAGTTAAACATTGTTGATTGTAAGTATTTGTTTTGAATGAATCAGTTAAACATTGCTGACCTTAAGTACTTTTTTTTTGATGAATCAGTTAAAATTGCTGACCTTAATGAATACTTTTTTGAATGAATCAGTTAAACATTGCTGACCTTAAGTACTTGTTTTGAAGGAATCAGTCAAACATTGCTGACATACAGTACCTGTATTGAATGAATCAGTCAGACATTTCTGACTTTAAGTACTTGTTTTGAATGATTCAATTAAACATTGCTGACCTTAAGTATTTGTTTTGAATGAATCAATTAAACATTGGTGACCTCATTTATTTGTCTTAGAGAAATGATCTAAACATTGCTGACCTTAAGTACTTGTTTTATATTTGATGAATTTAAACATTGTTGACCTTAAAGTACTTATACTTGAATCAGTTAAACATTGCTGACCTTAAGTACTTGTTTTTTGAATGAATTTAAACATTGCTGACCTTATGTACTTGTGTTGAATGAATCAATTAAACATTGCTGACCTTAAGTACTTGTGTTGAACGAATCAGTTAAACATTGATGACCTTAAGTATTTGTTTTGAATGAATCAGTTAAACATTGGTGACCTCAAATATTTGTCTTGGAGAAATCATGTAAACATTCGTGACCTCATTTATTTGTCTTGGAGAAATCATCTAAACATTGCTGACCTCAAGTACTTATTTTGAATGACTCAATTAAACACTGCTGACCTTATGTACTTGAATGAAACAGTTAAACATTGCTGACCTTAAGTACTTGTTTTGAATGAATCAGTTAAACAATGTTAACCTTAAGTACTTGTTTTGAATAAATCATTAAACATTGCTGACTTTAAGTACTTGTTTTGAATGAATCAATTAAACATTGCTGACCTTAAGTACTTGTTTTAAATGAATCAGTTAAACATTGCTGACCTTAAGTATTTGTTTTGAATGAATCAATTAAACATTGGTGACCTCATTTATTTGTCTTGGAGAAATCATCTAAACTTTGCTGATCTGAAGTATTGTTTTGAATGATGCAATTAAACATTGCTGACCTTATGTACTTCTTTTGAATGAATGAATTATCCATTGCTGAACTTAAGTATTTGTTTTGAATGAATCAATTAAACATTGTTGACCTTAAATACTTGTTTTGAATGAATCAGTTAAACATTGTTGACCTTAAGTACTTGTTTTAAATGAATCAGTTAAACAATGCTGATTTTAAGTACTTATATTGAATGAATCAGTTAAACATTGCTGACCTTAAGTACTTGTGTTTAACGAATCAGTTAAACATTGCTGACCTTAAGTATTTGTTTTGAATGAATCAGTTAAACATTGGTGACCTCAAATATTTGTCTTGGAGAAATCATGTAAACATTCGTGACCTCATTTATTTGTCTTGGAGAAATCATCTAAACATTGCTGACCTCAAGTACTTATTTTGAATGACTCAATTAAACACTGCTGACCTTATGTACTTGAATGAAACAGTTAAACATTGCTGACCTTAAGTACTTGTGTTGAATGAATCAGTTAAACAATGTTGACCTTAAGTACTTGTTTTAAATGAATCAGTTAAACAATGCTGATTTTAAGTACTTATATTGAATGAATCAGTTAAACATTGCTGACCTACAGTACCTGTTTGGAATGAATCAGTCAGACATTGCTGACCTTAAGTACTTGTGTTGAACAAATCAATTAAACGTTGCTGACCTTAACTAAATGTGTTGAACGAATCAGTTAAACATTGCTGACCTTAAGTACTTGTGTTGAACGAATCAGTTAAACATTGCTGACCTTAAGTATTTGTTTTGAATAATTCAGTAAACATTGCTGACCTTAATTGCTTCTTTTGAATGAATCAGTTAAACATTGTTGACCTTAAGTACTTCTTTTGAATGAATCAGTTAAATATTGTTGAACTTAAGTACTTGTTTTGAATGAATCAGTTAAACATTGTTCATCTTAAGTACTTGTTTTGAATAAATCAGTTAACCATTGCTGAACTTAAGTACTTGTTTTGAATGATTCAATTAAACATTGCTGACCTTAAGTATTTGTTTTGAATGAATCAATTAAACATTCGTGACCTCATTTATTTGTCTTGGAGAAATTATCTAAACATTGCTGACCTCAAGTACTTGTTTTGAATGATGCAATTAAACATTGCTGACCTTATGTACTTGTTTTGAATGAATCAATTAAACATTGCTGAACTTAAGTACTTGTTTTGAAAGAATCAGTTAAACATTGTTGACCTTAAGTACTTGTTTTGAATGAATCAATTAAACATTGTTGACCTTAAGTACTTGTTTTGAATGAATCAGTTAAACATTGTTGACCTTAAGTACTTGTTTTGAATGAATCAATTAAACATTGGTGACCTTAAGTACTTGTTTTGAATGAATCAATTAAACATTGTTGACCAGTTAAACATTGCTGACTTGTTTTGAATGAATCAGTTAAACATTGCTGACCTTAAGTACTTGTTTTGAATGAATCAGTTAAACATTGCTTGACCTTAAGTACTTGTTTTGAATGAATCAGTTAAACATTGTTGACTGAAAATTACTTTTTTTGAATGAATCATTTAAACATTGCTGACCTTAAGTACTTGTTTTGAATGAATCAGTTAAACATTGTTGACCTTAAGTACTTGTTTTGAATGAATCAGTTAAACATTGCTGACCTTAAGTACTTGTTTTGAATGAATCAATTAAACATTGCTGACCTTAAGTACTTGTTTTGAATGAATCAGTTAAACATTGCTGACCTTAAGTATTTGTTTTGAATGAATCAATTAAACATTGGTGACCTCATTTATTTGTCTTGGAGAAATAATCTAAACTTTGCTGATCTGAAGTCTTGTTTTGAATGATGCAATTAAACATTGCTGACCTTATGTACTTCTTTTGAATGAATGAATTAACCATTGCTGAACTTAAGTACTTGTTTTGAATGAATCAGTTAAACATTGTTGACCTTAAGTACTTGTTTTGAATGAATCAGTTAAACATTGCTGACCTTAAGTACTTGTTTTGAATGAATCAGTTAAACATTGCTGATTTTAAGTACTTATATTGAATGAATCAGTTAAACATTGCTGACCTACAGTACTTTTTTTGAATGAATCAGTTAGACATTGCTGACCTTATGTACTTGTGTTGAACGAATCAATTAAACATTGCTGACCTTAAGTACTTGTGTTGAACGAATCAGTTAAACATTGCTGACCTTAAGTATTTGTTTTGAATGAATCAGTTAAACATTGGTGACCTCAAATATTTGTCTTGGAGAAATCATGTAAACATTCGTGACCTCATTTATTTGACTTGGAGAAATCATCTAAACATTGCTGACCTCAAGTACTTATTTTGAATGACTCAATTAAAGATTGCTGACTTTATGTACTTGTTTGAATGAATCAGTTAAACATTGCTGACCTTAAGTACTTGTTTTGAATAAATCAGTTAAACCTTGTTGACCTTAAGTACTTGTTTTGAATGAATCATTAAACATTGCTGACTTTAAGTACTTGTTTTGAATGAATCAGTTAAACATTGCTGACCTTAAGTACTTGTTTTGAATGAATCAATTAAACATTGCTGACCTTAAGTACTTGTTTTGAATGAATCAGTTAAACATTGTTGACCTTAAGTACTTGTTTTGAATGAATCAGTTAAACATTGCTGACCTTAAGTACTTGTTTTGAATGAATCAGTTAAAAATTGCTTAACTTAAGTACTTGTTTTGAATGAATCAGTTAAACATTGCTGACCTTAAGTACTTGTTTTGAATGAATCAGTTAAACATTGCTGACCTTAAGTACTTGTTTTGAATGAATCAGTTAAACATTGCTGACCTTAAGTACTTGTTTTGAATGAATCAGTTAAACATTGTTGACCTTAAGTACTTGTTTTGAATGAATCAGTTAAACATTGCTGACCTTAAGTACTTGTTTTGAATGATTCAATTAAACATTGCTGACCTTAAGTACTTTTTTGAATGAATCAGTTAAACATTGTTGACCTTAAGTACTTGTTTTGAATGAATCAGTTAAACATTGTTGGCGTTAAGTACTTGTTTGGAATGAATCAGTTAAACATTGTTGACCTTAAGTACTTGTTTTGAATGATTCAATTAAACATTGGTGACCTTAAGTACTTGTTTTGAATGAATCAGTTAAACATTGCTGACCTTAAGTACTTGTTTTGAATGAATCAGTTAAACATTGCTGACCTTAAGTACTTGTTTTGAATGAATCAGTTAAACATTGTTGACCTTAAGTACTTGTTTTGAATGAATCAGTTAAACATTGCTGACCTTAAGTACTTGTTTTGAATGAATCAGTTAAACATTGCTGACCTTAAGTACTTGTTTTGAATGAATCAGTTAAACATTGCTGACCTAAAGTACTTGTTTTGAACAAATCATTTAAGCATTGCTGACCTTAAGTACTTGTTTTGAATGATTCAATTAAACATTGCTGACCTTAAGTACTTGTTTTAAATGAATCAGTTAAACATTGCTGACCTTAAGTACTTGTTTTGAATGAATCAGTTAAACATTGCTGACCTTAAGTACTTGTTTTGAATGAATCAGTTAAACATTGCTGACCTTAAGTACTTGTTTTGAATGAATCAGTTAAACATTGCTGACCTTAAGTACTTGTTTTGAATGAATCAGTTAAACATTGCTGACCTTAAGTACTTGTTTTGAATGAATCAGTTAAACATTGTTGACCTTAAGTACTTGTTTTGAATGAATAAGTTAAACATTGTTGACTTTACGTACTTATTTTGAATGAATCAGTTAAACATTGCTGACCTTAAGTACTTGTTTTGAATGAATCAGTTAAACATTGCTGACCTTAAGTACTTGTTTTGAATGAATCAGTTAAACATTGCTGACCTTAAGTACTTGTTTTGAATGAATCAGTTAAACATTGCTGACCTTAAGTACTTGTTTTGAATGAATCAGTTAAACATTGCTGACCTTAAGTACTTGTTTTGAATGAATCAGTTAAACATTGCTGACCTTAAGTACTTGTTTTGAATGAATCAGTTAAACATTGCTGACCTTAAGTACTTGTTTTGAATGAATCAGTTAAACATTGCTGACGTTAAGTACTTGTTTTGAATGAATCAGTTAAACATTGCTGACCTTAAGTATTTGTTTTGAATGAATCAGTTAAACATTGGTGATCTCAATTATTTGTCTTGGAGAAATCATCTAAACATTGCTGACCTCAAGTACTTATTTTGAATGACTGAATTAAACACTGCTGACCTTATGTACTTGAATGAATCAATTAAACATTGCTGAACTTAAGTACTTGTTTTGAATGAATCAGTTAAACATTGCTGACCTTAAGTACTTGTTTTGAATGAATCAGTTAAACATTGCTGACCTTAAGTACTTGTTTTGAATGAATCAGTTAAACATTGCTGACCTTAAGTACTTGTTTTGAATGAATCAGTTAAACATTGCTGACCTTATTTACTTGTTTTGAATGAATCATTAAACATTGCTGACCTTAAGTACTTGTTTTGAATGAATCAGTTAAACATTGCTGACCTTAAGTACTTGAATGAATCAATTAAACATTGCTGACCTTAAGTACTTGTTTTGAATGAATCAGTTAAACATTGCTGACCTTAAGTACTTGTTTTGAATGAATCAGTTAAACATTGCTGACCTTAAGTACTTGTTTTGAATGAATCAGTTAAACATTGCTGACCTTAAGTACTTGTTTTGAATGAATCAGTTAAACATTGCTGACCTTAAGTACTTGTTTTGAATGAATCAGTTAAACATTGCTGACCTTAAGTACTTGTTTTGAATGAATCAGTTAAACATTGCTGACCTTAAGTACTTGTTTTGAATGAATCAGTTAAACATTGCTGACCTTAAGTACTTGTTTTGAATGAATCAGTTAAACATTGCTTAAGTACTTGTTTTGAATGAATCAGTTAAACATTGTGACCTTAAGTACTTGTTTTGAATGAATCAGTTAAACATTGCTGACCTTAAGTACTTGTTTTGAATGAATCAGTTAAACATTGCTTGACCTTAAGTACTTGTTTTGAATGAATCAGTTAAACATTGCTGACCTTAAGTACTTGTTTTGAATGAATCAGTTAAACATTGCTGACCTTAAGTACTTGTTTTGAATGAATCAGTTAAAATTGCTGACCTTAAGTACTTGTTTTGAACGAATCAGTTAAACATTGCTGACCTTAAGTACTTGTTTTGAATGAATCAATTAAACATTGCTGACCTTAAGTACTTGTTTTGAATGAATCAGTTAAACATTGCTGAACTTAAGTACTTGTTTTGAATGAATCAGTTAAACATTGCTGACCTTAAGTACTTGTTTTGAATGAATCAGTTAAACATTGCTGACCTTAAGTACTTGTTTTGAATGAATCAGTTAAACATTGTTGACCTTAAGTACTTGTTTTGAATGAATCAGTTAAACATTGCTGACCTTAAGTACTTGTTTTGAATGAATCAATTAAACATTGCTGACCTTAAGTACTTGTTTTGAATGAATCAATTAAACATTGCTGACCTTATTTATTTGTTTTGAATGAATCATTAAACATTGCTGACCTTAAGTACTTGTTTTGAATGAATCAATTAAACATTGCTGACCTTAAGTACTTGTTTTGAATGAATCAATTAAACATTGCTGAACTTAAGTACTTGTTTTGAATGAATCAGTTAAACATTGCTGACCTTATGTACTTTTTTTGAATGAATCAGTTAAACATTGCTGATCTTAAGTACTTGTTTTGAATGAATCAGTTAAACATTGCTGACCTTAAGTACTTGTTTTGAATGAATCAGTTAAACATTGCTGACCTTAAGTACTTGTTTTGAATGAATCAGTTAAACATTGCTGACCTTAAGTACTTGTTTTGAATGAATCATTAAACATTGTGACCTTAAGTACTTGTTTTGAATGAATCATCTAAACATTGCTGACCTTAAGTACTTGTTTTGAATGAATCAATTAAACATTGCTGACCTTAAGTACTTGTTTTGAATGAATCAGTTAAACATTGCTGACCTTAAGTACTTGTTTTGAATGAATCAGTTAAACATTGTTGACCTTAAGTACTTGTTTTGAATGAATCAGTTAAACATTGCTGACTTTAAGTACTTGTTTTGAATGAATCAATTAAACATTGCTGACCTTAAGTACTTGTTTTGAATGAATCAATTAAACATTGCTGACCTTAAGTACTTGTTTTGAATGAATCAGTTAAACATTGCTGACCTTAAGTATTTGTTTTGAATGAATCAATTAAACATTGGTGACCTCATTTATTTGTCTTGAAGAAATCATCTAAACTTTGCTGATCTTAAGTATTGTTTTGAATGATGCAATTAAACATTGCTGACCTTATGTACTTCTTTTGAATGAATCAATTAAACATTGCTGAACTTAAGTACTTGTTTTGAATGAATCAGTTAAACATTGTTGACCTTAAATACTTGTTTTGAATGAATCAGTTAAACATTGTTGACCTTAAGTACTTGTTTTAATGAATCAGTTAAACATTGCTGACCTTAAGTACTTGTTTTGAATGAATCAGTTAAACATTGCTGACCTTATGTACTTGTTTTGTATGAATCAGTTAAAATTGCTGACCTTAAACTTTTGTTTTGAACAAATCAGTTAAACATTGCTGACCTTAAGTACTTGTTTTGAATGAATCAGTTAAACATTGCTGACCTTAAGTACTTGTTTTGAAATGAATCAGTTAAACATTGCTGACCTTAAGTACTTGTTTTGAATGAATCAGTTAAACATTGTTGACCTTAAGTACTTGTTTTGAATGAATCAGTTAAACATTGCTGACCTTAAGTACTTGTTTTGAATGAATCAGTTAAACATTGTTGACCTTAAGTACTTGTTTTGAATGAATCAGTTAAACATTGTTGACCTTAAGTACTTGTTTTGAATGAATCAATTAAACATTGTTGACATTAAGTACTTGTGTTGAACGAATCAGTTAAACATTTCTGACCTTAAGTACTTCTTTTGAATGAATCAGTTAAACATTGCTGACCTTAAGTATTTGTTTTGAATGAATCAATTAAACATTGCTGACCTTAAGTACTTGTTTTGAATTTATTTGACCTTAAATCTTGTTTTGAATGAATCATTTAAACATTGCTGACCTTAAGTACTTGTTTTGAATGAATCAGTTAAACATTGCTGACCTTAAGTACTTGTTTTGAATGAATCAGTTAAACATTGTTGACCTTAAGTACTTGTTTTGAATGAATCAGTTAAACATTGTTGACCTTAAGTACTTGTTTTGAATGAATCAATTAAACATTGCTGACCTTAAGTACTTGTTTTGAATGAATCAGTTAATTGCTGACCTTAAGTACTTGTTTTGAATGAATCAGTTAAACATTGCTGACCTTAAGTACTTGTTTTGAATGAATCAGTTAAACATTGCTGACCTACAGTACTTGTTTTGAATGAATCAGTTAGACATTGCTGACCTTAAGTACTTGTGTTGAACGAATCAGTTAAACATTGCTGACCTTAAGTATTTGTTTTGAATGAATCAATTAAACATTGCTGACCTTATTTATTTGTCTTGAATGAAATCATCTAAACATTGCTGACCTTAAGTACTTGTTTTGAATGAATCAGTTAAACATTGCTGACCTTATGTACTTGTTTTGTATGAATCAGTTAAAATTGCTGACCTTAAGTACTTGTTTTGAACGAATCAGTTAAACATTGCTGACCTTAAGTACTTGTTTTGAATGAATCAGTTAAACATTGCTGACCTTAAGTACTTCTTTTCAATGATTCAGTTAAACATTGTTGACCTTAAGTGCTTCTTTTGAATGAATCAGTTAAACATTGTTGACCTTAAGTACTTGTTTTGAATGAATCAATTAAACATTGCTGACCTTAAGTACTTGTTTTGAATGAATCAGTTAAACATTGCTGACCTTAAGTACTTGTTTTGAATGAATCAGTTAAACATTGTTGACCTTAAGTACTTGTTTTGAATGAATCAGTTAAACATTGCTGACCTTAAGTACTTGTTTTGAATGAATCAGTTAAACATTGTTGACCTTAAGTACTTCTTTTGAATGAATCAGTTAAACATTGCTGACCTTAAGTACTTGTTTTGAATGAATCAGTTAAACATTGCTGACCTTAAGTACTTGTTTTGAACGAATCAGTTAAACATTGCTGACCTTAAGTACTTGTTTTGAATGAATCATTTAAGCATTGCTGACCTTAAGTACTTGTTTTGAATGAATCAGTTAAACATTGTTGACCTTAAGTATTTGTTTTGAATGAATCAATTAAACATTGCTGACCTTATTTATTTGTTTTGAATGAATCATCTAAACATTGCTGACCTGAAGTACTTGTTTTGAATGATCAATTAAACATTGCTGACCTTAAGTACTTCTTTTGAATGAATCATTTAAACATTGCTGACCTTAAGTACTTGTTTTGAATGAATCAATTAAACATTGTTGACCTTAAGTACTTGTTTTGAATGAATCAGTTAAACATTGTTGACCTTAAGTACTTGTTTTGAATGAATCAGTTAAACATTGTTGACCTTAAGTACTTGTTTTGAATGAATCAGTTAAACATTGTTGACCTTAAGTACTTGTTTTGAATGAATCAGTTAAACATTGCTGACCTTAAGTACTTGTTTTGAATGAATCAGTTAAACATTGCTGACCTTATGTACTTTTTTGTATGAATCAGTTAAACTTTGTTGACCTTAAATACTTGTTTTGAATGAATCAGTTAAACATTGCTGACCTTAAGTACTTGTGTTGAACGAATCAGTTAAACATTGCTGACCTTAAGTACTTCTTTTGAATGAATGAATTAACCATTGCTGACCTTAAGTACTTGTTTTGAATGAATCAATTAAACATTGCTGACCTTATTACTTGTTTTGAATGAATCAGTTAAACATTGCTGACCTTAAGTACTTGTTTTGAATGAATCAGTTAAACATT